>NC_056746.1:469230413-469505413 GCF_019279795.1 Protopterus annectens
CTCCCTGTGGTCATGTGGGTTTCCTCCAGGTACTCCGGTTTCCTCCCACATCCCAAAGACATGCAGTAGGCAGATTGGACACTCTAAATTGGCCCTAGGTGTGAGTGTGTGCATGTGTGTGCCTCCTGTGGAAGGTTGGTCGCCGGGCTGGCAACTCAACACCATAAAACTCCACTGCCAATCATGAGCGAACAGATAATCCACTGTGGTGACCCCTGACCAGGAAAAGCTGAAAGAAGAAGAATAAGAAGAAGAAGTTGCAATTGCCTCATGTACACAGACAACCCTCTCCTCCTTCCACCAAACACTAACACATGCGAGAGATGCAATTATACAGCCAAATTGGAGGCTAAGCTCTCTTAACCCAAGACTGGACCCGACAGTGAAAAGGAGAAGGGAAATTACTTGCATCACACCACCAGTCTCACATAGACCTATGAAACTAGCACTGGCAAAAAATACACATAAATACACAAAAACATACTCTGAGACACTAAATAAAAATCTGCAAAAGCAACAGAGACCTCCAAAGCAGACGTCCAAGCAACCTCCACCCCCCAACACAAACCATGAAACACATACTTCACAATACCAGTGTGCCACACAATCACAGCCCTTAAGGCAAAATAACATAACCAACACACTAGTAATAGGTGACTCTATAGTCAGGCACACTGACGTCCCACTCACTAGGCTGAACAAGGAGAAGGTTACTGTTAGCTGCCTGTCAGGTGCCAGGATCTGCCACATAACACAAGCATTCAGGTCACTCCAGAACAAGTACAAATATGACTCTGTTATTGTCCATGTTGGTGTGAATGACCTGAGCTGTACCTCCCTGGACTACATGAAAAGAGACATGGAGGAGCTTTCTGATCACGTAGCCCAGGCCGGTATGACCCTGACCCTGAGTAGCATCCTGCCCTCACCAAGAATGATACCACGGTATAAAGAAATAATTATCAATTTCAACAATTGACTAAGCTTCTGGTGTCATTCAAAGGGGATTCAGTGTCTGTCAGCCTGGGATGACATGCTCGACAAGCCACTCTGCTTCACTAGAGATGGCTTGCACCTGTCACCCTTAGGCTTTCGAATACTGGCCAAGGCTCTTGCTACCCCCATAGTGCCTTTTTCAGGCAAGGCTCTAAAGACAAACCCACTGCTGCAAATGGCACAAGTAACAAAAAACTGAGGGTAATGCTACTCAATGCCAGACGTCTAAGCCTCAAAATGCACACACACGAGGCACTCCTCAGTATGGAAAAAAAAATCGCTATATGTGCAGTAACAGAAACCTGGTTTAAGGCTCCAGAGAGCACCCCAGCACTACCAGGCTACAACTCATACCATACATTTCGGCCACAAAACCCGGACTGAAATACAAAAGGCGGGGGGAGTATCCATATTCATCAAGGATACCCACACCTCCAGGTTAGTGGCACAGCACGATGCTTCAGAAATCATCCACGTGCATCTAATAATGGGAAAAATTGTTATTCAAATTATAGCTTGCTACAGATCCCCCACCATGTCCCAGGACCCCCACTCCGCATTCCTGGAAACACTGGGAAACAAAAAGGTCCTACCAAACACCCTGATATTGGATGATTTCAATTACATAACATTAACTGGGAGAACTACTCAAGTACATACTCCCTTGCCCAACATTTCCTAGAATTTATAAACTAAAATGCCCTGGATCAACTGGTCAACACCCCCACCGGAGGTGACAACATATTGGACCTGGTCATCATCTACATGGGTGACCATTGTTCCACACCAGAGGTGAACCCCTTGCTGGTTAGATCTGACCATAAACTAATCACTCTGGATATCCACATTCCCCCACCACCCTGGTCAAAGAAACCACCGTGAAAAACTTTTCAAAAGCAAACTTCACATTACTTAAGTCCGAGGTTTGAAGTTTCAAAGCCCCCATGCTAATGGATAATGCTGTCCAAGCTGCAAAATCCTTTACTAATGCACTCTCCGGGCATCTACAAGAATGCATGGATCGTGCTAGCCCAAACAAAACCAAGACTCACTCCTCCAAGAAAAGAAAACCAGTCTAGTGGACCCCTGCCATAAACAAGCTATACAATAGAAGGAGGAAACTAGTACAGAAAAAAGTAAAATCCCAAGAAGGGAAGACTTCCCTGATCAGTATCAGCAAGAAACTACATTCCTTCATAAAATCATCCAAGGCTAGCTACAAAAGAAAAATTGCCATGGACTCCCAAGATAACCACAAGGCATTCTTTAGCCATGTCAAGAATCTAAGTGGCAATTCTCAGATCTGCTCGGAGTAGTGCAGAATGGCATAAAATACACTGAACCGACCGATATAACCAACATCCTGGCAGATAGGTTCAGTGCAAACTTTACCCCCCTCTCACCCTCAAAAGTGCCCATAACTATACCAGAAAAATGTAGTGCCCCTGAAATCACAGACACTCAGGTTAAAACAGCCCTCTCCAAAGCCAAAAACACAGCATCAATGGGAACGGACAGTGTCCCAGGCTGCGTCCTATACAAGCTCAAAGATGAACTAACCCCTCACCTAAACACACTGTTTAAACTCAGCATCTCCACAGACTATGTGCCCACAGAGTGGTGCACAGCAACGGTTATTCTGCTCCACAAAGGCGGATTCACAATGGACCCCGGGAACTATCACCCTATAAGCCTGACTAGCTTGGTCTGCAAAGCTATGGAGCACATCATCATGGATCTCATTAACAGAGACATTGGGAACCTCCAAACACTGGACCCTACCCAGTTCAGCTTTATTAAGGGCAGATGATGCCTCCTAAATCTGGTGGACTTCTTTGAGACAGTTACCAAGGCTATAGATGAGGGAAAGGTGGTCAACACAGCCTACCTAGACCTCACAAAAGCATTCGACACCATTCTCTACTCAGGTATTATAGACAAGCTCACCAGCCTGAACATAAACCCCTACATCACGACATGGGTTGCCAATTGTCTCACAGACAGAACCCACATGATAAGAGTTGCGGGAGCTAGGTCTGACTCTAAACCAGTTACAAGTGGCATTCCCCAGGCCTCTGTCCTAAGACTCATCCTGTTCAGCATATACTTCTCAGAGGTACAGGCAAGCACAGGAGGACTATGGCTGACCAGGTTCACAGACAACTGCAAACTAGGGGCTATAATTGACTCTCCGGCTGACACAGATATCCTCCAAAAGGGTCTCACTGAGACAGATACCTGGTGTCAAAACCATGTCCTCAAGCTAAATGACAAAAAGTGCATAGTCATCCCCTTTGGAAAAACAAAGTACCCACAAACTACCATATAGGTGGTAGCCCCCTAAATACGGAAGACGTAATAAGGGATCTGGGGATGCAAGTAGATAGTAACCTCTCCTTTGATAATCACATTACCAAAGTGGTTAGAAAATCCTTCTATGTGGCCCACCTAATCACAAAAGGATTTGCATCCAGATCAAAAGAGGTCATTGGGCCCCTCTACGAATCACCCATCAGACCCATCATAGAGTACAATACCCCATTTGGGATGTACCTTACAAGACACCTGCAACAACTGGAAAGACCACAGAAGTACCTCACCAAGAGGATCACTGGCCTCAAGCAGATACCCTATGCAGCTCGACTGAATAAACTCCAGCTGTACCCAGTTGCATGCCACCTACTGAGAGGTGATCTCTGCCTGACATACAAGGCCATGTCCAACCCAGAATTGATGGACATGCTCCACCTAAGGAAAACCATATCCCCTCGAGCCACACTCTCCAGGGATCTAAACCTCACCACAACAATAAATAGGACATGCTGAAGAGATAGATTCCTGTCCCAGAGACTTCCCATGCTCTGGAACAAGATTCCAATCTACATTAGGCAGAGCTCCTCGCTAACCCTCTTCAAGAGAAACCTTGACGAGTGGATGGGAAACAGAAAGTTTACCCCAGGGATCACTTCAATGGCTCTGCTGGACAGAGGCACAGGGAACTAATCTAAGGGGGTGGTGAAAGCCAACACATTCTGGCTACGCTTATAAAAGCCTTTAGGCAGATAGCCTAGTACCTACCTATGAACCTATATATATATATATATATATATATATATATATATATATATATATATATATATATATATATATATATATATATATGGGTCTACTTGAAAACACTGACACGCCAAAACACCGACTACGACAACACCGAGACCGGAAGATCAACAACAGAGATAACTGACCATTTAAAAGCCCAACGCTGAGAACACCGACATGTTAAGGTAAGTGTGCGATAGTGGCAGACTTTAGGGTTAGGGGCGGGTTAAGTGAGTTAGGGTTAGGGCGTGGGTTAGGTGAGTGTGTGATAGTGACGGACCTTAGGGTTAGGGTTTGGGTTAAGGTTAGTGCATAGATAGTTGTGTATGTAAGGTTTAGTGGAGGTTTGTAAGGTTTTTGGTGTGCTTGTATTGTGTGTGTGTTTTTCAGAAAAGGTATTTGTTTTGTTTTGCTGATTGTCAGGATTGTGGTTTGTCGGGCATGTGAAGTTTCGTGCTTTTAAACTGTCGGTCATCTCAGTTGTCGATCTTCCGATCTCGGTATTCTCGTCTTCGGTGTTTTGGCATGTCGGTGTTTTCAAGTAGACCCATATATATATATATATATATATATATATATATATATATATATATATATATATATATATATATATATATATATATATATATATATATATATATATATATACACACACACACACACACACACATATATATATATATATATATATATATATATATATATATGCTCAGAACACATTGATTAATTTTAGAGATAGTTACACTAATGAGGGTGTGGATATTAGAGTGGAAGACAAGGACAGTACAGTAATGTGATGCAGGCTAGTCAGCACCCTGATGTACTAAAAGTATAATTCCACAGTGTAGGATAACAGCAGAACTGTTTATGTTGTTGGGAAAGTGAATTGACAGAAAACTATGTATACAGTGTATGAATGTTGTACTACTTGGCATAATATTACTGTATTTCATAAGTCATTATGGCTACATTACCCTTTAATGTTTAACTGACCCTCAGCATTATGTCAGACATTTCCATAGAGCTAAAATGTGACATCAACACACTGACCATACCTCCTGTGTACTGTTGTGGACATTTGACAAGGTGATGGCAGTCTTATACTTGGATTGAGACAACACGTTCTTGTTTTCATTTGATGCATTCAGGTGTGGGGTGTGTAGCACTTTACAGCTTATCATCAGTGCATAGCAATGAAAGCAGTCAGCAGAGCTGACATAATGAGTGGGAACATTTTTCTGTCACTGGCATGAGATATACAGTCACAGCAATGAGAGCAATCACCAGATGGTGACATACTGAGTGGGAATACTGTTCTGTCACTGACATGATATCTGCAGTTTAGCTGTCTAGACAATGCATTTTGTGTGAATAGACTATTTGTCATTCAGGGGCTGGGGTGTGCTTGTATGGTTTGGGTCACCCAGAAGTGCACTGGCAGGCCTTATGTAAATGTTCCTGCTCATTCATGTCACGCTAAGGTCTTCCAGGATGATAGTACTGCATCTCTATATGTTTTTAGGTTTTGTCACTTCTCTGAACTACATAACACTGTGTTATGTGATGCTATCATGTAGCAGATGTACAGAAGTGGGTAATAGATTTGTGAATACCATTCATGGTCTGGTCAAGGATACTGGTTTGCTAGCATGTAGTGATGCCAAAATGAAAGAAGTGTGCACATTTAGGTTCATGGATTCATGGGTTAACAGTAGGCTGTTGATCCAGAGGGACATTAGTAGCCTGGCCACAATATCCCATATTGTAAGTACCCAGTGACATGACTAATTTATATCTAGTTTTAGGCCCCTTTCAGTGACCAGCTTCAGGGGCCAGACCTGGGCTGTAATTATGATTGTCCATCCATACATCCAGGTTATGCTTAAACAGGGTCAGGGAGCTACTTTGCTTTATATCCAAAGGAAGTCTATTCTGTTAATGGGGGGGGGTTCTCCGAGATATATAGCTATCTTGCCAACAGGAAATATTTATTTTATGGTAGAAGATGAGTTCTCTTCAGCAGGTGTTTATGATGTTACTAGTTCTGCGGATGTGCAACAAATGACAGTGGACTGGAACTTTGAGGCTATGCAGGTTAGACTGAGATTACCTCTCCAGAGTCTATAGGAAAACAGAAAAAGACAAAGTGCTTTAAAGCTGCCTGGGTAGCTCAAGAAAGAAATACACTTGTTTATTTTAATAAGGAAACAATGCAGCCTCTCCAGGTCATGTGCTTAGAGAAGTACATACCAAAGGGGACATTATACTCTGTTAATCATCCCTGGTGAGTAGGTAAAAGGATCTCCTAACATTAATGGATACATAACAATCAAAGGATACCCAATTGTCATTGAAAGTGCTCGAGTCCCTAATGTCTGAGTCAGTTTTGGCTGAAGACATAGTGCTGGTGCTGCTTTTTTGGCATGTAGTTTTAGGCTGTACTGCAAGCACCACTTATTGCTGCATGCTAGTTCCTTCTGAAAAATCTGGAAGTCAGATGGTGAGGTAGTTACAACTCCAAACGTGGTCAGCTACAAATTCTTGATGTCAGCCTTTAATACTGTAGAAGTAAACCAGTGGTTCTGGAATCGATCACTGTGGGATACCACATGTAATTGTATTGTATTACTGTCTAAGACCACGATGAAGCAGGTGTCCAATTGGAAGCAATGTCTCCTTAGCCTGAACAAGCAAATAAGAGCAATAGTGAAATCCTCCAAAGCAAACTCCAAGTCCAAATTGGCCGCATTTACTAGAGACAATCCATAAGGCCTTCTTCACTTATGTCTACAACTTCAAAGAAAGCACCCAGATCTGTTCCAAACTGGTGGTCAAGGACACCACATATGCAAATGCCATAAATATAGCAAACTTGCTGGCTGACAGACTCAGTGAAAACTTTGCCCCTCTGTCTCCACATCAGTAAATCAGGACATTCCCAGTACCTGCCCCTTTCCCCTTATATCTAGGGAACAGCTCATCACTGCTCCCTCAAAGGCAAACAATGCAGCCTCCATGGAACCCAATAACATACCAGGCTGCATCCTAAATGTACTCAGGCATGAACTTGCAGCACCATTGGGCACCCTATTTAACCAAAGCCCGAGTACTGGCTTTGTCCCAGCTAAGTGGAGGACAGCTACTGTCATCTCTTTACACAAAGGTAGAATGTCCACTGATCCGGAAAATTATAGACCCATCAGCCTAACTAGCCTGCTCTGCAAGGCCATGGAATAGATTATTATGGACCTCATTAACAAGGACTTTGGCAACCTCCAAACACTTGATCCCACACAGTTTGGCTTAGTCAAGGGGAGGTCACATCTGCTAAATTTGGTTGACTTCTTTGAGACAGTCACCAAAGTCATGGATGAGGGGAAGACTGTGCACACCACCTACCTGGTCAAAGCCTTTGACACTATTCCCCACTTGGGCATAATAGATAAACTCTCTCAACTAGGCACCAATCCATATGTTACCAGATGGGTAGCAAACTGGCTCACTGATAGAACCCACATAGTCAAAATAGAGGAAGCCACCTCAAGCAGTAGACAAGTAATAAGTGGCATACCCCAGGGTTTGGTCTTGGGCCTCTGTTATTTGGGATACACTTTTCTGAAGTGCAGGCCAAAATCAGTGGGCTATGGCTGACTATTTTTGCAGATGACTGCAAGCTGGGTGCTGTCATCAATTCCCCTACTGATGTGGACATCCTCCAAGAGGGTCTCACTCAGACAAATGACTGGTGCCAGAAACATGGCCTCAAGCTGAATACCAAAAAATGCGTCATCGTCCCCTTTGGGGAGAGTGACGTCCCCACAAATTATCACATTAATAACAGTGTCCTAAGCACTCAATCAATTGTGAGGGATTTGGGCACCCAGGTTGATAGCAACCTGACTTTTGACCACCATGTTGCTTCCGTGGAGCAGAAAGCCTTCTACATGGCCCACCTCATAAGTAAGAATATCTCATCCAGGGACAAGGAGGTCATAAAATCCATATATCCCTCCCTTATAAGGCCCATTATTAAGTACAATGCACCTTTCGGCATGTACCTCACAAAGCACATGCAGCAGCTGGAGAGACCACAGAGGTTCCTCACCAGGAGAATCCAGGGCCTCAAACATCTGCTATTACACAGATAGGCTAAAAGCCCTATCCCTCTACACAGTTTCATACAGACTCCTCAGAGGTGACATACAAGGTGATCATGGACCCCACCTTGATGGGACTGCTGCATATCCACAAGTCGAGCTCCACTCAAGTAACCCGCACATGCAGCCTCAACCTGGTCTGTGACATCAAGACTTGTTGGCGGGACAGATTTGTGTCCCAGAGACTCCCTCATCTATGGAATCGACTGCCTCTTCACATCAAATAGAGTACCTCTTTACCCCTTTTTAAGCACAACCTGAATAACTGGATGGGAAATAGAAAATATACCCGTGGGATTCCACCCATATCCTTTCTGTACAGGGGCATTGGGTGCTGATTTGTCTAACCATGGGCTAAAGTCTTGGCTAGGCTTAAAGGGCCTCAGGGCCAATAGCCTAGTAACCTCCTATGTTCCTAAATACTCTTTTTGAAGAGTTGGCTACACCCATTAACCAGTTTGCTATTTAGCAGGTAACATATGAGTTTGCAATGACAGTAGTAACCTTGAAGTGCAATTCTGAAACAGTTATGTGCACTGCATACATAGTTTCACCAAAAGACCAGCATTATCAAATATGTAATTTGTATTATGTTCTACAGCTGTAACTATGTCTACAATTTTAAATGCTATGTTTCTCCAATGGTATTATGTCTGTAACATTTTAATATGGAGCTTTTCTCCCCGGGCCTCCTCTGAAAACTAATCTGTGTCCAGTCAGACTCTCCCGGTCAACAAATGTAAATAAATAAATAAATGTAGCATATCTGAAATTTATAGACATTTAAGAATGCCTAGAATTTCAATAATGTCATAACACGTAGAGGCTGCTTTCAAACCACATGAATATAAACCTAGATTATGTGTTACATACATGCATACATAGAAAATTAGCTACTGTTACTTGTTGTGCGTCAGGGCTGGCAACTCGGCACGTAAAAATCTGCTGCCAATCATTAGCAGACCGGAGTTCCGCTATGGCGACCCCTAACCGGGAAAAAATGAAAGACACGACAACAACAACAACTTGTCAAAATGTAGGGTTATCGATGGCATGAGATTTTGGTTGCAGCACTTAATTTTTACTGCCTTAGTAAAAGTACCCCTGTAATTACCTACTGTAATAAACTAGGAACAGTACTGAAAAGTATATGGGAAATGTGTAGATTGCATTTGTTTCAACTTTCAAATCCTAATCAGTATAAAATAACTGTACTTCAGTCAAACATTCAGGAAAGATGTGAAAGTTGAAAACATTTTACCACAATGAATGATAGAAAAAAAGTGAGAAAAGAATTTCAGTAGGATGGAATCACTATTAGACAAACAGTTATGACGTGATTTCTGAAGGACAACATACAGCATCAGTTAATGAGAAAATACTTTTAGAACACTGATTATATTCAGTTCCAAAGCTGCATGACATTTTTGGAGAAAAGATGCAAAATATTTTATTCTTTTAGAATATTTGGACATTTGTTACTCAACATGTTTCTTTGCAAGGCACAACTGTCCAAAGCAATACTGTGCTGTAAAATGAGGGAAAATCTGAATGATTATAAAAGTGTACCTACATCAAAACACACACACACACACACACACACACACACACACACACACACACACACACACACACACACACACACACACACACAAAGACTAATAACATATCATATGAAAAATAATTGCCAGTGGAGGGAAAATATTTGTAGCAACAAACATGAAAAATACTATTGCCTAGGCTTGAACAATTATTAGACACAGTTTTGCAAAAACAAGTACATACTAAAGTAGCTGTCACTTCATCGCTAAAGAGGCTCCAGGTCTGTCTGTGACAAGATAGCATCTTCTAGCTGAGTAAAATCCAATCATTCAGCAAATCTAATTAGTGGGGGAAGAAAATAAAAAAGGACAAATCTGTCACTGTAAGTTCAAAGCACTTCCTCTAACAACCCCTACTGAGAGTTTGTGTAATCTGACCTCCTGTATGCTAAAAAGGCTCTGTGAAAACCTTGCCTCTAGGTGAACATGTGACTTACAGAGTACTAAAATGTAAACAAACTCATCTAGCAAAAAATCTGAGATAGTGCCCCTTTAATACAACAGTACTATTAAGTGATTGCAAATCTACATTACCATATGATACCAGAGTAAACAAATGCAGTACAACAGTTAGACCTTCATTGTCAGGCTATTATGCTTTTATTTACATACAACCTAAATGAGACTCTTCCTGCCATATTCTCTGGTGTACGCAGTACTTGCCTTAAACAATACAGGTTTTATACAGGCAATTAACTTACTGTTAGATTTATTTCCTATGACAGTACATGCAAGAGTATTACTAACCTGCCTCATGTCGCAACCTCTCCAAGTGATATTCATGGGCCTCCTGGTTCACAGCCCGCTCACTTGCTGCTGTGAAGGACATAAGAGGAATATTTAGCCATACCTATCCATAATATACATGAGCTGGCAATTATTAAAAAGGTAGTGGAGTGATACGCACTACTGGGACCTCCCCTGTCATCCTAGCCTCTTGGATCCACTGATCCAGGAGATCCCCCTTTCGACGCTTCAGGTCGGCATAGTGATGCCTGACTTGCTCACCAGTTCGGGGTATGCCAGTGGCACTGGTGAGGTCACTGGTGAGATGGTCCCAGGCTTCTGCTTTATATTGGGAACCCTGGTACTGGCCCTGCAGCAGTCTCTGCTCATGGTCTTTGACAAGGAGTCCTGCCATGACTCTGGACTCCTGGATGCCCCATTGCTGCACCCAAAAGTGCACTCCCTCTCCCATTCCAGACATGGTGCCTGCAAGGGGAAGCTACAACCAGTTATGAGATGTATTCCCGCATGTTGGGTTTAAATAGGGCCAATTTCCCACACTTTGCTGTGATTGGATGGTTTTGAAAAGGCTAAGCTATGGGCAAACCTGCTTACCTAAAGTTGGCATTGTTTAAAGGGGTATGCCAATGGGCAAATTGAGTTAGCTGGCCTACACATTACTTACACCTATTAAGCTGGCCTGTGCAATGCTTAGCATTGCTTAATATTTGCTTTGCATTATATTTGCTTTTTGGCATTGATTTATTATTCATTACATGTTATATATATGTCTGGTATCCATGATTCATATGTACGTACACTGTATGGGGTCCTTGTGTTTATTAGGGGACTTCTACACTTTATTACAAATACACCTCACATCTGGGCTTACTGCAGTACTCCAGTTCACATATTTATGTTATGTAGTAGGTTATAGAACATAAGACTGTATATAGATTCCTTTCACATGTTCAGTTTGATTTTACTATAGTGAGGATTTGTTTGGTGATACCTCAATTTTATGTATTGCTGTGATGGCTTAGTGTTTAACTACTGTGACTATAGTGTACAGGGTCCTGAGTTCAAGACCAGCAAATACTGTTTATTTTGTTTCTGGCCAGAACACCGGCTGTTGAATATAGACTGATTAAGGCACTTTTAAGCATTTGTAAGCGGGTTTGTATGAAGGTAAGCATTGCTAACCTCCAGTTGCATAGGCCTACAGAGAGCTAGCTTCAATATTGCTTAACCTGTGTGCGCATTAATTACCCCCATGCAAATGGGCTTAAACCCCCTTACTAGTGCTTATATATACTTATTCCCACTTTCTAATGCTTAATTATGCTTACACTTGCTTACTAGTGCTTACTCCCACTTACCACTGCACTAATTTAGACAGTAATGTCTAATGGTTCTTGGTAAGGTGGGGGATTTGGAAGCTGTATGGAGTTATCATTCATTACACATTTTACCTTCCATTTGTATCCCTGATTCCTGTGTACATATACTGTATGGAGCACGTGATTATCTGTGGACATTGCAACATTATGACACTGACACCTCACATCTGCATTTAATGCAGTAAGTTCACAAATATAACCAAGAAACATGGACCCAGTGACTATCAGGACTCCACTTTTAATAACAAAAAACAAGCACGATTCAATAAGTTAAGCACTTTCATCAAAAAACATTGACTTCATCAGAACAAGAATCAACAATTAAAATTGTCATTAAATAACGTGATATAACATTTGATTGGCTGAAAAGTTAATGGTTACATTTTAAAGAAAGTTGATGAAGAAACAAGTCTTATTGTGATAAAATACATACTGAAACATAAATCAAAAAAAATGAATAAAATGTGTTAAAAATAAAAGATTTTTTTGAAACGTAGCTATTATATATTCATGCATTCTTGATAGAACCATCCAAATATATATTCAAACTATGTCAAAAATTGTAAATAATTATTTTAAAATATATTTTAATATTTTTTTAATAAAAAGCACAGTGTTCATAGCCCCACTACTTAATTATTGCTATATCCTTAAGGGCTGGAGTAATAGATATAGTATAATTTAAACCAGGGGGAAGTTGGCAGCAAGCCTAAGTTGCCACAAAAGTTCCTTCTTACAAAGCTGTTTTTTCCAGTCTCCACCAGGGGAGCTAGGTCTGTTCGAATTATGACACAAGACAAGGGAGGGGGCATTGTTATATTTAATTCTAATGATTACATCAACAGTATGCAGGAGCTATTATTTAATGAAAGGAATTACCTTCAAGTATCTAAAAATCAGATACACATTGCCTACCAACGTATAGACAGCTTTTTGGAGGAATATCTATTGGACCAGCATGTTGACCAAGATGTGTATGATTTGCTAGTTAACTTACATCCCAAGGTTCCTGTTATATTTGGTATACCCAAAGTACACAAGAGTGTGTGTACACCACCCTTCAGTCCCATAGTTTCAGCTAGAGGGTCGAAGACTAATAATTTATCTATCTTTGTTGAGAGTAAAGTTAAACATATTGTGGAAGGGGTTCCACACCTTGTTAAGGACTCTTGGGAATTTTTAGCAATCTTAGTCAGGACATTTGGAGCTCTGATTTAATCTTTTTGACTATAGATGTCAAGGATTTATTTGCCTGTATTCCTAAACAGGAAGGTATGAAATACTTTGAAGAAATCTTATTTCTTGACTCTATTTTGACATATGATGAGGTTACATTAATATGTGAATTGATGGCTATCATACTGGATAAGAACTATATATATTTTGAAGGTCAATGTTACCAGCAGGTTTCCGGAGTGGCTATGGGAGTTGTGTGTGCTCCGGTATATGCAAATATAGTACTTCTGGGCTGGGAACTTCAATATATATTTAACAGTACTTGGTGGACCAACCACATATTATTATGTAATAGATTCCTGGATAATATTTTTATTTTATGGAGAGGGGAAAAGGGAAAAATCCCCATGTTTATAGAATATTTAAATAACACTACTCCCTTTCTAAAATTAAATTTTTTTGCGATGAGAAAGAGATATCTTATTTAGATACTACAATTTCTCATACCTTACATGGCTTTAAGTCTAGGGTGCTTTGAAAAAGTACTTTTTGTAACTCCTATTTACATTTTTCTAGTCATCATCCATTCTCGCAAAAGAAAAGTATCATTAAGGGGCAAGCCATACGTATTGCACGTATGACCTCTGATTTGGATGATGTTAAAAATGAATTTGTGTTGTTAAGGGAAATATTTATTGAAAGGGGGTACCATAGGGACATGGTTGGGTCTATCCTGGATGGGGTATACCATGAGTGGGGTAGGAAGTATAAACCACTTTTAGGGACAGAGGCCTTATTATAGGCCCATCTTGGTAAAAAGGTCTCTCCCTCTACACTTGTCTATTGCACTCAAGCCTGTATAGTTCAATACAGTGTCCTAACAAAGGACATTAAAAATATTCTACAAAGGAATTGGAGTATTTTTAAGACCAATCAGGAAATATACCATGCTGTAGGTGACTAGACCTTCTTTATTACTAAGGTGAGATGAATTTAAAAGAACTGGTAGAAAACCCCAACATACACAGAGACCATAATATTGGTATTGACACTAAAAGTTATGTCTGTTGTCCACAATGTGGGTATATTTTTAGGGAACCCAGTGTGGTGTTGAGTGATAAAATGAAAACTTATATAAATTTTAGGCACGGTAATTGCAACACTCAAAGGATACTTTATTTGGCACTATGTGATACCTGCCCAGGAATTTATGTCAGAAAGACAGAAAGATCTTTAAAACTGAGAATTTATGAGCATTTGCATGAATTAAAGAATAAAAAAGATACTCATGCTTTGTTTAGGCACTGGAGTGTAAAAACTTCCATGGTTTTAAATTCGGCATCCTGGACAGTGTACACATAAAGCCCAGGGGTGGAGATTGGAAAAAAACAACTTTATAAGAAGGAACTCTTATGGCAACTTAGGCTTGCTGCCAACTTCCCCCCTGGTTTAAATGATAGTATATCTATTACTCCAGCCCTTAAGGATAGAATAATAATTAAGTAGTGGGGGTATAAACACTGTTTTTTATTAAAAAAGTATTAAAAAATATATTTTAAAAATAATTATTTACAATTTTTGACATAGTTTGAATATATATTTAGAGGGTTCTATCAATAATTTAGGAATATATAATAGTTAAGTTTGAAAAAAATCTTTTATTTTTAACACATTTTATTAATTTTGTTGATTTAGGTTTCAGTATGTATTTTATCACAATAAGACTTGTTTCTTTCAACTGTTTCTTTAAAATGTAACCATTAACTTTTCAGCCAGTCAAATGTTATATCACGTTATTTAATGATGATTTTAATTGTTGATTCTTGTTCTGATGAAGTCAATGTCTTTTGATGAAATCGCTTAACTTATTGAATCATGCTTGTTTTTTGTTAAAAGTGGAGTCCTGATAGTCACTGGGTACATGTTTCTTGGTTATTAGTGTTTTTTTCATATCCTGTAACTATTTGTGGATTTACCAGTTCACAAATATATGTTATTCCATAAGTTATGCAACTAAAAATATTGATCATAAAGTGATTTGATATGGAATGTTCTGCAGTGGGACTCAAACCAGGAATGACTGCTCATAAGGTGAATGCTCTGCCCACTAGACTATTGATGTACTGTGTCATATGCATATATCTTGCTTTTTATCCTCTTGTGCCATTTAAACTGCATTAACCATAGCTAAGCAATGGGCAAATCCGCGCACCTACAGTTAAATTTCATCTGTTTCATAAAAAAATCTTTATATTTCTTGTTTTCACTATTGCTATTTCACATGTGGGGAGATGTTGCTGGGGGTATGCATACACCTACAGGTTGTCTCGCTCATTCTTTTTGGACTTTTCTGCTGTTCTTCATTGCAGGGGACTGTATATTCTGAGAGCTGTGTTCTCAGACACGCCCCCTGCACTCTTACATGCTCCCTGTAAGATTAAGAGCTCAGGCAGCGTGCCTTCATTAATATGCATAGCGCGCTGCCGTCATGCTCCTAAACAGCCGCTTCCATGCAGGACTAAGCTGGTCCTGCATGGAAGGATAGTAAATCCGGGGAATGTTTAGTGCATGGTGTTTCATAAAAATAAAAATGCAGGATATTAACGGGTAGGATGTAGGGACTACGAAATAATGACGTCTCTGCATATGTTGACAGATCATAAATGCTGATTCACCATCTTAGATTACTTAATTCCTTATCCAAAGGCTAAACTGCAGATACTACTTAACAAGTATTTATTCTTCCACCTCTTAAGCTTACATTTTATTTCTGTTATACTTCTTGGATTTGGGTAAGTTTCAAAAGGCCAGCATTATAATCTCAATTATTACCTATTTGACTTAAAATATCTGATCGTCAAATGTTTCTAGTCTTTTCTTATTGAAAGATCATACAGCCTTCATAAATGGACACGTTCTGTTCTCTGAGGCTGTATAACTTTAAACTTAGCAGAATTAAATAATCAAAAAGAGGGGCAAGTGTATCTATGGGGGGGGTTGCCTTCCTCCAAAAATATTTTTGTGTTATTTTAGCATCTTTATAATTGCTGACAACTTTAATCCATTTAGGAAAGTGATTAAATGCCATGCTCAGGATGGGTATTTAATTCAACTGTCACACTTCCACTATAAGAAAAAAATTATTTCCCAAGCATTGAAGTCTTCCATGCATTCTGCTTGTAAATGCTTCATGGCATTTTTATGAAACATTTTAGCTGCTAAATCTTGTTTATTCGACTTAATTACGGAAATAGTTCAGTCATACACCACCCGCCTTTCTTAAAGTGATAGTTATGTGTGACTTCTTTAGTTTCTTATTGTGAAACACTTGGCACTGAACCTGCATATTTTTGTTTACCAACCCTTGGACAGCTTCTTCTTTTTTATTGCCCTTGCATCCCTATATACAGTCCTGTAGTATGGTTTTACCAAATATCTGAACACATGAATAATAAATGCCATTTTGTCTGCTTGTATTTGCTCTTCCCATTACAGTGTCCCAATCTCAGCTGTTCTCATTTCCTTTTCTTATTACTTTGCCAAACTTAGGTCATTTGATATGATTAAATCATTAAACTTTTCTGTTGTCCTTTGTATCTCACATCATTGTCTAGGTCTCCTGTGATTTTTATCATTCTGCAATAGAATAGTGAAGGGTACTGCAAATGCAGATGTCCTTCATGGTTCACTGTTGCAGTCATCACTGTAGTGTTCTTCCTGCCAGCAGCAGCCCCCGATTGGCCAGAATCCCAAAGTCTGGATCGGGCGCCAGCTGAGGTCACATTTATCCTGACGTCAATGCGCCAGAAGGTATAAAGGCCTCAGCTGACGCTATTTCCCCAGTCTTTCTTACCACTCGGTGCCCTTAGCAGTTCACTGATGCTGGTCGGCCTGTTCCTGTTTGTTTTTGGATCTAATCCCAGGATTTTCATTTTTTACAGATAAGTACCCCATTGGGCAGGTCTTTTTCTTGCTCCAGTCAGATGTCAGAAAAAGTTAATAATTGTATTTCTTATGGGAAGCAAATACCTCATAGGGATTTTCACTCTTACTGTATTCCCTGCCTGGATCCTGACCACGATGTTGCTAATTGTGTGTTTTGTGCTAGATTTAATCAGCGTACTATTAGGCATAGATATAACTTTGCCTTTTACTATTTTGGAAAAAGGTTTAATTATAACACGTCTTCAGATTCTTTTCCAGCTTCTGGGGTGTGTAAGAGGTGCAGGCATGCAGACAGGTCTCCGAGGTCCACAGCAAAGGATGTTACTCAGTTATTGCCAGTTGCTGGTTGAACGGTCGTCAGTGAGGCGCCTTTGCAGCCCCTGTTATCTGCCTCTTTTGAACCAATTGCCTGTACCAACTCCGGTGTGGAGCTGATGGGGTCTTCAGAATTGCCAGGGACTGAACCTTCGGATACTACTCCCACAGTTGGGTCCAGAGCCGGTAGGCAGGTACCGGCTTCTGAGGGAGTTCTCAGGCCTTCACAACTTCCTGTAAATGTGGATTCAGGTTTACATGCTGAATCAAAGTCTAAGGCTCCAGCTAAAGTGAAGTGGCTAGCACAGGCACCTTTTGATCAGGGTCCTAGGCCTCAGAGGCAGATGCTTAGGATGGCTGAAGATCTCTTAACTATGATCAAGGGTTCTCATCCCCCTCCTGACAAGTAGCATAGATTACAGTCCGATTATGATTCTTCAGACCAAATTTCTGTTTCTTCTGCTTCTTCCCTTGAGCAGGATTATGCTTTTCCTCTTTATGAGGATTCTGATGCTGAAGATTCCTTTCCTTCAGCCTCTCCTCCTGAGGATTATTCTTCTGGTGAAACTTTACATGATATGAGGGTGCATTTTCACTGGGAAGGGCAGGAATTCTCTGAATCCAAGAAAAGGCTTAGGTATTTTCTTCTTCTCCCACAGCATTAACCTCTGGCTATTCCCCCTATATTGGACATTGTTGATGATGTTTTTTCAGAAGCTTCTCTCTCCTGATTCTTTTCCCCCTACTCCGGCCAAACCGGATAGGTATTATAGGGTTCCAAATTCTCATAAATTTCTTTTTAAAAATCTTTCGCCTGATCCAGAAACAATTTCTCAGGGTCCTAAGGGTATTAAAGTGGCCTCTGCTAAAAATCCTATTCCCTTTGACCGAGAGTCCAGGACTTTGTAGAGATGGGGTAAAAAGGTTTATACTTCTGCTACATTGTCTATTAGGGCTTTTAACTGTCAATTTCATATGCTGAAGTATTAGCAATACCTTTTGTCTATATTTAAACCAAAGATGTCAGCTGTGTCTATTGGTGTGGATAGTCAGGAGTTACAGGATTTAATGCATGCTATTGAACAAGTGGGTAAACATACCTGCATTGTGGTTTTGATTCTTTGGAAGCTTCTTGTAGGGCTGCAACAACTGGCGCTGTTATTAGAAGACATGCTTGGTTAAGAGATCAAAGCTTGCCAGATCAGATTAAAGCCAAACTTTTGGATGCCCCTTTGCACCACGATGTTCTGTTTGGGTCCAAAGCTAAAGAGGTATTGAAGAAAATGGAAGACAAAGCCAAATCTATGCAGATGGTTAAGGATTTTCTACAAGTGCAACCTCCTAGATTTAGCAGACACTGGCCAACTAAACCTTGGTCCTTTCCGGGCTCAGACAGGTCTCAGAGAGGCAGATTCAGGTGTTCCAGAGGTAGGGGACAGTCACAGTCCCATTTTAGGAATAGGCAGTGGAGTGCCCCCTCTCCCGAGGGAGGTGAAGATAAGTCTCAACCCTACCGAAAACAGTCTTTATGACTCTCCCTTTCTGGTTCCAGGGGCTCCTCTCCTAGAAGCTCCTTTGGGGGGAAGGATTTCTCTTTTTTATCAAAACTGGAGCCACATAACCCGGGACAAATGGGTTCTGGACATAGTCTCAAGAGGTTACAGATTTCATTTCCACACTATGCCAAAACCTGCCAAATCATCAGTGGGCAGAGGTACAATGGCAGGTTCAGTCCCTCCTGGCTATGAGGGCCATAGAATTGGTACCAAATTTAGAAATAGGGCAAGGTTTTTATTCCAGACTTTTCCTGGTTCCCAGGAAGGAAAATTCGTGGAGACCAATCCTGGACCTCTCTGTACTAAACACCTTCCTAGATATATCAAAATTCAAGATGCTCACTCTGCAGCAGCTGCTGCCTATGTTGGGCAAGAACACTTGGATGGTGACTTTGGACTTAAAAGACGCTTACCTGCATATTCCTATAAGGCAAGAGTGCAGAAGGTATCTGCGTTTCAAAGCGGGCTCGAAACATTACCAGTTCTCTATGCTGCCCTTTGGCTTATCTACTGCGCCCAGGGTCTTTACGAAGTGCCTGGCACCAGTAATGGTGTTTTGCAGACAGATGGGGATTCAGATTTACCCTTATCTGGCCGACTGTCTTCTTCAAGCGGACAACAAAGACACTACTTCGGCATCTAGCTTTTGTGCAGCATCTTCTTCTGTGCCTCAGTTTCACAGTGAATCTAAAGAAATCAAATCTGGTACCCACACAACAGATTACTTTCCTGGGTGCTCTTCTGAGTACTTCAACCCAGATGGCTTCCTTGACACCAGACAAAAAAGTGCAACTGGCTTCTTTTTTCCGACACCTGGCTTCAATGAAACAGCTGACTGCAAGAAAAATTCTGCAGGCTTTGGGTTACATGGCCTCCTGCATTCTGCTAATACCATATGCAAGGCTGCATATGAGGAAACTGCAGTGGTACCTCAAGAGTGTCTGGTCTCAGCATTACCACAGTTTGGAAACAGTGGTCACGATTTTGCCTTTTCTCCAGTGAGAGTTTCTTTGGTGGGCCGAAGCCTGTCTACAGAACAAGGGGAAGCCTTTTTGTCCTCTGCTGACTGACCAAGTTCTGACAGCGGATGCTTCAGATTATGCCTGGGGTGCCCACATGCATAGGAGATGTCTTCAGGGTGTTTGGACGAAGGAACAAATGCACCTGCACATAAATTTGAAGGAGATGCTAGCTGTACAGAATGCCCTGACAGCCTTCAGGGACCTTCTTCTACCAGGACAATTGTTGATACGGACAGACAACACTACAGTGATGTGGTACATCAACAAGCAGGGGGGCTCTCTCTCTTATCCCCTGTGCAGATTAGCCATGAATCTCTGGTACACTGCTCTGACCTGCAGTGTTGACTTACAGGTGCAATTCCTGCCAGGGAAAGACAACACTCTGGCAGATGCCTTGAGTAGATGCATTTCAGATCCACACAAATGGATGTTGGATGTTCGGATATTCATGATGATTATAAAGGCTTTGGGAAGTCCGGACAAAGATATCTTTGCATCCCCTCAGAATCATCAACTTCCAACATTCTGCACAAAGACCTACCACAAACTAGCATGGAAAGTGGATGCCCTCTCATTCAGTTGGAAACACCTCTCAGTATATGCTTTTTCTCCCTTTCCTCTTCTACCTCGGGTACTTCTGAAGATAAAACAGGACAGACCGCACATGATTCTACTGGCTCCCAATTGGCCTCGGCAATTCTGGTATTCCACTCTGATGACCTTGGTTCAGGAGCCTCCCTGGTTTCTGCCTCAAATCCCTCATCTACTGTCTCAGCGGGATGGTCGGATACTGCACAGTCATGTCAAGACTCTGCATCTAGCTGCCTGGTGGATCCAGGGTCTGTAAACACCTCTGCCCTTTCCAAACAGGTATTGGATGTAATCCTTGAAGCTAGATGGCCCAGCACTAGAAAATCTTATGTGGGAAAATGGAAAAGATTTTGCTCCTGGAGTCAAGTCCAGGGTGGTGATTCTTCTGTTCCAAACATTCCTCTGATTTTACAGTATCTGACAGAGTTATTACATACGGGCCTGCCTTTTTCGTCTATTAAGCTTCATGCTTCTGATATTTCTGCACATTATAATACGGATCCTCCGATTTTTTCCTCATCCATTACTTAAACAATTTCTTAGAGGGGCTAAAAATTTTCGGCCCCCTATAAGGGCTCCTGTTCCCACTTGGGATCTTAACTATGTTTTAGAGAAATTAACTTTGCCTCCTTTTGAACCTGCAGCTTCCACAGATTTAAAATTTTTGTCTTGGAAAACTGCTTTTTTTTAGCTATTACCTCTGCTAGAAGAATTTCGGAATTGCAAGCACTCATGGCTGTGGAACCCTTCCTTATTTTTCATCAGGACAGGGTATCTCTACAGACTAATCCCACATTATTGCCCAAGGTGGTTTCAGCAGTAGCCTTGAATCAGTCTATTCCTTTGCCTACCTTTTATCCTAATCCTCAAAGTGAGGAAGAAAGACTTTTGCACTCTCTAGACATGCACAGACAGCTTTGTCTATACCTGGACAGGACCAAGATATTCTGGAAATCTGATCAGTTGTTTGTTGCTTATGCTCCTACTGTTCAGGGGAAAGCAATCACTAAGCAAACTATTTCCATGTGGATTGCCCATTGCATCAAGTTCTGTTACTTTTATCATGGCAATCCGGTTCCTGTTAATGGTAGGACTCATTCTACCAGAGCTACTGCTACTTCAACAGCTTTTCTTTGTGGAGTTCCTACCAAGGATATTTTGGAAGCTGTTACTTGGAGTTCTGTACATACTTTTTCTAAGCATTACAACCTCCCTCTCTATTCTAAATCCAGGGCAGGTTTTGCTTCTGCGGTTTTGCAAGGTTTTGTGACCGCTCCCTCTGTTTCTCCTCCAGCCACCCTTTCTTAGCTTTGGGACTCAACCTTACAGTGATGACTGCAACAGTGAACCACGAAGGACATAGTAAAGTTGTGTACTCTTACCATAAATGTAGATGTTCGAGTGTGTTCACTGTTGCAGTCCGAGTTACCCTCCCTCATATCCCCTCTTTTGTTTTTTCCTTGAGTATTGTCTGTTATGAGGTATTTTGACTGCTGAGGTTTTGGGCATGGTTTCCTTTTTAGCCTTTTCTTTCTGGGCACCTGACTTCTGGGGAAATAGCGTCAGCTGAGGTCTTTATACCTTCCAGCGCATTGACATCAGGATAAATGCGAACTCAGCTGGTGCCCGATCCAGACTTTGGGATTCTGGCCGATTGGGGGCTGCTGCTGGCAGGAAGAACCCTACAGTGATGACTGCAACAGTGAACACACTCGAACATCTACATTTATGGTAAGAGTACACAACTGTACTTTTTCAAACGTTTGCCATAATAATAAAAACTGCCAACAGTTGTCTGGGGAATTTGGTTTATTTTGATTTCTGCAGAATTTATTTCCTTACAGCACTGTCAAGATTTGATAGTTTCTTCAGGTCTGACAGTCTAGTTTTCTTTCCAGATGGAAGGAAGGATAAAAAAATCCTGCACTGTAAATTAAATGCCCTGTTTATGTCTTTATTTTTACAGTAGGAGTTAGTGGCAGCATATGGTCTTCTGCCATTTTGACAGTCTATTATGGGAACCTTCCCAGATGACTTACGTGATCTCCGCATCTTTATCATAAAAACCAAAACTAATAAAATCCATCAGTGCATTTATCAGACAATCAGGAATAAAAAGAATTTCAATCCCTACAGCTTCCAATCTGATTTAATTTGTTGTAACTGGACCATATTCCACCATTTGCCTTTAGATGAAGCTGCAAACTACTTTAATTCCACCTTTCTCTCTATCCTAGACTCACAGGCACCCCACATACCTCCAGAGCTAAACCTAAAACAGCACCTTGGCTCACAAAAAGTACAAAAGTAAATATTTCTGAAAGAAACTCAGCCTGGTCCAAATGCAGAACCACCAAATCTGTATCTGACTAGCTCTACTACAGGCAACTTAGAAATGACACAAAAAGAGCTATTCTAAAAGACAAAATAGATTACTTCTATCACCTATTAACTAAGCATCAAAATCAACCACAAAAGTTTTGGGCAGGTATAAATAAAATATTAAGGCCTGGCAATGTTACCACACCAACCCCCTATTCTCCGTTCTGGACTAGCACTGTCAACCTACCAGATACTTTCAATAACTTCTTTACTGACACCATACTCACCCTAGCCAAACAGCAAACAGACACCTCTACTGATGGTCTGGAACTAAATGTCACCAATGACGAGAAGACCTTTAGCTTACAACCTCTCCCCACTAGTTACCTTAGAAAACTCTTGACTAAAATTAAACCAACTACCGTTGCTGCTGACCAGCTCCCAGCTGAATACATACAATTGGCAGATGATGTCATTGCTATCCCTATCTCGATCCTAATAAATAGGGCAATCACTGAAGCCACCATTCCCATAATCTGGAAGGTATCACATGTCATACCTCTGCATAAAGGTGGAAACTCTTTAGAGTTATCCAACTATAGGCCCATAGCCATCCTTTCACCATTAGCCAAAATCATGGAAAAGTGTATTCATTGCCAGCTTATGCACTACCTAATCCAGAACAAACTTCTCACAAACTCACAACATGTCTTTAGACCCTATCATAGGACCACAACAGCATTGCTGTCATTCACAGACACCATCAACCAGAATAAGAACAAAGGTAAAATCTCATTGGATCTCTTTTTAGACCTTTCTAAAGCTTTCAATATGGTCAGTCATAAACTAATACTCTCTCTTCATAAACTTCCCTTACATAATCATATCAACTGGTTTCAACATTACCTTCAAGGTAGAAATCAGGCAGTGATCTGGCAAGGTAGACTCTCCACCCTTCTACCTGTTTCATTAGGAGTTCCACAAGGCTCCATATTAGGTCCTCTACTATTCTCAATCTTTGTTAATGATCTGCAGTCAGCCACCCCTGAAGCTACCTGTATACAATACGCAGACGACTCTCCTTTGCTCTGCTCAACCATCTCCTTCCCAGAACTCCAGTTCCAGAATCAGAAAACATTTAACTTAGTCAAAAGCTGGTTCTCTAGCAGACATCTACTACTAAATGCTAACAAAACCAAGTTCTTGCTGTTCTCCCCAACCCAGTGCTCCCCCTCAGGTCACCTTCAGAATCACATCTAACAACGGTACCATAATATCCCCGGATAGCCACACCAAACTACTTGGGGTACTAATTGACAATAGTCTGAAATTTGACCTTCATGTTAATCAAATAATTAAAAAAACAATAAAAAACTGGGCTCACTATACAGAAACAAATCCATCTAAACCCCTTTGGCCAGAACCAACACAGCACACCCACCTACTTTCCACTCTCCTGTATGCCTCCCCCATTCTCACTAACCTCTCTAAAACCGAGCTAAATAAATTAACTGTCTGCTACAACCATATCGCTAGATTCACTACAGGGTCTACCTATAGCACACATCACTGTCAAAATCTAAAACTACTAAAATGGCTTGAGTTCCCCAACCTACTACTCTACAATCAGCTTACAATGGCCCATAGAATACTTAACCAACCAGACCGAGTTCCGGGTATACAACCCTTAATTACCCCTTACATCAGTACCAGACCACTGAGGTCTATTGATAAATTAATGGTAAAAACCTCTAAATCCTGCAATCACACCGGTGACTCAATATTCTCCAATTACATAGCAAAAATTTGGAACTCACTTCCTCCTGACTTAACCCTCAACCCTCTCTAACAAAATTTAAGATTGCAGCAAAAAATAATTTCACCAACCACTGGATATGTTCCTGCTGTAGCCCAGGTTAATCTTACTCCTCAGGCTACCTCTCTATTATGCCCGTTGCTTTATATTTTTGTATGTTCCTGCTCTAGCCCAGGTTAATCTCCCTCCTCAGGCTACCACTCTATTATGCCCGTTGCTTTATATTTTTGTATGTTCCTGCTCTAGCACAGGTTACTCTCCCTCCTCAGGCTACCTCTCTTTTATGCTCTTTGCTTTATATTTTTCTATATTCCTGCTCTAGCACAAGTTACTCTCCCTCCTCAGGCTACCTCTATTATGCCCGTTGCTTTATATTTTTGTATGTTCCTGCTCTAGCACAGGTTACTCTCCCTCCTCAGGCTACCTCTCTTTTATGCTCTTTGCTTTATATTTTTCTATATTCCTGCTCTAGCACAAGTTACAATCCCTCCTCAGGCTACCTCTATTATGATTGTTGCTTTATATTTTTGTATGTTCCTGCTCTATTCCAGGTTAATCTCCCTCCTCAGGCTACCTCTCTATTATGCTGTTTGCTTTATATTTTATTATGTTCCTGCTCTAGCACAAGTTACTCTCCCTCCTCAGGCTCCCTCTGTTATGCTCGTCGCTTTATATTTTTCTCTTCCTCATTTCCTCTGGCATTTCTACTCGGTTATTCTATTGCTCCCTTCACCTTACTACCCAAATTTACTCCCTAATTTTCTCTCAGCTTATTATCTCCTGCAATCTTTCTTTGTATTAATTGTTATCTGAACTGTTGGTATTATATTTTTAACTGTATTTGTTAAATTATTCTTGTGTTTCTGGAGCTTTTCTCCCCGGGCCTCCACTGAAAATGGATATGTATCCAGTTGGACTTTCCCAGTTAACAAATATAAAATAAATAAATAAAATAATTCAGTAAGAACAATTCAAAGATATTTATAGCATTGCTGCATATTTTGGGTTAATATAGAAATATGTAAAATATGTCTTTAAATGTTCATTTATTTGACTTAATTATTAATGCTTAATGGTGTTTTTACCAACTCAAAGAAGACTGGAACAACTATCAATAGATATACTAAGCCATTTTTCTTCATGTTTTACCATTAAACAGGTCATCAAAAGACAAAGAATGACATATTCAAGAGACTCAGAAATAGAATGAATGGGAATATCAGGGTGACTAAATGGACGAAGCAAAGCTGAATGAAGGGCTTAGATTAGCTGTAGTTTCCACTTTGAGAGGATGAAAGAGAACATGCAGAGGTTGGAAATCTTGCAACTTGCATTTGCAAAAGAAAAAACCTGCTGAAAAACAACCCCAAATTTATATATAGCAACTTTTTGTTTGCACCAACTCAACGAAGGGGTAAATTTCCTCAAAAAGGCCATCACTGCCAGCACAACTCACCAACATTGATTTCCCAGAGAAACTCCAATCATCAGCAATTTGAAGCTCCAGTGTTCAGTCTTCATCCACCAGTAGGGTAACACACCTGGATAATATTCAGCCTGATTCATGTGCAACAACTGCATTTTCTATTTGTTTTTGAATAACTAATTTCCCTTCAATCTAAAAATGACCAACTTGTTCATATAGTTTAGCAAGTTGCATTCATCATGATCTAATAACTATATAATTATTTTAAAGCATAAGGTAAATACTTATTTTCACATGACATCCATTGTTCTAAGATAACACCATAGTTTTATTTATAATGGAAATTGTCCTTTATTGTTATGGAAAGAGAGCACTTTTTGTGAGCCTTCCATTTCTAATTTTGAGAAAAAAAGTTGCAATGTGCCTTTGAAATCAAAATGTATTACTGAAAACAGCAGCCTGTCATAAAATAATTTTTTGATTATGGTGTTCATTGTCCTAACCAAGATTAAATAAAATGATGCTAAACAGAATAAGTTTAACAATTAAATGTATTCACAAAGTCATTAACCATCTCTCCACAGGTTACATGTTGCCCCTTAATTATGCTATTATATGCACATAATTATACATTTGTTAGAGATGAGTTATTTATATAACCAAAGTACTTGTACTGCCTTATTCATTTATCTGCCCACAGCTGTTTACTACTGTCCCATCAAAATTTTGGAAGCGAATTACAAGTGACAATTATAATAAACAGGTTTTTACATTTTGATGGATAATTTACATACTTTCAAGTACTTTAGACAGCTCACAATTACTAATAGCTGCTGAGAAGTTTTTATTATTATTATTATTATTATTATTCAGTGATTATGCAGTCAGCTTTCTGCTATACTTCTGTCAACCAGAAATGTTAGATGTAAAAGTTATGATTATCTTAGAAGTCACTCGTAAGAAATTACCAGGATTGTATTCAGCAGTTAAAACAGAAATTGTTTTTTAATAAATTTCGGGGCAGAGTGTCTCACCTAATTTATTTTATTAAATATACACTTTAGTTTTGTTCCCTAGTTTTTAAGATTTGCTTATTTGGGTTTCATCTCTTTCATAAAATGCATTGCGATAAAGTATTATAGTAGAAGTTGGGTTGAGATGAGTAGTAAGTTGTTGAGGGTTATTTTGTTTTAATATTATACATAGACCGTGCTCATAGACTGCCATAGTTTCATAGATTAATACTAAGCTAAGTGTCCTTGAGGGCCATTTTAAGCCTAGCCAGTTACCCCATGTAAGAATCAACCCCTGCACCTTGTGTCTGTAAGGTAAACACCTTAACCATTATGCCAACCTCCCACCCCATTTGCATATGGTTCTGAATACTACCACATCTAATTTGTACATTGCAGTACAGTGGTGGTTTGTAAAACAATTGTATACTATATTTTATGAATATTGCTGAATGCACCTCTACCTATAGCTTTATAATATGCTTTATGTGTACCTTGGTAGTAATTACATATTGCTCTATGCAATTCATTTTTTCTGTAAATATATAGTATTGCTGTAGTTTAAGGGCTAGAGCAGAGCATTATTCCATGGAGTTCCATATGAAAATGGGTTGCATCCAGCTTGAATTTCTGGTTGAAATGGAAAAAATAAATAACGTTATATATGGTGCTACAGTGCAAACAGGTGTAATGGGTAGTTTATCACAGCATGACTTTCCATCCATGACCTCAATTTTATTATGCACACTTTTTTACAAATGAATCTGGCACATGTTGCCTGTAAGTTACAGGCACCTGGATATTAAATAGAGTGTGATAGGTGAGTCTTTGTGAGCTGAATTTCGTTAGGCTGGTCTGCAGTATTAATCAGCCCCTAGAATGAGCAGGCTTGCTTTCAACTCCCTTTGAACCATACTGACAAGTCACTGCCTCAGATCTCAGGTAGATGAGGGGAGAAAATTCCATAAAGTACATCGGGAAGTAGAAAAATGCTTTTTCTCCTATTTTTCCAGTAGACGTGAATACATTTGTAGGAATGTTTCTGACAATCTAAATTTGCATTTAGATTTGTTCCAGGTGACCACATCAGAGAGAGAGAGAGAAGTAATGGGAAAATGATGATGAGAGAAAAAGCGAGTGAACGTTTGTGTTAGGCTAAAAGATTTAGTAAATGAAGACTTTCTAGTTTGGTACCTAAACTCCAGTGATGGAAGTCCCACTGAGACTGAGTAAAAAAGTCTGTCTACTCAGCTGTAGGCAGTGCAAAAATTATAGGTTCCTCTCTAGGTGTTCAAGCCCACCCCATATAGTTTAGTGAATGTATGACAGCAGGTCTGGCAACAGTAAGTCTGGTGATCCTGGTCAGCAAGTCTTTCCACCTGGATAGCATGCCTATGATTTCATGTGTCTCTTTGACAACCTTACTTTTTGTTTAGGGAAGGTGAGAGATTTGTACAATAGTACACTCAAATACTTGATGCAGTCAGGATGACGTATATTTTTTCTCCATTTGGAAAGGTTGGTTAGAGTATTTGTTTGGTTGGTTGAGTACTTATTTGTGCCATGTGGGATAGCATTAGCTTTAAATGTGTTTTAGCTGGAGAGAGTTTTTTTTTATTTAGTCATCTAAGGAGGTGGCAACCCCTGATCATAAGTTAGCTTTCAGTCAGAAAATCCTGGAATCTGTAGCTAGTAGGACTACATTATTTGCATATGGAATGATCTGTGGAATTACACAGACCTGCTACATAGAAGTAATTTAAACAAGGAAAGACGAGGATGCAGTAGTGATTCTTGGAGTACCCCACAGTAAAACGTTCTAGGACCAACAAACTTCAGACTTGTCTAATTTCTTTCAATGCTGCTGAATTCTATATAATCGCCTTTGAAACTGCATACTCGGGTAAAATAATGTTCTGTTCAGGTATTTTATTAGCTGACTTCCCCAAGGATAGTATTTTATAAACAGTGTCTTTCTAATTATTTATGTAGTTGGCTTGCACCTCTTCATATGCCCAATATGCATATCTATTGCACATTTTTCATTTAGTTATTTTGATGCTCTACATTTGCTGACCATCTTATCAAGAACCCAATTATAGATTCATAGGTATTTACTAGGCTATTGATCAGTGAGATTCAGTGAAGATCTATGGAAACCTAGCCATATAATTGCATGAAGTTATTAGCACATATTTTAAGTAGCAGCAGTGAAAACCAGGCTCTCTCACCACGAAACAGTTGGAAGCGGCTGGAGTATTCAGCAAACAGCCCAATGTCACCAAAATAAAATTAAGTAAATCAGCATCAATTTTTCGATATAGACTTGACCGTAGACCAGGATAGATTCAGCAAAAAAGAACATTTATTTAGATGTGAGCGCTTTCGCATAGCAACTACTACGCTTCATCAGACAGTACATTAACATTTAAAACTTCAGTTTATATAATGAAGAATAGTAAAAAGGCGCCAAAATTAAAATAAATAATTAGTTCATTAGAACAATTAATCAATTAGACAGAATAACATGATCAGACATTTTCAAAAGACCTTAGATTCAGGCAGTATCGTTCAAAGTCAGACAGTACTGTTTTTATTGTACATATTTTAAGTACGTATAAGCCAGCGACCCTTTCATTCTTTACCAGGCAAGAGGCAGTCACAGCTAGACTGTCATCCATGTGTTTTATGGTACTTTTATCAGAAGGTAATTTATTGTCATAAGCCAGTTCTAGACTGTGTCTACCTAGCTGTTATATGGATACAGGATGAAGTAATTTCTCTGCTAAACTGACTCACAGCAAACACAATGAAGCAATGCATTTATACAAGCAGTCCTCCATGAAAGTGACCCTCAGAATGGAAAGAATGTAAGTAAAAAAGGGCATATACACTATTTCTGAGACTGCAATATCTTTTGAGTATCCCTTTTACTCTAAAGTATAATAATCTTGGAGTTACTTTATGTAAATAGTTGGGGTGGGCTGGACATAGTCCTGCATATCAGAGCTTCCGTAAAAATGCTTTAAAAATGATAGAGGTTTTGGATTCTTATCCCAAATAGGAGCTGATATTTTCTTTTCATATTTTTATGATTCAAAAACACTGCTTAAGTAGAAGGCTTTATGTGCAAGAGAGAGAGAGAGTGTGTGTGTGTGTGTGTGTGTGTGTGTGTGTGTGTGTGTGTGTGTGTGTGTGTGTGTGTGTGTGTGTGTGTGCACGTGCACGTGCACTTGTGTTTATATATAAACATATGGGTCTGTCAGATGACTGACTTCAGAAACTTGAAAAAGGTATTGAAGAGACCATTATGATCGGGTCTCTGAAAACTCGAACATCAAAAAAAACCCCACAAAAATCTACCTTTTTACATTTTGGAAGGGGAAAATCCCCTCTGCAGCCCCACACCCCCTGCAAATTATATATACCAACTCCAAAATCACACTGCAGTGAAAAAAAGGGTAATTTCCAGATCCTCACTATACCACAATCCCAATTCAAAAGCTTTGAATTTTCAAAAACTCGATCATATGGTCTCAATTATATGGAGTTCAAGTTTCTGAAAACTTGATCAACTGATAGGGACCAATACATACATATATATATATATATATATATATATATATATATATATATATATATATATAAAATTTGACCTCAATCATCAGTCTGCCTCAGAGTTGCTGTTAGGCTAGAGGCGGTGTCACCAGCATGGAATGCTGAAGTATTTGATCTCAAATCCCAGACAAGAGATGAGAATTCAACAATGCCAAGGCAGAAGGCTTTGTGTGCATGCATATCTGTGTGTGTGTGTGTGTGTGTGTGTGTGTGTGTGTGTGTGTGTGTGTGTGTGTGTGTGTGTGTGTGTGTAATTTGATCTTAATCATTATGCTAACTAAGGGTAGAAGAACTTTAATGGCTAACTTCATAGGTGTTGCTCCAGTCGCAGTGACACTATCATAAAATGCTGATGGTCTTTGGTCTGAGTTGTAAACAAGAGCTAATGCTTTTCCTTTCATATTTCAAAATGGAGGATTTCTTTTCATGTGTGTATTGGCATGTATGTAATTTAGCCTTACTCACCATGGTAGAGGTTTTCTAACTGAAAAAAAAAAGAATTTTTAAAGGAAAGCTCAAATCATATCTGACTAGAGGCTTTTGTTAGTTCCAAGACAGTGACATCAACACAGAAGGTAGGAAGTCTTGAGTTTGAGTCCCAAAAGAACTAATATTTTCCTTTTATAGTTTTATAATTAAAACTGTAAAAGTGAGTTTAGATTCACAGTGATATGTGAGACTAGACAATTCTACATTATGCCACTTGGAAAAGATATATAATTATTGTAAATACCTAAATGTACTAGTTGTATTCACTTGATCTTGTTTTAATTTTATTAGTTATTCATTTCACCTGATTATTGCATATGTAAGTTTTGCTTATGTTACATTGCTGTACTGTCTGGAGCCTTTCTCCCCGGGCCTCCGCTGAAAATTGGCTTCGTTCCAAGTCGGACTTTCCCGGTTAACAAATGATAAATAAAATAAAATAAAATAAAATAAAATTTTTCTTGGGTTTTGTATAGTGCCTACTGTGTTATCTTTTTATGTTTGTATTGCTGGAGCTTTTCTCCTCGGGTCTCAACTGAAAACAGGCCATTGGCTCAGATGGCTAATCTGGTTAACAAATGTCAAATAAATAAATAAATAAATAAATAAATAAATAAATAAATAAATTCCTTCATTTTCAAAGTGGTGGACCTCAAAAGTATTATGTGTCACAGGTCTGACAGGGAGTGCCACTCTGCACATTTATATATTGAATCCATAGCCTAACCTATATCTCTGTTAATTAATAGATCCATTCAAGAAGCCACAGTCCCAAACATCTAGAAATCCTTTTACATTGTCCCACTACATATAAATGTGGGAATTCCAATGACCCATTTAATTATATCCTTACTTTCCCCCCTCTCAAAAATTCTGGAAAAATGCATCCATACTCAGCTACTGAATCATCTTCTCCATGAAAACCTGATAACTCCCACTCAACATGGCTTCAGGCCAAACCATAGCACTGCCACTGCTCTCACACTTTAGCCGAGGCCAAAGACAATAGCCAACTTGCATGCTGCCTTTTCTTCGATCTCTCCAAAGCCTTTGATACAATTTCCCATTCTTTACTTTTATCTAAACTATCTGATCTCAATCTCTCCAGGCCCTCTCTTGGTTGGTTCACTAGTTACTTCTCCAATAGGCCACAGTCAGTCAGATGGCACACTCCCCATTCCACCTTCCTTCCCATCAAATTTGGAGTTCCCCAGGGCTCCATCCTGGGCCCCCCCTTCTGTTCAGTATCTTTAAAAATGACCTCCATACTTCTTCCAATCAGTCATCCCTTATTCAATATGCAAACAATTCTACGCCCTTCTCCCTTCTCAAACAATATCCCTCATCTCCACTCACTCATCCAAGCCTCTTTCCTGTCCATTGAAATGTGTCTGTCTGATAATCAGCTTATCTTAAATCCTAAAGAAACAAAACTTCTGTTTTTCCTCCCTCAACCTCTATCTCACCATAAATCACCCTTTGTCATCTCTTCCCTTGAAAAGACCAACTTAAAAGCAGAACCCCACACTAAGCTTTTAGGTACCATTATCAACAATGAATTAAAATTTAACCTGCATATCCAGCAAAGTAGTAAAAAACATCAAAAACTAGGTCTATTGTACACAAATAAGTAATTTCACACTTCAAACGTTAAACTCTCCCTGGCTCAGGGCTTACTCCTTCCCTCCCTTCTCTATGCACACCCAGTCTTTACTAACACCCAATCTACACTTTTATCTAAACTTGAACAAACATACCAAAAAATAGTTTTTTTCCATCTATGTCATGGAGGTGGCTTATATACACACACACACACACACACATATATATATGGGCTCACTTCAAAATCACGAAAGCTCAAAATCCTGAATCTCAAAATCCTGAAAACTCAAAATACTGAAAACTCATAATACTGAATCTCATAATACCAAAAAACATACAGGACAACAACACTGACTGTATTGCAGCTACACTACACTGCACATACACTACTATCTATCCACTCACCTTAACCCAGACCCTAACCCTAAGGTCTGTCACTATCGCACACTCACCTCACCCGCGCCCTAACCGTAACTCACTTAACCGCCCCTTAACCCCAAATTCTGTCACTATCACACAATCACCTCACCCATGCCCTAACCCTAACTCACTTAACCCACCCCTAACCCTAACGACCGTCACAATCGCACACTTACCTGACCCATGCCCTAACCCGAATGTCCGCACAATCACACATCAGTGTTGGTGTCCTGTATGTTTTTCGGTATTATGAGATTCAGTATTATGAGTTTTCGGTATTTTGAGCTTTCAGGATTTTGAGTTCAGAATTTTGAGATTCAGGATTTTGAGCTTTCAGGATTTTGAAGTGAACCCATAAATATATATATATATATATATATATATATATATATACACATATCTATATATATATATATATATATATATATATATATATATATATATATATATATACATATATATATATATATATATATATATATATATATATATATATATATATATATATATATATACATACATATGTGTGTGTGTGTGTTGCACATATAGTCCATTATGTGCACTTCCACCATGTGTGTGTGTGTGTGTGTGTGTGTGTGTGTGTGTGTGTGTGTGTGTGTGTGTGTGTGTGTTTCTATATGCCATGCATGTCTCTGCAGCATAGCAGGCTGGAGCTGTCTGCACAGGTGACAGTGCGGTGTGATGTAGTAGTCATGCACAGTATTAAATCTGGCACATGTTAATAGTGATACCTCTTACTGACTGGGCACTAAGTCATCTGCTGATGATGAATTAGTAGCCCTCCCCACTCTTGTAAATTTTATGTTTTTTTTTTTTCACCAGATGACATTTTGATGGAAACTTGTATGTAATGACATCACACACTGGCATAGCTGTAGCACCATGATATGTTTGCATACCTTACTTACCAGGATAATAATTTCTAGCTGCTTTTGATTTATTCACAATTCAGTTTGATTGTATAGTTGTTTGCTTTTTCCATTAGCCATATTTCTTTTCTTTGGGTATTTGGGAATTATGAGATATACAGAGATGTAACAGGAGGACACTAATAAACATGGCTGATAAGCTGTGCCAGGCTTATATTGTCACCTGCTACTGTTAGGAATATTTCAGTGCACAAAAAGTACATAATTGTGGTAGTCTGTCTCTCTCTCTCTCTCTTTCAAGTGTGATGGGTCCTGGTTTTGCTGTCTTTGTCTTTCCTGTGACACATCAACAGTATTGATGTTTCTCCAGGGTTGATACTGGTGCTAAGAATAATATGAGTGTGGAATGATCAAATGGGGCACCTTCAGAAATTTGTGTCCAAACAATGAGTGGATGGTATTTCAAAACAATCCATTTAAAAAGTAATATGAGTATTGTAAGGTCCATTCTTTCTTTCTTTATTGTAGAGAAAGTTTATCATCAAATGTAGGGCCGTGGACAATGTATATTACATTTTTTTATGAACTACCTGAAGCAGAGAAATAATAACAGTAGTGCACATAGTGGAGAGTGTGAGGCATGACCTGAACTGCAATAGTAAAAAATCATTTCCCAGGAGGTATTTGCATGTAGTTAAGTAGCCTCATAGATTCATAAGTTCATAGGAGGTAACTAGACTAAAGACCCAAGATCCCTTATAAGCCTAGCCATATTTATCCCGAGTTGCTCCAGTCATCCATAGTTAAGTGAGTGAAGTTCACAGAGGTATGACTCTATGGTAATTAACATCAACTGCCTCTGTCCATGTGGGGCAAGGGCTCCACTCCAGGAGTGAATTTACAGTCACCCATCTATTGAATTAGGTTGTGTTTGAAGATGGTCGGGGAGGGGCTCTGCTTCACATGAATGGGAAGCTTATTCCAAAGAAGGGGTTAGTCTCTGGGAGAGAGACAAAGTTAAGATCCCTGGAGCGAGTGACCATCATGTAGTTTGATTTATGAATGTGTAGCATTTCCGTCAGTGGCGGCTCAGAGACTGACCTGTAAGCCAGGCAAGGTCACCTCTCAACAGCCTGTAGGATACAAAATATAATGACATGGCTTTCAGTCTTTTCCTGTAAGAGTTGATTTTGTGTACCCTATATTTTTTGGTGAGAAACCTCTGTGGTCCATCCAGCTTTTGCAGGTGTCTGGTTAGATACATGCAAAAGGGAGCATTGTGCTCAACTATTTGTCTGATGAGGGTGAAGTATAATGGAATTATAACATCCTTTGATGTAGATGTGATGCCCTTAGTTATGAGATGTGCCACATAGCAGGATTTTCCTTGCCACTGTGAATATGTGGTGATCAAAGTCCAGATTGCTATCAACTTGTGTACCCAGATCACTTAACACTGGGTCTACACTTGGGATGCTATCTTTCCCAAAGGGAATAATGATGCATTTTTTGCATTTAGCTTCAATCTGTAGCTTTGTCAACAATCACTGGTCTGTGTTAACCCTGTCTGCAGTATATTAGCATCACTGGCGGTAAAGCCCTGAATATCATGTGCATCCCACCTTCTGCACCCTGCATCAGTGGCATAGAGAGATAAAGCACTGAATATCCTGTGCATCATTCCTTCTACACCCTACAATTGTGGCATAGAGGGATTAAGTGCTGAATATCCCGTGCATCACTCCTTCTACACCCTACAACTGTGGCACAGAGGGATTAAGTGCGGAATATCCTGTGCATCACTCCTACACCCCACAGCAGTAGCATAGGGGGATAGAGTGCTGTCTACTTCGTAATTAACAGGGATATTAGCTTACCCAAAGGGAATAATGATGCATTTTTTTGCATTTAGCTTCAATCAGTAGCTTTGGAACCTGTTATTGGTCTATGTTAATCCTTTCTGCAGTATATTAGTATCATTTGGAGTAAAGCACTGAATATCCTGTGCATCATTCATTTTATACCCTACAACAGTGCCATAGAGAGATTAAGTGCTGAATATCCTGTGCATTACTCCTTCTATACACTACAACTGTGGCATAGAAGGATTAAGTGCCGAATATCCTGTGCATCACACCTTCTACACCCTGCAACTGTGGCACAGAGGGATTAAGTGCTGAATATCCTGTGCATCTCTCCTTCTACACCCTACAACTGTGGCATAGAAGGATTAAGTGCTGAATATCCTGTGCATCACTCCTTCTCCAAACTGTACCTGTGGCACAGAGGGATAAAACCTTGAAAATCCACTGCATGACACCTCCTACAGCCTCTACTAGTGGTATAGAGGAATAAACTCTTCCAAATGAATATAAAACTACATGCAGTCCATTAGACAGCCAACTGTGTCTCCAACAGAACCCACGCTGTCAAAGTAGGAGAAGGTACATGACTCCAACATGGTTTCACAAACCCTTCCCTGTTACAAGTAGCTTTGCATTTCCTTTAGAGGAAGGGTGATAGGGCCTCCTTATTTAATTGGAGGCCCATCGCCATTTCAAACTCCGACTGTAAGTCATTTTGTAAAATTCTCCAACTATGTTTACGTTCCTTTTTACATGTATTAATGGATGCCGGAGTGTTTGGTGTTCCTGGTCAGCCTATTGTATTATTGCACTTACTGAAACGCTTAAGTCAGCTTGTATTAAATACTCCAGCAGCCTTGATGGTTTCATGTGACTTCCAGAAAGCTTTCATCATCTCCCACTCTGCTCTCTTTGATATCTTCTCAGCATTTGGATTTGGCCCCAACTTTATTAAATGTATTAAGTCCATTTATTCTCACACCACTATAGTCCCAGTTGTTAATGGTTGGATTGGTCGAAAAGTTGTGCTGTTATTTATCATTTCTGTGTTTCTCAGGGTTTGGTGCCTTACTCCTTTTGTTGTGATTCTGTGTCGGCGCCTCGTCTAGTTTCATATGCTGGCAATATTGCTTATGTTGCAGAGGATTCTGATGTCTTTGCCTGACAGTTTTTTTTTTGGTATTATTGCCTTTGTTTCATTTGTTGGCCTGTCTTTGAATTTCTCCAAGTCGGTTGCTTTTTTCATTAAATGTTGCTAATTCAGAATTAATAAGAGAATTGCGATTCACTTCTGGTGGTTTGATGATTTTGGGGGTGCTGTTTGAAACCACACAATTTGTTTCAGATCATTGCTTAAAAGTTGCAACACTGGCTTTTGCCTCCCTCTGATTCTGGGCCACTTTTCTTCTCTCATATGCCAATAATGTGTACCTTCTTAATGGTGTTTTTTTAAGTAAACTTAGTTACCTTTTTTCCTGTTTGTTTTTTTTTCCATTGGCATGGACTGCTTGATTGTTAAAAGAGATTTTCACATTTTTTTGGAAAACCTCACTAAATCCAGTAAAGAGGCATTCTTTATTCTCCTCCAGATAAAAGGAGTTGCTCCCTCAAACATCCTGTTCTTTTTTTACACATATTAAATTTGCATTTTATTTTCAAACATTTACGTTCTAGTTCCCCTACTTTAATCCGTGCAATATTGCTAGGTTCACATAGAGCATTTTGAGATGCTTGCTTTTTATGGAAGAGGTCCAGAGGTCTCACTTCTTCAGAGTTGAAGGACATACAAACTGTTGTTTTTAAATATATATTAATGTTTTATAGGATTATGTTGGTATTGATGGATATAATACATACTCTGCTTCCCAACAACATGGATTAGCACAACGGCGACTTGTGCACCTCAAGGTGCCATCTTGGAAAGACTTCTTATGGCGTGCATCACTAGATAAACTGCCTCTACGTGGATCAATTTTTTTCAAGCCTTTATCTGAAAGACAATGTTTTCATGCAAATTGCACTGACATAGAAATGTCTGAACATATATTTTTACATTTCCAATGAGTTACTCCCTTTTGGAAAGCTGTTTGACAGACTTCTGTGGTCCTTTTTTTTGCTTCCACTAAATATTTCAAAATTTTATATGGTGACTATGGAAGGCTTTGGGACTCTTCTTCCTAGAACGTATTTTTTCTTAGTTTCAGCATTATGTTTGTTGTGGAAGGCCAGATGCTATGACTATAGAACTTCAAAATCTTATTCAGATCCATACATCATTCATAGACTACGTCATTGGCTAACTAAATGGGGATTGAGTGATATGATAAAGTAACACATTATATATCTTATTTTATTTTCTTACATAATATTGTTTGTTTGCCTTTTATTATATTCTTTGTTATTGTTTTATGTTTTTATTCCTTCATGTACATTTGTACTTCATTTCCACAATAAATATGGATTAATCTAGCTAGATGAATGTTAATATCAGGGTTACAGGGGGAGCTGTCCTGGATCCCTAGTTGTTTATCATCTGCATCTTGAAAAGAAAATCAGAATTCAAGAAGCTATGGATAAGTAATTTTGCTAATGATTGCAAACTTGGTGCAATTGTCAAATCAACCTCATGCACTCAGATATTCCAGGAGGGCTTGGATGAGAGCAACGTTTGGTGTGACAACCAAAGGTTCACATTAAATATGAAAAATCCAATATATTTACTTTGTGGGAAAGACATTACCCATTCCTACTACATTACAAGCACCTCTCCCAAAACAGCTACAGTTACCCATGCCTTAGGTACTTATTTTACCTTTATTCATTTATACATTTAATTGGGTAAGCCCACATGATACAAATGTCCCTTTTCAAGGGCAAAGCTGCAGCCCTTTCTAGTCAAGATACTTTCTAAGAGTCGCACTATAAACAAAAGGAGGTGGAATGAATCAATCCCTGGACCCTTGACTACAAGAAGTAGCTTGTTAACATTTCAGAGCTTAATCCTTTACAACAGCTACCAGGCTAATGTTTGCTGATAATAATCTTGATTACCAAGTGTGGTCATAGTTAAGAAGTCCTATCTTGTTCAACTGATTTGATGGAGTATCTCCTGTATGTTCCATGCAGTCTTGGGCCCCCTATACTCTGTCATTATTAGAACTATTCTTGAATGAAATGCCTCATACATATTATACACCTTGACCAACATGAAAGACCCTAAAGGTTTCTAGCTAACAGAATTTATGTACTAAACAATCTACGTTACTCTGAAATACTATCCCTCTGCTCTCTCACATATGGACTCTTTTGGAGTGATGTCTGTTTAACATTTTTTTCCTTCTTTTTACACTGAAAGCCAATACCCATTTTGACCTCCATCAATTTCACAGAACCGCCTATCCATCTAGCTCTCATGCCAAAGACCTTCCCCAAAGACAAAAACACTTCTTGGCATGAAGTATTCATAATCCAGTGCATTCTCTACCTTTGGTTAGATATCACAACCACCAAAAATAATCCTAGCATATACTCATTTAAAAACAGCTGCCACTTCAATAGCAAGAGATGTATATGATAGTCTCTCCCTCTGAATTGTGACATTTCTGGCACAAACTTGGCATGTGAGGAAGTCAAACAGAGTTAGCAGCTGGTATTAAAGCAGTCTTTTCATCTTAAAATAGTGAAAAAAAAACCTCCCACAGCATTGTCATGTTTCTACAATAAAGCTAATAACAGCTAACATTCAACAAACTCCTAGACCTCAGTTTAATCAACTTTATAAACCATAACAATCATTGCCAAAATGAAGGCTTAAAAAATGTATCTTTTAAAACTAGGTAGGATAGAAGCAACCAGATTTCACCTGAAGCCTGGATAATTGAACCAAAAGCAGGCAACTTAGACCTTACAGGTACTTTACTCAAGGATGATACTATATTGTTAAACTATATTTTAACGTGTATAGCTCCTTTATTGATACAGTAGACTCCCTCTTATCTGGTCTCACTGGGACTGGACCTTAGGCTGGATAAACAAATTGCTGGTTAATCAGAAAAAGTGTACAAAATCACATTTATAGCTTATAAATTAGCTAGAATAACAGCATTTGTGTTAGTATGCATGTTTCTAATGAATGGGTAAGGTGGTCCACACAGCCTATCTAGACCTTGCCAAGGCCTTTGACACCATCCCCCACTCTGGAATCATAGATAAACTTACTAAGTTGGGCATTAATCCCTATGTCACCCAATGGGTTGCTAAATGGCTTACTGATAGAACCCACACTGTAAAAGTAGCAGACTCCAAATCTAGCTCCAGACAAGTGACAAGTGGAGTACCTCAGGGTTCAGTCCTGGGGCCGCTCTTGTTTGGCATCTACTTCTCTGAAGTACAGGTCAACACTAAGGGACTCTGGCTAACAAAGTTTGCAGATGACTGCAAACTGGGAGCCATTATTGAATCCCCAAATGATGTGGATACTCTACAAAAGGGCCTTACAGAAACAGATGCTTGGTGCCAGAGCCATGGGCTCAAGCTCAATGCCAAGAAATGTATTGTTATCCCCTTTGGGAAAAAAACATGTATCCATGAATTACCATATAGGTGGCAGTACCCTAAACACAGAAAGTGCGATAAGAGACTTAGGGACACAAGGTGGACAGTGGTCTCACTTTCGATAACCACATCGCCACAACAGTCAGGAAATCCTTCTATGTGGCACACCTCATCACGAAGGGCTTTTCATCCAGAAAAAAGGAGGTCATTGTCCCACTGTACTCATCCCTCATTAGACCCATTATAGAATACAACGCCCCATTTGGTATGTACCTCTCAAGACATCTGCAACAACTGGAAAGGCCTCAGAAATACCTCACTAAAAGAATCACAGGCCTAAAGCAGATGCCCTACGCTGACCGCCTTAAAAAACTCCAGCTATACTCTGTCACATATCGTCTACTCAGAGGCGATCTCTGCTTAACATACAAGGCCATGTCAAACCCAGAGCTGTTGGACATGCTACACTTAAAGAAATCCCAATCCCTCAGAGCTACACGCTCCAGGGATCTAAACCTTGTCATCACAATAAACAAAACATGTTGGAGGGATAGGTTCCTGACCCAGAGACTCCCCAGACTCTGGAATAGATTGCCCATAGATGTCAAGCAGAGTGCCTCTTTGGACCTCTTCAAGAGGAACCTTGACGATTGGATGGGAGAAAGGAAATTCACCCCAGGGATCACGTCAGTCGCCCTGCTAGACAGGGGTCCAGGAAAGTAAATAATCTGGGAAGAAATAGCCAGGGAATTGTTATGGCTAGGCTTGTATAGGCCCTAGGGCTGATAGCCTAGTACCAACCTATGAACCTATGAACCTATAAGTTTAAAATTCAAATGTCTGTCATTATTTAGCCCAGAAGAGGTGGAAGTGTTGTTCTTCTCTTTTTTCTTTTGCTAGGGCTATGGCAGAAATTTGATGGCCAGTTAAACAGGAGGCCGGTTAAAGACAGTCCAGATAAGAGGGAATCTGCTGTGACAGGCCAGAGTTAAGGATTAGAGGTGGTTTTCTAGTGCTAACTATTAAAAGTAAAATATTGACATGCAGCTTATAAGGATAAACATTCCTGCCAAAAGTATTGTTCTGAACTGGCTATGTATGCAAGTTTCTATATATGTATCAAAAACAATTTTCTCATAAGAAGTTGTTTTATTCCACTATTTGCTACACCAAAGCAACTAAAAATATTTTGCATGATCTCTAATACTGGAATTGGAATCCATTCATTGGAGTTTGGTCTGTAAAAAAATAAATTAACTGAAGCCCATCATGTTTTCCAAAGTATCCCTATTCCAACTGAGAAAAAAATGTTTCTTAACTAAAGTGACTAAATGGGATCACATGGTAGTACTAGGATGTCCATTCTAGCTGTCCATTTAAACCTATCTGAATAACCCATTTGGCACTTAAAATTTACTTATCCTTCCCCAAATTACAGCAGATACCCTTGAATGTCTGACGCATTCAAGAGACTAGTTATGGTCAGACATGAAAAATCCCACTAATCAAAACTATATGAATCCTAGTCAGCACTATGGAGTAGAGAGAGAGAAAGCCCTGAATATGTTCTTGGTGACTCAGGTTCAATTAATGGCTGGAGCATCTGAGGTGCTAGGAGGGAAGAATTGGCATGACTATCCTGGCAAGAGAAGGACGTCGCATCTGTATGGCTTACACTAACATGGTCATTTTGGGTATGACCATCCAGGGAGGAGAAGGAAGTTGCACCTGCATGGCTTAAACTAATATGGTCAATTTGGACTTGACCATCTTGGGAGGAAAAGGAAGTTGTATCCACATGGCTTACACCAAGATGGTCAATTTACCTGTTACGGACTGGGGAAATAGACACAAAGGTGCTACTGAGGCTGAGTTGGATATCCTGATGACATTAGTCTCTTGTAGAAGTGAGGGGTGGACTAGTTGCTGATGCCCAGTGCATGACCCATGCTCAGCCATGTACTAGGCTCATGTACAAAAGTGAAAAAAGTAGCAAAAGCAGTCCCTGAAAGCAATATAAAGCTGAACCAGGGTCCTTGATCTTCTCACCAGTCCTGAACATGGGGCAGAAACAGTAGTCACCAGACAAAGAAATCTGATGAAACAAATGCTCCCAGAAAAGGATGAAAGCAAGCAAATAGCACATGTGTTTATAAACGGTAATCTCACCCAGTTGCAATGACTAGTATTTGTCTTGGCTGCATAATCTCTCTAATGAAAGACTCATGCTATCCTAAACAGCTGTGAATGACTTGTAATAGCATAAATATACTTGCAATCTCAATTAATGCGAGGGACAAGGAATACAAAAAAAAAAAAAAGAAATGAAAAGGGGACATGAATGAGGTATAACCTTTTTATATGGGGATGGATCAAAACAACATACTGGCTAAATAAATAAGCAGATGTGTTGTAACAAATGGGAATGGAAAAAGACTGCATGCAAAACGAATTCCCTATTGGAAATACAGCACCTGATACTTTTATTCCAAAATCCTCAGAAACTGAAGGGTGATTTCAACAAATGACAGCAAAATTTGAACCTTTCTGTTAGCCCATTAGAGTACGTTTTGATTCCTAGAATGGTTCTGAACATGTACTAAATATAAGATCACTGTACCGTAGAATACATTAAGGTGCTGCAGTTTTGGACATAGTATGATCTCCTTTTAATTTACAATTGAATTTCTGAAATCCCAAGAATCACAATTACTTTTTTGGAATTTCAATCGGAAGCTGCAGAGATCATCCCAATCATCAGGGAAGATAAGAAAATGGGGTCTGGCATTTCATCAAATGAAAGAGAAGACAGTTTAAAGAAGACTTTGGTATACCTGACAACTTTAGTACACTTGATGCTATCTGCAATACCTTGTTAGAAGCCATGTCTCAGCACAGAATCTTTCTCAGTTCCTTTCGAAAGACAGACCTGTAGCAGCTAGTAGTAAAGTCTACTGGGAAAAAAGGCAGTTTATAACATAGTGTGTTCACACATGGAATGAGAGAGATGATCTAAGCTCTGGAATTAGTCAGACATTTAAATGAGCTAAGCTCTGGGACTAGTCAGACATTTTGAACCATGTGATTGTCCAACAGTTAACTAGTCATGTCACCCAAAAGTAAGGGCTGTGACTTGCAGTGGTAGATTTCATAAAAATGCAACAGTGCCTCTGAAAAACTCTGGTAGGTTCAAAGGAAGCTAGTAGGAAACACTAATGGAAAAACTAATATGCAAGTCAAAAAAAAAGGAAAAGAAAGGAAAAACAGGAAAAAAGAAGGTTCTTCATTAACATAAAAGGCAAAGGAAAATATATAACATTTAGGAAATACAAGGAAACCAAGAGGGAAAAAAACATGCAAGAGTACCAGTAACTGTAAAAGGAAACAGGAAAAGTGAAACTTCCCAGAATGAGAAAGGGAGTATTGATTTATTGAAAATCTAGACAAAAATTTACTGGTACGTAAGAAAGGAATGAACGACCAAATGAGAAATTATGAAGCTTTAGGAATGAATGAGGTAGACAATAGGATGGCAATTATCATTATAGCTATCAAATTAACATTTCTGTTAAACATTCACAGAGAGACAGATGGGGGAATTTATCAAATATACTCAGTAGATGTGCTGGGTTAATTGACTACATCACTCTCAATTTATAGAAACATGTGTCATAAATGAACTCTAAGAACTAAAGGTGGGCAAGCTGATGGAGCCTGATGGAAATGATCTGAGAATCCTTAGATAGGAAAACTAGTAATAATAGCAGCAAATATTCAAATGAAGCTGTTGAAAAATCTTCTTTATTCCAAACAAAACAAACGACAACCTGTAGCACAAGAGCTTTCACTCGGACTCTTCCGAGCTTTTTCAAGTGAAACAGTAAAATGTTTAAAGCAAGTGCTTAAATACAGTTACAGATTAATTAATCAATTAAACAATGTCCCTATTTTTAAAAAGGCAATGCCTTCCTTAAAAACCTACTTTCAGTTGCAAATAAATAATGTCATTAATATGAATGGTCATGTGAAGTTAAAATCATACAACTTTTTAAATATTACTTTCCTCATTCCTAAGCTTCGGATCTATGTCCCTTTCATTTAATGATTCATCCATACAACTTATTTAAAATGCAATATATGTTTTCAAAATTGTAAACAATCTTGTAAACAACTGTAAAATTCACTAAAACGATGTAAAACTTATTAAATACAAATTATGAGTATTTTTATTACTAAAACTGGGAAGGTATTAATAACATCTTATCTAGCTATAATTAGAAACCGGGGACATATTTGACAAATTGGAGTACCCGGACTGGTTCAAAAAAGTTGAAAAGGTCTCAAACTGGGTGCTGTCAAAGTCTGGCCCTTCTTAATCTTAAAGCAGAACTTATACTCAGAGTGTCATTTAGCCCAGGTGTTCTACCTGCGTCCAGCTTAAGCTGCCAGACTAGCTCCCTATATTCTAAGGTAGCTTCCCAGTTCCCCCCTCTCACATTCGGGATGACCTGCTCAAGTACTAAGAATTTTAACTTGTAATTGGGACACTTCAGGGAATGTTTATAGAAGGCATTATTTTCCTTCTTTTTTTCAATTTCATACAGATGTTCATATAACCTTCTTCTAAATTCCCTTTTGGTTTTCCCTACATAAAAACTATTGCAGGTAATGCATACTCCTAAATATATCACCCCTCTGGTACTGCACGAAAACGAACCATATGACAATGTTCATTTTTCGTGATTTCAAATAAATGTGTGAATCATTTAGAACCATGCAGCACTGTTTGCAAGCTCCACATTTGTAAGTGCTCTTACAGGATTGTTGTCCATTCCCTTGCAAATGCTGTCTTCTCTCAAAGATTTCTTTGAGATTTAAACCTCTCTTCCTAACAAATTCAGGTTTATAAGGGATGGTGGCTTTCAAATCGTCATTGGTTGACAGAACAGACCAATATTTTGAGATTATGTGCTCTATTTCAGTAAAATTGTTTGAAAAGGTGTATACAAAACTATTGTTAGTTTGCTCCGTTTTTATTGATAAAGATGAAGACTTCATAGTGGAACCATCACCTAATAATGGTGCATAAGAAGAGTCCCTTTGCTTGCAAACTTCCATTGTTAGTGCTGTTAACAAGTCCTGAGGATACCCATGCTTTAGAAACATATTATGTAACTTGGAAATTTCCTGATGGAAATCTTCCAGTTTACTACACATTCTGGAGGCTCTAATCAACTGCCCCTTTACTATTCCCTTTTTCTGATAAAAAGGGTGCAAGCTATCAAAATGCAATAAGGAGTTTGAGAAGGTCGGTTTACGAAAGATTTTGGATTGAAAACCGCCTGTCAAAAAATCCTTGTAGATAGTGACATCCAAACAATGAAGTTCTTCTCTACTAACAGAATGTGTAAAACAGAGAAACTGAGTGGTTGCATTGATATAATCCAAAAATGCAGTCAATTCCTTTTCTGTGCCTCCCCAAATTATACAAATGTCGTCCAGATATCTACGGTAGTGAATGACATATTGTATCCAGGGTGGTGTAAAGATGTAGGCATGTTCCCATCGATGAAGGACCACGTTTGCATATAAAGTCGCACAGGAAGCTCCCATGGCCACTCCCTTTCGTTGTTTAAATAATTCCCCATTAAAAAATATAAAGTTATTTTCAAGGACTGTTCTCATTAGCTCCACAACTAAGTTTGTGAGGTTGTTACCTAGATTGGTTTCATTATTAAAAATGTCACCAAACCAATCAAGTCCGACATCATGGGGAATACTAGGGAATAAATCCTTAATATCTATGGTAACCATGAGGACATCAGGGGGGCAATCTTTAATTGGGAAGGTCTTCAAAAATTCCCAAGAGTCCCTACATACATGGCTCAACACAGAAATATATCGTTTAGTAATAAAGTCGATAAATTTTCCTAGTGGCTCAGTTATGCTTCCTGCGCCCGCTACTATGGGCCTAAAAGCTAGGGCGTCTGTCCCTTTGTGAATTTTGGGAATTCCAAATAGAATGGGGATCCTGGGCTTGTTGACAAAAAGGTAATTGTAAAGTATTTAGTTTATAGCTCCTTGTAGCAAATTGTCAGAGAGTAGATATTTTATTTTGGCCACTGCTATGTTGTATTCATTTCGAGAGACAAGAGTGTATTGATCCTCGTCTTGCAACGAATGATGGATATAGGCCTCATAATTTGAATCATACATCAAAACAACCCCCCCACCCTTGTCAGGTTTCATGATTCTTATGCATTCCTTTGCCAAGAGCCTGATGAAATCAATTTCGTCAGTATTCATGTTGTTACAGAATGATCTAGGCCCATTGGGAGAAAGGTTACGCAAATCTTGTTCTACCAAATCTTCAAAAATCCTGAGCACAGGGTGCATGGGTGGGTTGAACGTGCTTTTCCTAATGAGTCCTACACTGTTAAAGGAATTGCCTTTAAATAGATGCTTCAAATTAAGGCCCCTAGTAAACAGTTTAAGTTCAACTAACAGGGCTGCTATATCCAAATTTTTGCTAGGGACAAAGTGGAACCCTTTAATAAAAATATTGAATGCTACATCATTCATCTCAACATCCATGTAGTTGTAAATAGTAAAATCATGTATTTTATATATAGTGCAATTACCTTCCTTAATAACAGTGATGTTTTTAATAGGACTAGGCAATGCAAACTCTGTTTGGTTGGAATTAGTTATGGTTGAGTAACTTTCTGTAGTTGGTAAATTGAGGGTTAAAAGTGCTTGTTGTTCAAACCTCCCGCTGACTTCTGATGTTTCTGCCCCCATGCCCCAGTTCTCCCGGGGTGTTGGTAAAAATCCTGGTTGTATTGCTTTTTACCTTTTTCTGCAAGTCTCTCACTTCTGCGGGGGGGGGGGGTCATTAGAATAATTGGGAAAAACTTCATCTCTCTCATTACCATTCACACTATCTAGCCTTGGCCCACTTCTGACCCTTTTGAAACAAGGATAGGCTAAACCTTCCCTGTAGTCGTGCAAGTCTCTTTCCAACTTTCTAATTTTTCTGTTAATGACCTTCCCACAAAACTGATCAACATCATAAAATACTTTATCATAATCATGCTTAAACATAGAAAATACATTGTCTGCAGTAACAGCTTGATTCAATACATTTAATTCATCTGTTAATGTTTTAGCTTTAGCTTCATATTCACCTATCATAAGTTGTAAAACTTCAATTCCGGCCCTGTCAAAAATCTCACATAATTTATTATAATAAGCAGTTCCAGATTTAACATGGTTCGGAAATTTGTAAAAACGCAACCCTTTAGGGATGCGTTTTACTTTAACACACTCTTTTAGATAATCAATCTCCAATTGGTTACTTTTAAGAGAGTAGAGTTTGTTTTTAAATTCATCAAAATCCGACTCTATTGCAATGGTATTATTTTGAGAGACAGTACCTTTATTGAAAGTAAACTGCTGGTTCGCCCAATTAGAAAAACTGAAATCCTTGCAGCTATCCTTGGAAGTCTTTTTTCGTACTGTGCAGTCCTTTGGAGCGTTAGGGCAAACATTAACCTCATCCGAAATGCTGCCTGCGTTAGAGACAGCTTGTGACCCATTCTGCATAATTACACTTAAAGATGGAATTTTTTGCTGCTGAGTGGCGAAACCTTGCTAATTAGATGTAGAAAGAAAGTCAGCCCCATTATTCGCTTTTAACAGCCCTTTTAGTTCCGACAGCATGGCCAGAACCTGGTTGAACTCCGTGCGTGAAACCAGAAGTTCAGTTGCTGTGTCTTTCAAAACTCATGGTGTTACCGCTGGGTTGAACGCCTCCGCTTCGGCAGCCATGGAGACCAGACACTGAAACCCAAAAGCGTAGATGAATGAACAAAATCAAACAAAAGCGTGCCCAGACAGCCAAACAGAGGCAAATATTCAAATGAAGCTGTTGAAAAATCTTCTTTATTCCAAGCAGAACAAACGACAACCTGTAGCACAAGCGCTTTCGCTCGGACTCTTCCGAGCTTTTTCAAGTGAAACAGTAAAATGTTTAAAGCAAGTGCTTAAATACAGTTACAGATTAATTAATCAATTAAACAATGTCCCTATTTTTAAAAAGGCAATGCCTTCCTTAAAAACCTACTTTCAGTTGCAAATAAATAATGTCATTAATATGAATGGTCATGTGAAGTTAAAATCATACAACTTTTTAAATATTACTTTCCTCATTCCTAAGCTTCGGATCTATGTCCCTTTCATTTAATGATTCATCCATACAACTTATTTAAAATGCAATATATGCTTTCAAAATTGTAAACAATCTTGTAAACAACTGTAAAATTCACTAAAACGATGCAAAACTTATTAAATACAAATCATGAGTATTTTTATTACTAAAACTGGGAAGGTATTAATAACATCTTATCTAGCTATAATTAGAATCCGGGGACATATTTGACAAATTGGAGTACCCGGACTTGTTCAAAAAAGTTGAAAAGGTCTCAAACTGGGTGCTGTCAAAGTCTGGCCCTTCTTAATCTTAAAGCAGAACTTATACTCAGAGTGTCATTTAGCCCAGGTGTTCTACCTGCGTCCAGCTTAAGCTGCCAGACTAGCTCCCTATATTCTAAGGTAGCTTCCCAGTCCCCCCTCTCACATTCGGGATGACCTGCTCAAGTACTAAGAATTTTAACTTGTAATTGGGACACTTCAGGGAATGTTTATAGAAGACATTATTTTCCTTCTTTTTTTCAATTTCATACAGATGTTCATATAACCTTCTTCTAAATTCCCTTTCGGTTTTCCCTTTAGAAACAAAAGGAATTGACTGCATTTTTGGATTATATCAATGCAACCACTCAGTTTCTCTGTTTTACACATTCTGTTAGTAGAGAAGAACTTCATTATTTGGATGTCACTATCTACAAGGATTTTTTGACAGGCGGTTTCCAATCCAAAATCTTTCGTAAACCGACCTTCTCAAACTCCTTATTACATTTTGATAGCTTGCACCCTTTTTATCAGAAAAAGGGAATAGTAAAGGGGCAGTTGATTAGAGCCTCCAGAATGTGTAGTAAACTGGAAGATTTCCATCAGGAAATTTCCAAGTTACATAATATGTTTCTAAAGCGTGGGTATCCTCAGGACTTGTTAACAGCACTAACAATGGAAGTTTGCAAGCAAAGGGACTCTTCTTATGCACCATTATTAGGTGATGGTTCCACTATGAAGTCTTCATCTTTATCAATAAAAACGGAGCAAACTAACAATAGTTTTGTATACACCTTTTCAAACAATTTTACTGAAATAGAGCACATAATCTCAAAATATTAGTCTGTTCTGTCAACCAATGACGATTTGAAAGCCACCATCCCTTATAAACCTGCATTTGTTAGGAAGAGAGGTTTAAATCTCAAAGAAATCTTTGAGAGAAGACAGCATTTGCAAGGGAATGGACAACAATCCCGTAAGGGCACTTACAAATGTGGAGCTTGCAAACAGTGCTGCATGGTTCTAAATGATTCACACATTTATTTGAAATCATGAAAAATGAACATTCAGTCATATGGTTCGTTTTCGTGCGGTACCAGAGGGGTGATATATTTAGGAGTATGCATTACCTGCAATAGTTTTTATGTAGGGAAAACTGAAAGGGAATTTAGAAGAAGGTTATATGAACATCTGTATGAAATTGAAAAAAAGAAGGAAAATAATGCCTTCTATAAACATTCCCTGAAGTGTCCCAATTACAAGTTAAAATTCTTAGTACTTGAGCAGGTCATCCCGAATGTGAGAGGGGGGACTGGGAAGCTACCTTAGAATATAGGGAGCTAGTCTGGCAGCTTAAGCTGGACGCAGGTAGAACACCTGGGCTAAATGACACTCTGAGTATAAGTTCTGCTTTAAGATTAAGAAGGGCCAGACTTTGACAGCACCCAGTTTGAGACCTTTTCAACTTTTTTGAACCAGTCCGGGTACTCCAATTTGTCAAATATGTCCCCGGATTCTAATTATAGCTAGATAAGATGTCATTAATACCTTCCCAGTTTTAGTAATAAAAATACTCATGATTTGTATTTAATAAGTTTTATATCGTTTTAGTGAATTTTACAGTTCTTTACAAGATTGTTTACAATTTTGAAAACATATATTGCATTTTAAATAAGTTGTATGGATGAATCATTAAATGAAAGGGACATAGATCCGAAGTTTAGGAATGAGGAAAGTAATATTTAAAAAGTTGTATGATTTTAACTTCACATGACCATTCATATTAATGACATTATATATTTGCAACTGAAAGTAGGTTTTTAAGGAAGGCATTGCCTTTTTAAAAATAGGGACATTGTTTAATTGATTAATTAATCTGTAACTGTATTTAAGCACTTGCTTTAAACATTTTACTGTTTCACTTGAAAAAGCTCGGAAGAGTCCGAGCGAAAGCGCTTGTGCTACAGGTTGTCGTTTGTTTTGCTTGGAATAAAGAAGATTTTCCAACAGCTTCATTTGAGTATTTGCCTCTGTTTGGCTGTCTGGGCACACTTTTATTTGGTTTTGTTCATTCATCTACGCTTTTAGTAATAATAGCACCTAATATTTTATGATGTACTGGAAGAAGTGTAGCATTCTAATATTACTTAAATGCCAAATAATTAGATACATCCCAAACATAATGTTAGGATTAAAAATAAAATATTTCTGGTGGTTGTCTAAACCCAAAGATATGGACAGGATCTGTATAAATGTAAATGAAACAGGCTCCCAGAGAGAGAAAAAAGTAACCTAGAAAGAAAGAATCAAAATCAGAACCAGATGTCTTTTTTTAAAGTTGTAAATAAACAGGAGCAATTGTGTTTGAAAAGATAATCATATTAGGTCAGGATGTATGCTTCTTTAGGCCAGGGCATGTGCTTCTCGAAATAAGTAATAGAACAAGAAACAAAAGTGGAAAGACACCAAGTAAATAAAAATGATCCGGAAGAAGATAAACTAGAAATTAAAGCTGAGTTGCAGTAATAGATCCACCAAATACACGCACTAACAGAAATAATAAAAAGGTGGAAAAAAAGATGAAAAATAAGGAGCAACATTAGCATAAATGGAATAAAGGAGAGAGAGGGTGGCAGTGAACTGGAATAGTTTGTAATACTTCTATCATAGGAGAGACTAGTGCTACCATGAAATCAAGAGATGCTAAGAGAGACGACACACTGAGTGATATGGCAGTAATCAGCAGAAAGCAGTCCCAGGCAAGTTTTGGCATGATTCCATTACTGTAAAAATGAAATAACAAGGCAAGCAAAAACACTTACATTTCTTCCATTTGTAGATATGTTCATACATTTGATAGAGGATTATTGGCAAACACTATACAGGAGAAGAAAAGCTATGTCTGAAGTATTAAATCAGCTATCAATGAATGGAACTGTAACATGGTTGAAATACCCAGCCATTCTGCAAGTAAAGAAGGAAGGGAACGGTTCAAACAACTACTAGGAGATGAAAAAAGGAGCAAGATTATGGAGGGGAAACAGTAAAACAGTTCTATTAAAGGAATAGAAATATGAAGCTTCACCTAAGGCAAGGTGACCATTTCTTACAGGACCTAAACTGGGAAACTTAAGGGCCTCCCTGAGAAGCCAGGTCTGCAATCCCATTCTACCGGCCCCCATGGGAGTGGAGATAGGGCCACCATTTCATCTCACACTGAGTCTGGCAGGTTGGCTTCCCATCCTTTACCCGGCACTGTGGTGATGCCACTCTGTGAAAGGCACCACCCAGGAGGTTCAAAGCAGTGCACATTTGTCCAGCGCCTGGCACCATGGAGGAGAGAGACTGAGGTGTGCTACAAAATGTGCAGAGATGGGGGGACCTGGGACTATCTTCCCTGCAAGTTTGAAAGCCCTATGTGCAAGGCAAAGGGGAGAACTAGTGTCACAGAAGTCTGGATGAGGGACTGTCTGAGGCTTTGTGGCCCAGCAGAGTTCCATGAGGCTAGGAAGATCCCCTGAGAGGCTCCAAGGGCATGTGCAATGCTGCATGATTTGGCAGCAGTCAAGAGATATGTAACCCTGGAAAAGAGCTCTCTCTCCTGGGTAGAAGTTTAAGCCTGGAGGGGGTCCATCCCAATGGAAGTCTGGAAGGGAGAGAGAGGTGGAAAGTGACTGGGATAGGACAGCTCCCACCTGTATGAGGGGGTATGGACCATGCCCCCTCTGGGAAGGAAGTCTGGAAGGGGTAGAGAGGCAGACAGTGGCAGGGCTGGGTGAAGGGGGGTCAGGCAGAGCTCCCCACAATGGAAGCCCTTAAGAGAGCAACTGGTGGACAGCAGCAGGGCCTGGAGAGCTCCTTCCTGGGTGAAAGGGATTAGGCAGAGCTCCCCATGATAGAAGTCCTTAAGGAAGCACCTGGGTGGATGGTGGAGGGGCCTGGAGAGCTCCTGCTGGGGCAAAGGCATCCAACTTCACCACATAACTAATGGCATCCTTGAAAGATCTCAAAGTCCCCAGAGCTGCTCTGGATGGGAAGGCAGGGGGACTCTGAAGTCTTCATGAGAGTGGGTCTGCTCCTCAATGGCTGAGGGGAGTTCTGGAGGGGCAGATGGGATCAGAGGGAAGCTCCCCTGAGAAGGTCCGAGGTCATGAATGATCCAGCATGATTTGGCAGTCTGCAGGAGACATGGAGGTGGCGGAGTCCTCTGACATGGGGGGGTCGCAGCTGGAGAAGGTCTCTTGGCCAAGTCAAAGTGAAGGCCTGTAGGGGTCAGCCCTGACAGAAGTCAGTAAGGGTGCACCTGGCAAATTGGTGTGAGGCCTGGATAGCTTCTGTGTGAGTGGAGTCAGGCAGAGCACCCCACGACAGAAGTCCTGGAGGGAGTGACTGATGGATGGTGGCAGAATATGGAAGGGTCCTGCTAGGGTGAAGGCATTCGACCATAACCCATACTCAATGACATCCCCAAAAAATCGCACAAAGTCCCCAGAGCTGCTCAGGATGGAAAAGTGTAGTGGGACTGGCTGCCCCAGGAAGCCAGGTCACCATTTAGACTGAGTGGTCTAAACTGGGACATTTCCGTGTCCCAAAGACAATGTTCAGGATTCCAGGACACAGATTTCCAAACCGGGACAGTCCTGGAAAAACTGTGACTGTTGGTCACTTTGACCTAAGGCAGATTTAGGAACAAAAACAACAACAATAAAAGCAGAAGTAGAGACAAACAATGAAGGGCTCTAAGGAGATGGGAGGACAGTATGTCTGATGTTTCTAGCAACTCAGAAATTAACTGCTGGATAATTCAAAGACTAAACAAGTTGGAGAGAATAATGTAGCATTGATGGCATTGTCAAAGAGGCATAAAAGCAAGAACAAAGAAGAAATAAAAGTAACTGCAGAAAAACAGAAGCACCACACAAGTGAAAAGAATGGAGACTGAAAGGGAGGCGATTGTGGACAAGGTAGGAAGCATGTATTAATGAAACAAGTCCTTATTTTTTTGAAACACACCCATAGAATGCAATATCGAAACTTTATAAACCATTGAATGAACTAAAGAAATTCATGGGGCAATAATGGTAATGCAGTCAGTGGAAAAATAGATGCAAGCCTCCAAGGTAAGCAATATGTTTTTCATAGCTACTCAATGCACAATAAACTACAGTAAATATAAGCTTAATATCTAAGCCAAACAAGAAATAAGTATTTATATAAATACATATGTATGTATATATATATATATATATATATATATATATATATATATATATATATATGTATATTGGTTTACTGGTATAGTGCACTGATCAAAACTGACTAGTCAGTGCTCAGTTCAGGTAAAATATAGAACATTTCACAAATAAAAAAGGCAGAAATGTAAGCAATAACAGAGTGGTTCAGATTAGCTACATAGAACAATCTGTATATGTACATTATAGTAATGAAGGAGAGTGTAATGTATAATATTTATATTGGTTTCTAAAGCAGGTCATCCTTATGTAATTCTGTAAGAGAAGAGACATGGAATGAAAACAGGGATAGTATGGTAGATGATACGTCCCGTTTAAGCAAGAGCATTTGGCTTGGATGAAGAAGTACTTTTGTGTTGTTCCAAATTTGGAGGAAGTGTTCATTTCTTTTATGTAAATGAGCAAAGCTTGCCAAGAAGTAGGTACCTTGAGAGGAGAATGCATGTACAGTGCTGTGGAGTTTGGTTTTAGGGGTAAACAGTTTCTCAGGTTGATAGTGAGTTTTTTCATGATGTTCATCTGCAAGGGGAGTAAATATCTGGAATGGAGTAATTTGTAACATTTGGATCCTGACAGTAGGTGATATCTTTGTTTTATGAGTAGCTATTTGGATTCATCTAGGGTGATACAGTGATGCTGATAGATGGGTTGGATTGTGATGAATCAACAGATGTTGTTTGCATAGAGAATGATTTAGAGATGGGGGAGGTCACAAGGAAGCTAGTTAATGAATATGGAGAAGACGAGGGGGGCAGGAATGGATCCATTTGATACTCCTTTGATTGTAAGTGCATATTCTAGATGGATTCATTCCTATTCCTTAGAGTGAGTGGATAGCCATTCAGATTTGCTGGGTTTATAAAGCCTGTGAATAAGTGGGAAGAATTATTGATGATGTAGCAAATGGGAGATATAAAATAAATGTATGGGAAGAACAAGTGGAAAGGGAAATAAAGAACAACCTAAAGACAAATGTGAAATAAAGGAATAGTGGTATATATCAGATATAAGAATGCAAAGAAAGAAATAATTCTGGACTATTACATAAATAAAGATGAAGTACAAGACTAGTGAGCAACAATGGGGATGGTGGAGACTAATGAACGGTGATGATGGGATATAAAAAAGACTATGACATCAGTACTGGGTTTCAATGCATTAGTGTGAGGGACACTGAAAGAGAACAAAATGAACCCCCGGATTTACTAGCTTAGTCCTGCACGGAAGCTGCCGTTTAAGAGCAGGAAGGCAGTGCACCATGCATAGTAATGAGGCGTGCTGCCTGAGCTCCTAATCTTACATGGAGCATGTAAGAGTACAGGGGGCATGTCTGAGAGCAGAGTTCTCAGAATATACATGCCCCACAATGGAGAACAGCAGAAAGGCCTAAGAAATGAGCGAGACCGCTAATAGGTGTCTGCATATCCCCAGCAACATTCCCCCACGTGTACAACAACAATAGCAGATACAAATAAAAAGAACAAACCCTTTTTTTTTATTTAAAATCTGATGAAAGCTAACCATAGGTGCTTGGGTGTGCCCATCGCTTAGCTATGGTTAATGCAGCTTAATGGCTGAAGAGGATAACAAGGAAGATATATGCAAATGAAGCAGCATAGCAATAGTGTAGTGGGCAAAGCATTCGCCTTACGAGCAGGCATTCCCGGTTTAAGTCCAACTGCAGCACATTCCATTTTCCATGGCAAAGCACGTTATGACCAATATTATTGTTGCATAACCCACTAAACAACATATATACTTGTGAACTGGAGTACTGCATTGAATGCACATGTGATGTGTCAGTGTCATAATGAATAAAGCACTAGTAAGCAAGTTTAAGCACCAATAAACAGTAGTAAGCATATTTAAGCACTAGTAAGTGAGTTTAAGCCTGTTTGTGCAGGGGTAAGCAATGCACACACAGGTTAAGCAATTTTGAAGCTAACTCTGTGTAAGCATATGTAACCGGAGGTTAGCAGTGCTTACCCTTGCACAAATCAGCACAAACCCGCTTACAACTGCTCAAAAGTGCCTTAATCATTCTGTATCCAACAGCCCATGTTCTGCCCAGCAACAAAATAAACAGCCTGGCAGATCTTGAACCAATTACCCTATACACTATAGTCACAGTAGTAGCTAACCACCAAGCCATCACAGCAGTACAGAAGAATAAGATATCACCAAACAAGTCCTCACTGTAGTGAAATCAAACTGAACCTGTTAAAGGAATCAGTATTCAGTCATATGTCCCATAACCGACTAGATAACATAAATATGGGAACTAGAGTAGCAGTAAGCCCAGAAGTGAGGTATAATAGTAAGAGAGTGTTGAAGTCCCCCATAAAACACAAGGACCCCATACAGTGTATGTACACATTACTCATGGATAAACAGGCAGAGATATAAGATGTAATGAATAAGAAATCAATGCCAAAATAAAACTATATTGTAAAGTCTAATGTAAGCATTGCATAGGCCAGCTTAGGAGGTGTAAGCAATGTGTAGGCCAGCTAACTCAGTGTGCCCAGTGGTATACCCCTTTAAACAATGCCAACCTTAGGTAACCAGGTTTGCCCATAAATTAGCCTTTTCAAAACTGGCCAATCAAGGAAAAATGCGGGAAATTGGCCCTACTTAAACCCAACAGGTGGGAATACATCTCATAACTGGTTGTAGCTTACCCATGCAGGCACCATGTCAGGAAGGGGAGAAGGTATGCACTCAGGTGCAGCACTGGTGCATCCAGGAGTCCAGAGTCATGGCAGGACTCCTTGTCAAAGACCATGAGCAGAGACTGCTGCAGGGCCAGTACCAGGGTTCCCAATATAAGGCAGAAGCCTGGGACTGTCTTGCCTCTGACCTCACCAGTGCCACTGGCATACCCCAAACTGGTGAGCAGGTCAGCATCACTATGCCAGCCTGAAGCTGCATAAGGGGGACCTCTTGGAGCAGTGGATCTAAGAGGCTAGAATGGCAGGGGATGTCCCAGCTGTGTGTATCACCCCACTATGTGTGTAATAATTGTCAGCTCATGTATATCACGGATAGGTATGGCTAAGTATTATGTCCCTCACAGCTTCAATGGAGCGGGCCACAAACCAGGAGGTTCGTGAAAGTCGCCTGATGAGGTTGCGACACAAGGCAGGTCAGTAATACTCATGCATTTACTGTCATAGGAAATAAAACTAAAAGTATTAGTAAATTAATTGCCTGTATAAAACCTGTATTGTTCAAGGCAAGTACTGCATACACCAGTGAATATGGAAGGAAAAGTCTCATATAGTTTGTATGTAAATAAAAGCATAATAGCCTGACAATAAAGGTCTAACTGCTGGACTGCATGCGTATACTCTGGTATCATATGGTAATGTAGATTTGCAATCACGTAATAGTACTGCTGTATTAAGCACTGTTACTCACACTGATCACCATAAATAGAATGTGTAGGAATGCTTGTATATGACTGGTGTAACCCCCAGAGGCCATTTAGCACAACTGAGAGACACAGAGACAGAAAATAGGGAAAAGGTAAACAACAAAACCCAAACAGCACATGCAACTGAGATGTGAACTGTTGTATTTTTAGCACACACAGCCATGGTTTAAATCCTGGCAGTGGGAGTAGTCTGCATACAGAATCATACCCCACAACTGTACAGATATGTACAGATATGTCCAGTAAAGATCTGGTGCCTGTCAACCTGTCCCCCTGGGAAATCAGTGGGATGATCCCAGACGTATAGGCAGCAAACAAGAAATACAAGTGATTGACACACATCTATGAGAACAAAGCTGGTACACTAGCAACTCCCTAAAACCTTATGAGAGTAAGAAGCCATGTATGTCCCATTTACACCACCATGTTGTCAAGCTGTGGCCAGAGTGTGTACAGTAACAGAGTGAGATGTATATGCATAATAGCAATGTGTAATCTGGTACTGTGTGTGGCAACATTCAGGTAGTGCTAACAAACATTTCTCCCACAGGTCTGTCAGATACCAACACTGTGCCCAGAAATACAAGAATGATACCCTGTACTGGTACTGTTTACATTGGTATTGTACGGCATTGTGACTGATGCAGTTACTCTGAATAATGAGGTATTACTCAGCACTGTCACCCACACTGTCCCACAAAATATAACTATCTAGGAAATCTGTATGAGTGTTGTAATACAAGGTCAGAATGCCAAAGCACAGGAGAATTATAAGAGAGAAAGCAGATAGGAGATATACAGCAATATCTATATAGCACACACAGCTCTGTTGGACAGTCTATAAGTTGTAGCAGACACAGCCATGGTCTGAATCCGGGGAGTGGAAGTAGGCTGCATACAGAATTATACCCCACAACTGCACAGATAAGACCAAAATGTCCAGTATATGGCCCCATATCTGCTGACAGTTCCCCTGTCCCCCTGTGAAGTCTGTGGGATGATCCCAGATGTTTAGCCAGCAAACAGGGAATACAAGTGATTGTCAAACATCTATGAGAACAAACTTGTCACTGTAGCAACTTCCAAAACTGTTAGGAGAGTAATAAGCCAAGGATGTCCTATCTACACCCCCATGTTGTCAAGCTGTGACCAGAGTGTGTACAGTAACAGTGTGAGCTGTATGTGCATAATACTAATGTATAATCTGGAACTTTGTGTGGCAACATTTAGGTAGTGCTAACAAACATTGCTCCCACAGGTACATTGGATACAAACACTGTATGAGAAATAAAAACCTTTATACCCTGTACTGGTACTGTTTACTCTGGTATTGTAGGGAATAGTGAGTGTTGCAGTTTCTCTGAATAATAAAGTATCACTGATTACTGTCACCCACACTGTGCCACATAATATAACTGTGTACAAAAGCATGTATATGTGTGTGTCAAGTCAATAAAGGTTGAAGAGGACAATAGTCTAGATATGTCCCAGTACACTTGCATGTGGTCAAGACATGGTTAGAGTCTGTGCAGAAAGAGTTGGATAGCTATGTGCACAACATCAACCTGGAATCTGGGAGTACGTGTAAAAACAGTTAGTTAGTGTTAACAATTTCCACCACAGGTATACCAGGTAAGAGGTGTATATTGCAGGTAAAACCAGTTCATATATAATGATGATGATAGCCATATCACTGTCCAAACTAAGACTATAGGGTAGTGTAGTAATACTTGTAAGGTACAGATAACAGCACTGACTAGGAAAGTAATGTGGACTACAGGAATATACTAGTTGTTAATTGACATCTTTCTCTCCCCCCACCATATCTCCAACAATAAACTACATACTCACCTCAACCGGTATGTAATGGCTCCAATGTTCTGATTATGTCATTGGTGGATAAATATTCATATTTGTTTCCATGCACATGCTATATTGAATTATTCCAACACTGGTGGCATGGTGCCATCAATGTACCTGTATGCTGTTATTACCATTGTGGTCCCATATACGCATGTGTTCTGTTTGCTATGCAGCTGTTCTTTATCTGGTGTCTGGGTTAATGAGAATATCTATGCATGCTGTTATATCTAACCCTGAAATGTGTTGACTATTAATAACCCACATATGATGATAAAATCTAAACACTATAGCACGTTTGGGAAGGCCGGTCCCAGCGGACCCACCTGTCCCACCTCAGCTGGCCATGGCACCAGGCACCAGCATGTCTGGGGCCCAACCTGGGACCTCCTCATCATTTGGTCCTGCACCACCTTCAGGTGGAACCACCTCAGGGGATGGGGTTCACCGCCCTGGGAGCGGGCGCGAACAGGAACCTGTCACCCGTTGCCAGTTTCAAGTCATGGTGCGTAGAGAGCTCAACCAGCAGCTTGGTGATCTTCTACGCCAGCTCAAGGGCCGTGTATCATGACAAGAGGGTCAGTCTGGCTCTGCAACTCAGCCCCCAGCACAGCCACCACCGGGGCTGTGAAAGTGCAGTGGTGACTGCCCATGAGTGGGGACCTCAATCCCACTGTTTCCACTAGGGGGCTCATGGGCTTCTGATTTCCCAACACCCCTCCCCATCAAGGTGTTTACCCCCACATGTGTCATATACCACCCCTGTATGCACCTTGTTTGTCTTGTCTGTTAACCTACCCAACCTACCTCCCCAAATATACCTACTATCCCTCCCCAACATACCACTCTTACCTGAAAAAAGGGCAATCTGTTCCCAAAAAAAATCTCGCCCCATACATAGCTGTCCATTTTGCACAGGTGTCCACTGGACACATGTAATACAGTCTAATTGGCATTACAGCTTATTATTGTTGTCCTCACCCCTCTCCCAGGGGTTTGAGTATCCAAATCTACCTCCAAATTCAGTGTATATGCAGAGCTGTTGCTGTAGAAGAAATGGGCAGCTATAGACCTTCCCTGCACCCTTCCTGCACATCCCTAGCTATTTTCCCTACTGTCTTTCCCTCTGTGCCTCTTTTTCACCACTTTCCTATCAGCCCTTTTTTCTTTTCTTTTAAAGAAAGTAGCGCAGGGGTAAGCAGGAGTAAGCACTTTTAAGCAGCAGTAAGTGGGTTTAAGCCTGTTTGTGCGAGGGTAAGCAATGCCTACACAGGTTAAGCATTTTAGAAGCTAACTGAGTATAAGAAACTGTAACCGGAAGTTAGCATTGCTTACCTCCATGCAAACCCATGCAAACCCACTTACAACTGCTCAAAAGTGCCTTAATCACTCTGTGTCCAACGACCCTTGTTCTGCCTAGCAACAAAATAAATAACATCTACTAGGCTTGAACCCAGGACCCTGCACACCATAGCCAAAGTGATTTATTGCTAAGCCATATCAGATATACATAACACTGATGTTTTCACAAACATATCATCCAGCCCAGTCATACAACAGTACAGGGAATGTATTCCAACATGTAGATGCATGTGTGTGTGTGTGTGTGTGTGTGTGTGTGTGTGTGTGTGTGTGTGTGTGTGTGTATATATATATATATATATATATATATATATATATATATATATATATAATATCTACATAGATATAACATATATATATATATGTAAATATAGATATATATATATATATATATATATATATATATATATATATATATATATATATATATATATATATATATATATATATATATATATATATATATATATATATATATATATATATATATATATATATATATAAATATAAACATATAGACATACAAATGCATACATGTATAGATATATATGTCTACATCTATATATATATATATATATATATATATATATATATATATATATCTATAGCAAGTTATATATATGTAAGCAGATATATATATCTATATAGGCATATATGGACATACATCTGTAGACAACAATGGGAACATAACATACACATATCTGTTCACGTGCACCGTTACTGGGGTTGGAAGGCTCCAAACAATATACGTCTTGTACGAATAGGTATCCCCCCCAACAGCCAAATATGTCTGCCCTACAATACACTACCAACTGTTGCAGATCCCATAACTAGGACCTGACATGACATGGGCACAAGATGTTAACAGTACTCAATCCCACCTGTATGATGTCAGACTGGTATCAGTAACATAGGTTCATAGATAGATTCATAGATTAGTACTAGGCTAACTGTCTGTCCAGCATTTTTAAAGCTAGCCAAATTATCCCTTGTGAGGCTCAAACCCTGCACCTTGTGTTTGTAAGGCAAACACCTTAACCATTAGGCCACCCTCCCAACATATCATGCATTACAGTCCTGCTCCCATAGGGAATGTACAATGTGGAAGCAATCAACATCCCTAGGATACACATATACAGACACATATAAGCAGATACAGATATATACATATATATATATATATATATATATATATATATATGTATATATATATATATGTAACTACACATACACACACAAAGATATGTATAGTAAGATATATATGTTGAAGGTGCACACAATATGGAACAGCCACTATGCCTACAGTTACCACCTTACCAACTGGACAATGTATGAGCCACCCATACAAATGACAATCGTTGTCTGCAATATATACCCACAGAGAGGTCAAAGGATATAACACCACACACAGGCTTGCATAAATGGGAAAGCTTTATTTGTGTACTAATACAGTTGTATATGCCATGTCATATAGCTGTTCAGACACAGACATCCATATAAACTAATGCAACTGTAAAACAGGTATACTAATACAGCTGTCTGGAAAGGTTTACAAATGTTGTTGTCCAGGAAAACACATTCAAGTAGTGCAATAGTAAAGACAGACTGGGCTACAGGATACCAAACAATCAGCAGTAAGTAATGCAGATGTACACTTCAGCAGCCTCTAGCTACACTCTGTAGACAATCCCCAGGGGATAAAGACCTCAGCTGACACAATGGGGTATAACTGTTTCATAACAAGGCATAACTGACACCATCACAAGCACACTGACAAACAGAAAAGTATGTATGGCAGGAGGCAGTAGGCCTGCATTTAGCCAGGGTGGATTGTATGGTAATGTACATCCAGATACCTTAAGGCAGCTTACCCCTGATACCCTCACATGTTGTAACAGTCTAGGTTATTTATGGTGCATCCCCCCTAGACTCAATAATACAGCACCATATACCACTGTTGCATACACTGGCCTCTGGAGTGCATAAGGGCACATCTGTATTGTGTAGGTGAAGCCCACACATATATGGCCCCAACCTCACCATAGGTGTGGGGGACACAACAGAAGTGGACTGATGGCAGTAATGGCAGCATGACATACTCACAGCCCATTACAGAACAACCCCTGACAGCATGTCATATGTGCAAAGCCTGGTATGTAGGTGGAGGACAGAGGCTGGAACATAGGCCCATATGTGGTAAACTGTTGTCATACACTATGCAAGTTGTTGGTGTTACAGGATAGTCTGCAACATACCCTCAGTCAGGGATTTGAAGTTAGAAACAGAAATGGATGTAGCCATGTACTAATAGCACTCAACATACACAGTAAAATATCTGACACAAGACCTGTATGGTGGACAGACAAAACATAATAGGCACACCTCTGGCCATCAAGATGATAGGCCCACAGTTGAGAGCTATGCAACCAGACTGCATTCCAAGGTAAACTAGTATGTACACACAAACCCAGTAACACCATTACTATACAATGCATACAAAAACTCTACTCACACTCTAGTTCTGGAACCTCCTACAAATATATACCTGGCCTGAGTGTGCAGGTTCTCTTGTAAGAGGTACAGTTACCTGGTGTCTGTAACATTGTTGCCCACACACAGGAAGAATGTCCATCACACAGGAAAGGTAAAGGGACCATGCCCACATGATGTAGGGATTTATAGTAGGTGGTTGTCATGACAGTGGTAATTGGAAGTACTACACAGCAACCTGCATGCAGTTAGCAAGTGGAGGACACTGACTGGTGCAGAGTCCATCACCTGATCATGTGCATCACCTACAAAATCCCTGCTGAAATCTATTCAAAGCAGTTCAATCCATTTACTGGAGAGAGACCAAGTGAGAGAGAGAGAGAAAGAGAAAGAAAAAAACAAGAATAAAAAAAACCCTAAGGCAAAGGCAAAGCAAAAGCTAAAGGAAACCTATAATAACATCCAGCAAACTATCCAGGACAGACATCATTCCCATAACAGGTATGTGAAGTGTATATGCATGTAACTGAATGTAGTACTTGGTCCATAATAATGGGATAGATGATGTGGCATGATTTATATGTGCCATCAGGTGTTGTTGTAATGATATTCAACTGAACAACTGCTATAGACAATAGTGTCTGTCCCTGTGGGTAGTGGGCCATAGCTGACAACTGTGCAGATCAACACTGACTGACAAGATGTAAACCATCATAGTGTGTGTTGTGTAATGGGAAGTATGTATATTATGTGGCCAATAGCTGGTGGTGGAAGTAATGCCATTATGATGGACACGTGGGACCCACAGCTCACTCCTTGCAGGATACTCAGGTTATTCTGTAATGTAGCATGCAGGAATGCCATAGGTGTGTAATAGGGTTACCTGCAATCTGGTCCTACATATAACCCCCTAATGTCAGGCTGTGTCCATATGTAGCACCTGTCTGCATTGTAGCAAGGCAGAACAGTGCAGCTGTGCAGGAAGGTGTTGTGAGATTGTGGACCTGATGTCTGAATATACCCCACATATAGGTATGCATACACATATATAATATAAATATATATATATATATATATATATATATATACATACATATATAAATATATATATATATATACATATATATATATATATATCTATATATATATAATATATATATATGTCCACCCATTTATTGCCGATAGTTCTTTTCACCGACAACCAAGTCAGCAGGCCCAGTTCACTGACACTTCATATCACCGACACTCATTTAGTTGAAAATGATATATGGCCTGTTCCCCACTGTAGAGCGTGTGTAAATAGGGTGTGTGTGTAAATGTTTCACAGTATACAGATGCATTCTTACAAGTGCAATGAATAAGTATTACCAACAAACCATTATAGAATCCCAGTATGTGGGGGGCTTTGCCCCTACACCCCCCATTGTGCCCCCCACACCACCCCTTACTATATATTCTAACTCCAGGGTCGCTCTACAGTGGGGAATAGGCCATATATCATTTTCGAAGAAATGAGTGTCAGTGAAATGAAATGTCAGTGAAATGAAGTGTCAGTGAATTCGGCCTGCTGAGTTGAGTGTCTGTGAAATGAACTGTCGAAGAAATGAAGGTGATCCATATATATATATATATATATATATATATATATATATATATATATATAGGTCTATATTAGATAAATGAAAGTTTATCTTACCGAATGCTGACATTATCGAAAATTCCGGAACTCGAAACTGCAATTGTGGGGGGCTGTGTCCCCCACACCCCTGCTAAATATATATTCCAACTCCGAGATCACACTCCAGTGAGGAAGGGGCAAATATCCCCATCTTCACTGTACTGCAATCTCACAATTCTGGTTTCGGGTTCCGGGATTTTCGCTCATGTTAGCGTTTGGTAAGAGGAACATGTCTGTGTGTGCCCCCGGGGGGGTCATTATTTCTTGGGTTGGTTCCACCTGATGGTATTGCAGGACCAGTACATGAGGAGGCCCCAGGGTGGGACACACATGTCATGTGGCCAGTTAACATGGGCAAATGGGTTTGGAGAGGTGGTTCTGCTGGGCAATAGTACATATACATGCTATTGTGTTACCGTTATAGAACACATGTTGGTAGTAATAGTCTACACAATCCTGGAACATGTCCAACAGCATGCATAGATATCCCCAATAACACAGAATGTCAGCTGTGCAGCAATCACAAAGCAGCCATACCACAGCCATATATGGGACCATAGTGGCCCTGACAATGATATGCAGGTGAATAGTCTGTAACAGGCCAGCAATGATAGTGTTCACACAGGGAACATGGCTACAAACACATAGCAGAAAGTGTGGCACAATACAATATCTGTCCCACTGGTAGGTAAGCTGTAGGTATACCTAATGAATTGTGTGTATAGTTTGTGGTCGCATATATGGTGGGGGGGGGGGTGACAGAGATGTGTATTAAGAACTGTGGTAACCTAGCAGTATGAGTTGCTCAGACCTGTTCCCATCTTTATGTCTTTCAGCCAAGATGTCACGTGCATGCTAACATCATATTCAGCTGCCAAAAATGAGATACTGCTCACCCATTTAATACAGCACTACCCTGTCCTGTTTGGCTAGGCGGCCCATGAGCACCAAGAGTGGACCACCCTGTGGAATGACCTAGTTCACAGGGTTAATGATGTTGGACTGCACAACCTCAGTTATGAGCAGGTCCAGCATCATTGTTCTGACCTGCTTTGCAATGCCTGTTGGTGTGCTGCTGCAGTCCGGGAGGATCGTCTCACCACAGGGGGGGCTATGCCATCCACCCACCAACATGTATAGAGGAGCTTCTGGCCAGCCTCGTAGCACCTGCCCGTCTGGCCAACCACCAACCATCGGACACCTTTGTGGAGTTGGGTGCCACCCACACACCGGTCGAGAATCATGCAGGTAAGGCCACAGGGCACATCAGTGGACCACTGTGTGTATACATCCACATCGGTACAGGTAGATCATGCATATCTGACATGTCATAGATATATTGTGTTGCTGCATAGTAGTGATAAACAGATATCCATATGTGGTAGTATGGTGGAAATGTACCATTGATGTATTGTAATACTGCACCCACCCTGTAGCACTGCCACGTGTGGCCACTGACATTGCATCTGTCACCCTCTTATGTAGTTCCCTCCGGGATACCACCAAGGCAGCAGCCTGTAGTTGGTGAGTATGGTTTATGTAGATGCTTGCCAACACACCGGGCATGTAATGGCAATGGTATATTCCATGCACACCTCTAACACACCTACCCAGAATGCATGCTGCGCATGTGCATGTATTGTTGCTGTGAAATGCATGGCATCACAGGGGTGACCATGATGGGGTATTGGAAGGGTATGTTAGACACCAGCATGATAACTAACATCCTGTCATTGCAAAATGGGTCTACAGAGAGTAACATAATGGTGGGAGACATGGCATACAGTAGGGACATGTTCGGAACAACACCCATATACAGTGCAACACCAGTGTATAGTCCTGTGGGACAATGGTAACTGCTGCAGAGATACACTATGGCATAAGACATTACAGTAGTCCACATTATCAGCTGGGACTAGACTGTAACATGTGGTGGCCAGTGTATGGGACACTGTAAAGTGACACACGTGTAGGGCTTACTTGTCATGCATCTGAAAAAAGGCTAAAGGGGTGGTGTCAGCATGACACACCAGTGCACTGCAGCAGGGATCCTAATGATGCTATGAATGGCTGTATCTGCACACAGTCAGGTTCAGGAACTGTAGCAGACATAACCCTACCCACACAGCAATTGAGACAGCAGTGTGTGAACACCAAGGGATGCATACATGAGTAGACCTTGCAATCATGCAGAATGGGGGGACATGTGTAGGGCTGACTGAACATACATTGGCAAATGCAGACGGCCCATGCTGGTATACCCCTGCCAGGAGTAGTGACTGCTGTAGTACACACAACAAGAAGTGCGATAAACCATCATTATAAGGGTGTGCACACATATGCCCACACAGTGTGTATGCATCATGGTCAGCATCCGCACACCTAACACATTCCATAGAAACTGCATGTGAGAGTGCATAACATATGTCACATATCAGGCTCGTGTACTGCTAAGATATGCAAAGATGTGGTCCCATGGCGGATCAAGGATGGGTGCGTCAAATCAATAAAGATGTGTACACCCCCCATAGCCACAATAGGCTCTGATGGTTGTCAGTGTAAGAGTACTGGATTGGTCATACATGGTCCACTGATGTTGAGAGCTGTGCATCAGACATCAGGCATTCACAAATGACATCTGTCCACATAGCATACCAGGTATGTGTTGCTGGAAAACATAGAGGCTGTGAGCATTAAAGCTGACATAACTGACACAGTAGTGCACATTCAGCAATGGGTCGTACACTTGTGAGGTGTGGTGCACAGTACATGGCAGAGTGCAGAACAGGTGCACAGAAATACTGTGTTCATGGGCACAGTGGTATCCAAGGGAAGGAGCTTCACATGCATCACACACATGTATACTGTTGCCAGCATGGATTGACAATAGCTGCACTGCATGCTGTCGGGTACCATATGTTATGCATGTTGATAGAGGGGCAATAGGAGGACTGTGTGTACTTTCATTGTGCAACCTCACCTGTGTGTGTGTGTGTGTGTGTGTGTGTGTGTGTGTGTGTGTGTGTGTGTGTGTGTGTGTGTGTGTGTGCTTGTCCTAGTGGGTAGTCAGTTTGTCTGTAGGGTCGGTCTGGTGAAGTGGAGGGAGGTTGATGCATGTAGGATGCTTATATGCATGTGTGTGTGTGTTTGTGTGGCTGGCCATATATGCACATGTGTGATTGTGGGGTGTTCATATAGCAGTACTCCCTCTGGGATCATGCAGTACATGTACATGGACTGCCACATTACACACCAGGGATACTTGTCATGTGTGTAATCACAGGACAGATGGTTGTATAATGTGGTCTGTAGCATGGAACAGGCATCGAGAGTGAAGGTAGACACCAGGTGCACCCTTAATATCGCATTCAGCAGAGAGGTGACAAACAACCCATGTATGCAGCACTACACATGCATTGAGGAAGTACTAGTCAACACCAGGGAGTGTATCCAGATATTACAGTCGTCACATGATAGGCAGAATGAGCAGCATATCTGGCATGTACTGAGCATTGCATACACATGACACACCAGTGTGTGATATTATGGATAGCACATAGTAGCCCACACATATAGGGGCCATGCTCATGATGCCCAGACATGCAGAGGGTGCATACCGAATGACAGCAGTGAGGCCATGTAAAACCACTACACACAGGTTTGGCAGGTAAAGTAGTAACAGGTCTTGTGTTGTGACCGCTTGTGTAGGCATTTAGAGGACTGATATGTTAATAAGTGGTATCAATGTGTGTATGTTAACAAGTGTGATGCAGGATGGCGTACCACATGGACATATATGTGTGACTGTCTGTAAAGCCATGGACAGGTAGGTATTACAGAGGTGTGTGTGTGTGTGTGTGTGTGTGTGTGTGTGTGTGTGTGTGTGTGTGTGTGTGTGTGTGTGTGTGTGTGTATACTGTTAGGCAATGCTGTATAGGTTTTAAAGTGCATTTATTGTTTTCCCCCACAGGTGGCGAGGTGGGTCAGGGTCCCTCTTGCATGCAGTCTGATGTCGGTGCCCATACAGACACCGAAGATGATGATAGTACTGTTGAGGCGGGGTTGTCAGGGGCCGACACTGCACCAACATTTGACATCCACCTTTTAGCCACCCCAACCCCACACATAGTTTCAATGCCTATACACACACCCCATCACCACTGGCCATAGAAGAGGGACAGTTGGCATGTGGTGGCAGTGCACAGGAAAGTGTGGTAACCATGCCTACTGTGTCCAGTCTCAGCAGGCATAGCTGGATGTCTAGTAGGGAACCACACAGGCAGATGTCCCAGGGTGCTCATAGTAGGGCCGATGGACATCATGCCCCTTGCAGATGCAACATAGCTGGTACCAGCAGGCGCATGTTTCAGGCTGTCATGGTGGTGCAGGCACATATAGAACATTATACCAGACACAGCCTGAGGCTGCAGAGGGCTGCTCTCACATCTGCAAATGACAATGCCCGTGAACTGGTTGGTGCCATTCATGGATTAACTGAGTTCATGGATAGATGGTCTGGTGAGACGATGGCCCTCATTGACCGTGGTCTGTCCGTGCTTGAATGTGTGGTGGGAGTGCGGCGACGGCTGCGTGGACATAGGCCAGCAACGCCAACAGCTGACAGTCAATGTGGATGTGCTAGGACACCAAGGGACTCCAGTAGTGGAAGTACCAGCCCTGGCACTGCGGGGTGGTGCTGTCCACATCACACCACAGCAAGCCACGAGCATGTGGTCCTGGCCAGTCCCAGGAGGGACCTGGTACCAGCGGACATTTGTCATCATCAGGTGAGAGTATCACATCGAGGCCTGTACCTGGATGTGCACATGGAACCCCGGGCAGGCACAGTCCACATGTCTGTGTCCAGAGGGAGTGAACTGCACACCCTGCCAGGTATGGTCTGCAGCTGTCCATAAACACCTGTGTAGGGCAGACACATGGCAGAACTGTGTGCATGCATACCCACGCACTATGCAAACACAACTAGGGCAACCCCATACCTACACACACCATAGCACCACACCCAGCTCACCACAGTACACCCATCACTCACACACATAGTTTCCAATGTATGGCCCATCCTTGACCTCTGGCATACCAGCATCACACCCTGTGCATATGATGATACCTATGCCACATCCCTTTCATCCATACCATCAATGCCGGGTACAGGCTAATATGGTTATGATGCACATGGTGACTGTACTACAGTGTACTACAGTACTGCAGTGTAACATGTTGTAAGGAGTGAAGTGTAATGCATATATGGCAGGTAGTGTAGCCATCCAGCAATGATGCATTATAGCTGTAACACTGGTTGACTGCAGTACCTATACTGTTACCCATTTGTGCTGTAGGTGTACATGTGTCAGCACGAGGTTGGTCTACAGTCATAGTCCACAACAGGATATGACACTGTGGTGACACCATGGCTGTGACATATCTGAGGTACAGTTGAACACATGTTACAGGTTGCTAAAACGGCTATTGCCTGTGCCACATGGACAGGTGACCCGCTGAGACGTGTATACCCTGCAACCTGATGTAGACCCATCCACATACACACACATTGTTACTTGGCAACACTGGGACTAGACCCCTATCTAGCTATGTAGTGATACTGAAGTGTGACTTACATTGCACACACCACACAGCGTTTAGAGTGATGTGTGTTCCAGGTTACATGTTACATGCAGAACATCCCCAGACATGTACAGTATGCTAATGGGGGATGTAATGGGTGTATATGGACAATACATAGTGTGACATACCTTCATATACACATTAACAGACACATAACAGCCAGACACACATCCGAGATACCAGGGCCTATCGCTGCTAACTAACCTGACCGTGTGTCCAGTGTATTACAGGTAGACAGCACATAGCACATGCATAACTGGCTTGGATTGTGGTATCAGTTACCTGTATAGTTGATGGTGACAGTGGTAACCATAATGTGGTACATGAGACATATACCAGATGTACCTTGGTATAATGACAGTGTACACAGCACCCACATCCCCCAGTGAATATTGTACTCCCTGAAACCCATGATGACACTCTGCCATACCCACCATCACACATTGGCCATGACTGTGATACAACCCATAGTATACCCCAACAGTGGTACTACAGGGATAGGCATCTAATGCACATGCCATACGCATAGTAGGGTATTGCATTGTCATGCTTCACCTATGGGCAGCAACAACACTATCTCCACTACTGTGTGGCAATGTGTATTGTAATAGGAGTATATGGCTTCAGAATGCTGTAACCTACATATATATGGACAAGCACAACTGCACACACACATGCCAGAACACAATGGGTATCCCATGCCTATCAACCCATTTGTAAACCACTGTTGTGCTGGTACGGCAAGGCACGTGTAGCCGGTATGGGGAGGAGCTTAATGGGGTACATGTAATGTCCCATACAGCAGCAGCCACAACTGACTATGGCAATGGGTGATGCATTTGTTGTGAAGACCCTCATGGATTTCCCAGGTACAGGTGTACTAACCACAGACACTGTTATACTCAGTCATGCACACATACACATGTGTCAGTACAGGGGTGCATCATTGCAGGTGGTCATAGCTGTGTATCTAGCTATTGTCCAAGGGGAGATGGGTTGTGTAGGGGTTGTGTGTACAGTGGTATCCTGCCACCTGCCAGGTGGCAGCTGGCAATCTATCAACAGACACTACTGTGGTGACCCTCAGGGTGAGAATGACATGCATCAGCCAATCCTGATCAAGATGACATGTATGCAACATCCATTACAACACATGGTTAGTGTCTGTGATGGAGACCTGTACCCAAGCATGTTCTGTTGACTGTGGTAGTGTAGTGGAGGTACCAGTGGCATGTGGTGTGTACAGGGTGACATCTCCTGTATGTGCCAGTTCTTACACAGTTGGGCAGACATGTCAGTGTCAATCAAGCTGAGGTTGTCTGTACATATCCCATCTGGATACCTGCCATCTGCACATCTGTACAGGGACTGACAGTCATCAGCTTGCCAAGTAGCTATGCAGTAGCATGAGTGTGTTGACAGACATCTGACAACAATATGTATGCCATAAGTTAATTAATCAATGGGGTGGTGAAAGCCGACACACTCTGGCTAGGCTTATAAATGCCCTCGAGCAGATAGCCTAGTACCTACCTATGAACCTATGAACCTATAACTACATGTTAGAAGCCCTCACTAACATGTGCTGTACAGATGGTAGTCTACAGTTACATTCCAAATGATGGATCATTACCCAATATGGGGTATATACTGTGACACAGCTCACACACCAGGGATACAACAGGGAGGACTCAGTGTCCAGCCATTCCCGCAGGTGTGCCTGTTGTGAGTACTACATTTAGCACTCTGCTCTTGCCTGAGTCAGCACTGTCAACAGTAGTACTGCCATGATACACTACATGCCAGTGTGACAGCACATACCCTGGGCTACTACACCTGTATGTAACACATTGACACAGATAGTGCTGTACAGGCCTCATATACATCTGTGTCCCACACATGACACTCACACCCCTTGCTACCATAATGACAGCACATAGGCGCATGTATTGTACATGGCATTATATACACTTATTACAGATGTCATTACCCTGCTATGTTATCAGACTTGGTGGTGTGACCTGGTTACCAGGGCTAAGCCATGCTTAGCACATATCAACATGGCTGCAATATAACAGCTGAGCTGATTTGTGCACTGGTAAGCAAAGCCTAAACTGTGTAAGTGCCTGTACGTTTACCCATCACTCAGCACTGCTTAGCTTCATACAAACCCAGGCAAGCCTGCTTAAAACTGCTCAAAATTGTCTTAACCACTCTGTATCTGACAGCCCTTGTTCTTCCCAGCAACAAAATGAACAGCCCTTGCAGGTCTTGAACCCAGGACTCTGTACACTGAAGTCACAACACTTAACCACTATGCTATGACCACTGTGAAGACAACTGTTGTTTTACCAATATAGCTGTCAGTACACATATTGAGTAGTATTGATCAATTGCCTTTAGTCAGTAAATTGTGTAGTCCTTATAGGTTCATAGGTTCATAGGTAGATACTAGGCTAGCTGCCCTAGGGCATTTATAAGCCTAGCCAGAGTGTATTTGGCTTCCGCCTCCCTATTAGATTAGCCTACTGTGCCTCTGTAAAGTAGGTCACAGAAGGTACCCTTTTAAGATTAGTTTACTGTGCCTCTGTCTAGCATGGACACAGAAGAGATCCCAGGGGTGAATTTGCGATTTCCCATCCACGCATTCAGATTTTGCTTGAAGAGGGTCAGCGAGGGGCTATGTCTAACATGAAATGGGATTCTATTCCAGAGTGAGGGGAGCCTCTGGGAAATTAATATGTCCCTCCAGCATGTCCTATTTATTTTTGTGCTGAGGTTTAGGTCCCTGGAGCGTGTAGCTCTAAGGGACTTGGATTTTTTTGAGGTGGAGCATGTCCATTAATTCTGGGTTTGACATGGCTTTATACGTCAGGCATAGATAGCCTCTGAGTAGGCGGTAAGCAACTGAGTAGAGCTGGAGTTTCTTTAGTCGAGCTGCATAGGTCATCTGTTTGTAGCCCATGATCCTCTTGGTGAGGTACTTTTGGGGTCTCTCCAGTTGCTGTAGGTGTCGGGTAAGGTACATCCCAAAAGGGGCATTGTATTCAATTATGGACCTGATGTGTGACGAGTAGAGGGGCACAATGACCTCTCTTGATCTAGATGCGAACCCTTTCGTGATAAAGTGGGCTATATAGAAGGTCATTCTAAGCACTTTGGCAACGTGATTATCTAAGGAGAGATTACAATCTACGTCGGTCCCCAAATCTCTAATTACTTCTTCCGTACTTAATGGATTACCACCTATGTGGTAATTTTTGGGCACCTTGTTTTTCCCAAAGGGGATCACTATGCACTTTTTAGCATTTAGCTTGAGGCCGTGGCTCTGGCACCAAGCATCCATCTCTGTGAGACCCTTTTGGAGGATGCTTGTGTCAGCTGGAGATTCAATTATGGCCCCCAGTTTGCAGTCATCTGCAAACTTTGTCAGCCATAATCCCCCCGTGTTAGCCTGAACCTCAGAGAAGTATATACCAAACAAGAGAGGTCCCAGAACTGAGCCCTGTGGGACGCCACTTGTAACTGGTTTGGATTCGGACATGGCACCTGCAATTCTGACCATGTGGGTTCTATCTCTGAGCCAGTTTGCAACCCATCTTGTGATATAGGGGTTGACATTTAAGCTGGTAAGTTTATTTATGATGCCCGAGTGGGGTATTGTGTCGAAAGCTTTTGTGAGGTCCAGGTAGGCTGTGTGGACTACTTTGCCCTCATCTATGGCTTTGGTAACTGTTTCAAAGAAATCAACTAGGTTTAAGAGGCAAGATCTGCCCTTAACAAAGCCGAATTGGGTAGGGTCCAGTGTCTGGAGGCTATCAATGTCTTTGTTTATGAGTTCCATGATAATACGCTCCATAGCTTTACAGACCAGACTAGTCAGGCTTATGGGGCGATAGTTTCTGTTCCATTGTGGCACCACCTTGTGGAGGGACCACTGTAGCTGTATGCCATTCTTTGGGTACATATCCTGTAGTAAGGCTAAGTTTGAACAGTGACTTAATGTGAGGGTTCAGTTCTTCTTGGAGCTCATGTAAGACACAGCCTGGGACACCGTCCAGTCCCATAGATGCTGTGTTTTTTGCTTTGGAGAGGGCAGCTTTCACCTGTGCATCTGTGATGTCAGGGAGGTTACATTCATTTGGGATAGGCATTTGCTCCTTTGAGGGGGAAGGGTGGGAGAAGTTTGCGCTGAATCTGTCTGCCAGGATGTTGACTATGTCTGTAGGTTCGGTATATTTTGTACCGTTATGCAACAATTCAGAGCATATCTGGGAGTTTCTGCCCATGTTCCTGACATAACTAAGGAAGGCCTTGTGATTATCTTTAGTGTCTAGGGCAATTTTTCTTTCAAAACTGGCCTTTGATGATTTTATGAGGGATCGAAGTTTCTTGCTAATACTGATCAGAGATGCCTTCCCTTTTTGGGATTTTGCTCTGTCATGTAGTAGCTTCCTCCTTCTGTTGTATAGCTTATTTATGGCTGGGTCCACCAGACCAGTCTCCTGTTTTTGGAGGAGTGAGTCTTGGTTTTATTTGGGATAGCATGATCCATGCATTCCTGAAGGTGCTCATAGAATGCATTTGTAAAGGATTATGCGGATTGGGCTGTATTATCCTCTGGCCCAGGAGCTTTGAAGGATTCCACCTCAGTCATGAGAAGTGCAAAGTTGGCTTTTGAGAAATTCTTTACAGTGATTTCCTTGGCTGGGGGTGGGGATGGGATATGGATGTCCAGGGAAATTTGCTTATGGTCTGATCTTACCAATGAGGGGTTTACCTCTGGTGTGGAACATAGAGTCCCCGTGTTGGTGATGACCAGGTCCAATATGTTGTTCCCTCTTGTGGGGCTGGTGACCAGTTGTTCCATTGCGTTAGAGTTTATAAATTCAAAGAACCGTTGGGCGAGGGTGTATGGGCTTGAGTAGTTTTCCCAGTCAATGTTTGAGTAGTTGAAGTCACCCAATAATATAGTGTTTGGAGAGACCTTCATATTCTCCAGTGTTCTCAGGAATGCCAAGTGGGGTTCCTGTAATAGGGAGGGTGTTCTGTAGCAGGCTACAAACTGAAAGGCAGTTTTGCCCACTGTTAGCTGCACATGGATGGTTTCCGATGCTTCGTGCAGTGCCACTAACCTGGAGGTGTAGGTATCTTTGATGAATATAGATACTCCCCCTCCTTTTGTGCTTCGCTCCAAGTTTTGGGGCTGAAACACATGGTATGAGTTATAACCTAGTAGTGCTGGGGTGCTCTCAGGAGCCTTGAACCAGGTTTCTGTTACTGCACAGACATCGACTTTCCCCATACTGAGGAGAGCCTCGAGTGCGTGCATCTTGAGGTTTAGACTTCTGGCATTGAGTAATATTACCTTTAGTTTTTTTATCCTTGGGTTGTCTATGGAGGTGGGTTTGTCCTTTGAGCCTTGCCTAAAAAAGGCACTATGGGGGTGGCAAGAGCCTTGGCCAGTATACGAAAGCCTAAGGGTGACAGGTGCAAGCCGTCTCTAGCGAAGCAACATGGCTTATCAAGCATGTCATCCCAGGCTGACAGACACTGGATCCTCTTTGAATGACACCAATACTCCAATACCTTAGCCAATTGTTGAAACTGATCATTTTGTCTTTATACTGTGGCATCATTCTTGGTGAGGGCAAGATGCTACTCAAGGTCAGGGTCATACCAGCCTGGGCTACATGGTCAGAGAGCTCCTCTATGTCTCTTTTCATGTAGTCCACGGAGGTACCTCTCAGGTCATTCACACCAGCATGGACAATGACGGAGTCATACTTGTACTTGCTTTGGAGTGACCTGAGTACTTGCGTTTTGTGTGGATCCTGGCACTTGACAGGCAGCTTACAGTGACCTTCTCCTTTTTCAGTCTGGTGAGCGGGACGTCAGTGTGCCGGGCCATAGAGTCCCCTATAACAAGTGTATTTGGTGTGTTGTTTGGCCTTAAGGGCTGTGACTGTGAGGCACACTGATTTTGTGAGATATGTTATTCATGGGTATTGCTGAGGGGTGGCTGTTGCTTGGATATCTGCTTAGGAGGTCTTTGCTGTTTAGGCAGATTTTTATTTAGAGCCTCCGGGTATGTTTTTGTGTGTTTATGTGTTGGGTATGCAGATGCAATAGGTCTGTGTGAGACTGGATTTGTGGTGTGGGTGGTTACCTTTTCCTCCTGACTGACTGTGCCAGTCTTGGGTTGAGAGAGCTCTGCCTCCAGTTTGGCTGTGTAACTGCATCTCTCACATGTATTAGAGTTTGTTGGAAGGAGAAGAGGGTTGTCTGTGTACATAAGGCAATTGTAACATTGCCTCAAAATTCCCAGATTCACAAGCTGGACTGGAGAGTAACCTTGAAACTGACCCTTGGACATACCAGATTAGTATAGGGAACTGCTTTTTTACTGATCAGATTAGGGAAGGGAACTGATTTTTCACTTTATCAGGAAGGACCATTCGGGAGCCTAATACTTATGAGAAGTCAAGGAGGGTGTAGTGCTTAGTTAGTTGGTGTTTCCTTATATGAGCTGAGCAAGTGCAGGGCTTTAGAAAGAGAATAGAGTGATTACTTTGAGAGTTTGAACAGTTCTAAGGGAAAAAGTGAAGAGCAGACTTTGTGGAGCCTGGAATAGTTTAAACCCGTTTAGGCGGCACTGCCCGACGCTCCTCAGTGCACAAAACCGCGCAAAAAGAGAGTTGTAGGGTTTTAAGAGAGAGAGATCAAGGAGTTTAGAATTGATGCAAAATGGCCAATAAAACTACAGCTTCTAGGTAGTAACCACTCCTACAGGACAGGTAGGCTGTTCAGTGTTAACGACTCCCACTGGTGAACACAGAGACTTCCCTTTAGCCCAAGCAAGCACTGGCCTTCTAGAAACTTCCAAACAGTTCAGAACAGCAAATTTGTAACTGAACTTTCTTAACTTTCAGAAAGTGGGAAAAAAGCTAGATTTTTTTTTTCTTTTTGTGTAGTTTAAAGGTAGCAGAGATACACAAGCAGCAAAATAATCAAAACAGTGCAATAAATGACCCCACACTTGAGTGCTAGCCAAAATCAGGTAAAATGTGTTTTTTATAGAAAAAAACGATTTAAAATTAAGTGCAACACAGGAAATGCAGTAAACAGGCTCTAGATATGTTCCAAGTACTGTTACTGTTACAGATATAAACTTTAGCAAGCTGGAAAATGCCAAAAAGTAGGCGGCAAAGCAGTAAAACTTAACAAAAAAATCAGAAGAAAATACTTAAAATCACAAAAGTGGCTCCTTTTCTTCTCTCAGCATTTTCTCCCCTTGGTAGGTGCTTCAGCAACAACTAGCAAGCCTGAAAAGATGCCAAAACCACGAGGCAGCCTGGTTTTAAGAGAGACAGATCAAGGAGTTTAGAATTGACCCAAAATGGCCAATAAAACTACAGCTTCTAGGTAGTAACCACTCCTCCAGGGACAGGCAGGCTGTTCAGTGTTAACCACTCCCACTGGTGAACACAGAGACTTCCCTTTAGCCCAAGCAAGCACTGGCCTTCTAGAAACTTCCAAACAGTTCAGAACAGCAAATCTGTAACTGAACTTTCTTAACTTTCAGAAAGTGGGAAAAAAGCAAGATTTTTTTTTCTTGTTGTTGTAGTTTAAAGGTAGCAGACACCTTATTAATATGACTGTTGCATCACATATGTTGTTTTATCATAATGCACACATAGCAGATACATATGGTGAGATACATCTGGGAGGGTATACACAACCATGAAGTTTACTCATGACAGGAATATGGTTGTATACATACAATAGGTCTATATATGTCTACATGTATATACACATGTATACTCATACATATGTCTGTATACACATCTGTATAGTGCTACATATATATGGCCATGTATACATCTCTTTGTATGTACACACACACACACACACACACACATATATATATATATATATATATATATATATATATATATATATATGTATATATATATATTTATACATATATATATATATATATATATATATATATATGGGTCTACCTGAAAATACTGAAAGTCCACAACGCTGACAAAGAGAACACTGACACCAGAAGATCGACAATGGAGATGATCGAAAGTTGAGAATCCCAACGCTGAGAACACCAACATATTAAGGTAAGTGTGCGACAGGGACAGATGTTAGGGTCAGGGTGTGGGTAAGGTAAGTGTGTGATAGTTATGGACGTTAGGGTAGGGTGCGGGTCAGGTAAGTGTGCGATAGTGATGTACATTAGGTTTAGGGGTGGGTTAAGTGAGTTAGGGTTAGGGTGCAGGTAAGGTAAGTGTGCGATAGTGACAGACCTAAGAGTTAGGGGCAGATTAAGTGAGTTAGGGTTAGGGAGCGGGTAAGGTAAGTGTGCGATAGTGACGGAATTTAGGGTTAGTGTTTGGGTTAAGGTTAGTGCATAGATAATTGTGTATGTGAGGTTTAGTGTAGGTTTGTAAAGGTTTTTGGTGTGCTTGTGTTGTGTGTGTGTTTTTTGGGAACGGTATTTGTTTTGTTGATTGCCGGGATTGTGGTTTGTCGGGCATGTGAAGTTTCGTGTTTTTGAACTTTCGGTTTTGTCGTGTCAGTTATTTCATTGTCGGTGTTTAGACCCATATAAATATATATATATATATATATATATATATATATATATATATATATATATATATATATATATAAATATATAGATATATGTTTATATAGATATACGTATATGTATATATAGCTATACATGTATGCACATCCTATGTGTACAGGTATGCCTAGTTATGTTGGTATATATGTAGATATCTGTAACTATATGTGTATACATATCTATTCTGATATACCTACTACTGTCAATATATAGGTAGATATCTGTAGGTATATGTGCATATGTATCTCTATCTGTATATGTGTAGACATATATTGCTCTGTATATTTATGTGTCTAGATGTTTACATGTATATCTGTGTACATATACATATCCATCTATATATGTCAATATGTATATGCGTATATGTGTATATATCTATATAGATATCTGGATAATTATATATACATATATTTTCAGCATATGTCCTGAACATGGAGCGCAGCCCTACCTCAGCCCCTATAGTACCAACGTCGCAGTGCAAGGCAATGTCAGGTATGTATAGCAGGTATATTTGTAGACTATTGCTACTGTAATATAGATTGTCTTCACAGGCATGGTGTGTGTGGGAGGACACATCTGCTTTTAACGTGCACCATTGGCTACTGACAAACTTCCTAAGGACATCATAGTACAGTACCGCTGCTAGCATGTAATACTCCTGTGGACTACAGCAGAGATATTGGCCAATATATGTGGACATTCTGACACACTCTGAACAGTCCAGAGGTATACACAGAACCCCTTAGTGCAAGGCATGTGGACCAAGCCTGACAATGTGGATGTTAACAGCCGTGTAGATGGGTATAACATGTAACAACGGGTATACATTTGCTTCCATAGGTTTTGCATTCACACACCCCTGTCTGTCCTGACACTTAATAGCTACTGGTACAGAGGTGCCATGGCCACATACTACCTACTAGATATTGACATACATCTGTAAAGCATCCCACTGCTCTGTTTGACATACATGACTGTTAAGGAAGGCCCGGCAGCAATACATCTGGCAAGTATTAGGATATGACATCTTACTGGATAAGTACACCAAGCTGCTAGGCATGTAACAAAGCACTGTGCAGGCTACAGGAGGACTGGCTCAACACTGGCCTACATTTCCTATGGGGAAATGCACATGTACCTGCATATATAGCAGGCTCTACATGCATGTCAAAGCACAGAGTAAGATACACCTGTGTGAAAGTGCATAACCACAATCAATGTGAACACAGCCACAGCCACATATGGTAAGCTATCATAATATTACAGTATATGGACTATCTGTTCAACACCATCCTTATATCTGCCACTCACACACTAACCCTACATATACTGGGACGCTACACAGTGTGGTCTGATGCCTGTCTGTGGTATGGGACATGTGTGTATATGGCCCTACAAACATGTAAGTTAATAGGGTAACATACAGTGAAGCAGCATGTAACATCAGATGGAACAGGACCAAGAACAATGACATGTACCACAGTCTGTACACAGGCCAAAGTACATATTAACAATACACACACTGTTGGCATCCACCATAAGTACACAGACCTCAGTATTGTACAAATAACCACAGAATGTCCAGGGTATGTCGTCAGATATAACCCCTACTGTACATAACATGTGTAGCAGTCTGATATCTCACTGCCTTGTTATCAGATATGATGACACTAATGATGGTGTACAGCACATATGCACCTCTTAATGAATGACATATGTGCAAAGGTTGACAGAGTAGTGGCTGGAGGCACATACACAGGGCCAATATTGACATGTTGCTGTGATAACTTCATAAATTTACTGTTGTAACAGGGTTTGTTGCAACATATGTCCTATGAGGGATATGAAGTCAGTAACTCTCATGGCTGTCATCATCTACAGACTGCAATCCTCACACTACCTTCTGCAGTTCACAGCTAGGTGCTCTGTGGGTAACACATGAAATAAAAAGCACCGCACACTGCCCAGTCTGCTGATGACCCTACAGATGGGGGTTTCCTCATAATGATAGCACTGACATGGTAGGTATTAAAACATGTAGGACAACCATATCCACACACACCCTATTAAACCAACATTACTCCAAATGCAGTATAGCAGCACTTACAGTCTGTAGTCAGGTCAGGCACATCCCCTCCTGTGTGTTGCCTTGTTTCCAGAGTGCATGTTGTTAGAAGTAAATGCCCAATCCATCTGAAATGCTGTTTGCCAAAGAACAGATCGGGTTCCTGCTCTCAGTGAATGAAAAGACCCAACACTAACATGATTTTCCTAGATATTGGAGTGTGTTTCCATGCAATTGTCTATGGGAATGTTACCTCAGCTGTTTCACATGCAATCAGCTAGAGGAGGGCTGCAATTCTTGCAGAGGCCATCAGCTGATCATGAGCATCACTTAAAATACACATGGTGCTGCCTAAACAAAGCAGGTGTAGGTCTCCACATCCACCACAAAGGGAGTGAGAGAGGCAGACAGAGGCAAAGAAAAGTCAGGGAGCGGTGGGAGAATTACACTTAAACATGTTTGTGTCACACACCTACCGGCACAGGGTATCAAACCCCTGACAGCTATGCATGCTATTACATTTCTATGCAGTTATTGGATGCACCACATGGGTTACATGCTGAGGAGCCCTCAAACTGTATAGGTGATGATGAGTGACATCTGCAACAGGGATATGGTAGCTATATGGTAGGTGTAGTACACGTGCCTGTTTGCATGAACAGGTGCCGGTGTCGACACAGCCACACTCTCACAGGGATGCACACACATTGACAAACTTGGCAGGGCCAGGAATACAACTCATCACTAGTGAGATTGCCTCAACACATTAATGTGCAGGTATCATATGCACCACAGGGGTTATATGGAGGTTATATGGGCAAAGGGTATGTGGAGGTGTCTGACATCAGACAACATGCTTCAGTATGCCAGTGGGGTTGTTGTGAGTGTGAATGTGATCATACACATCATACAACACACACACACACACACACACACACACACACACACACACACACACACACACACACACACACACACACACACACACACACACACACTGCCAGTACTGACATGCATGGGTGCATTGCTTCATGGGTGTGTAGTGGTCGACTGTGCCAGATGGCTATACAAGGCTAGGTAATGGGTATACCTTGGCATCAGGCCACATGTCATTGGTCTGCATTGTGGCTCAGGGGTGTAGTTTCTGGATTTGCCCACACAGGTGGGTATTGTATTCACCATCCAGTCACCTGGGTGACTATTGCATGTGGCCAATGCTGTGCATTGCTTGCCATGTATGTGTTCCTTAGTCCATGACATGGATGATGTCTGGGATGTGCACACCTCCCACATGCATGTACAGTGACATGTGAAACTGTACCTGGGGTGTCTGGCCCATGTTGTGTCCACAGATTATCATCAGATGTGCCAGTCCTGGCATCATGTGGCAGAAACTGTTAATGGACAGCAGGTTTCCCCTGCACCTAAGTTGATAGCATGATACCGGTATTCCTTGGTGTCAGTGGCATCTATCCATATAGGGCATAATTTTCAGGCATGGTATGTCCTTTGTGGGTCACATTTGATGGCACCACAGGTGTTGCAGGTGTCCAGTGGGGAGCATGGGGAAGGTGCACTGTTGGCATGTATGTGCCTATTGGACTGATGGACAGGGTGCCATGCCCTCTGTAGCCCACTGCAATCACACCATGGTTACTATCAGTGGGCAATATGCAGGGTACTACCAACATAGCGGCTGTCGGCTAGGCTAGTGTGTTTGTGTGTATGAGACATGGGTTGAGAGTGTTCTCTGGGTAATACTAGGGTTGCTCACTTTGTTTGCCTGGCCTTGATGCCACATGTACGGGTATGGATATGCACCCCTGCCTCTTGGCTATTTCACATCTGTTATCCCTGTACAGTGGACAATGTGATATATACTAGGGCCACCATATAAGAAATCTGCAAAACCCACTCCACATTGAGTCCAGTTGTTACACATTCACAACCACCTCCACACAGGATATGAATTACAAACACAGACACACACACACACACACACACACACACACACACACACACACACACACACACACACACACACACCTGTCATGTCTGGGATTAGAACTCCTACCTAATTAGTTTATTACACTACAGCAGTGTGCAGTCATAAGACGCACCATGGAGATTACTGGAGTACTTCTTCCCCAAAAGTGAATTTCACAGTGAATGACATCAGCAGGATTGCCAAAGTAGGGCATTTGAATTGTAGTTTGTGTGACTAGCCTAAAATGCATTGCTCCCTACACAGACATAGAAACGCACACAAACCTTCCACAACTGCCATGTGTGGAGATATAACCCCTACCAGAGTTCTATACCACAATACAGCATGAAGCTGTTATAGGATGCACCACGAGGATTACTGGTGTACACTCTCCCCAAAGGTGTATTTCACAGTGAATGACATATGACATTAGCAGCCTTGCTAGAGTAGGTCATTTGAAGTGTTGTGAGTGTGACTAGCCTAAAAAGCATTGTTCTCTACACAGACAGAAACAGACACACACAGCTGCCAAGTGTGGGATTAGAACTCCTACCTATCAGTTTTATCACACTATACAGTTATAGGATGCTCCATGGAGATTACTTGGCTACAACTTTCCCAAAGGTGTATTTCAAGGTGGATGACATCAGCAGCCTTGCCAAAGGAGGCCATTTAAATTGTAGAGATTGTGACTAACCTAAAATGCTTTGCTCCCTACACAGACATAGAAACACAAACAAAACATCCACAGCCACCATGTGTGGGGATAGAACCCCTACCAGAGTTCTATATCACACTACAGCATGAAGCAGTTATAGGACACACCTTAGGGATTACTGTAGGACTCCTTCCCCAAAGGTGTATTTCACAGTGAATGACATCAGCAGGATTGCCAAAGTAGAGTATTTGAATTGTAGGGAGTGTGACTAGCCCAAAATGCATTGCTCCCTACACAGACATAGAAACACACACAACTGCCATGTGTGGAGATAGAACCCCTACCATAGTTCTATATCACACTACAGCATAAAGCAGTTATATGACACACCACAGTAATTACTGGAGTACTCTTTCCCCAAAGGTGTATTTCACAGTGAATGACATCAGCAGGATTGCCAAAGTAGGGCATTTGAATCGTAGTGAGTTTGACTATCCTAAAATGCATTGTTCACAGTGAATGACGTCAGCAGGATTGCCAAAGTAGGGCATTTGAATTGTAGTGAGTTTGACTATCCTAAAATGCATTGTTCCCTACACAGACATAGAAACACACACAAAACATCCACAACTGCCATGTGTGGGGATAGAACCCTTACCAGAGTTTGATATCACACTACAGCATGAAGCAGTTATAGGATGCACCACAGGGATTACTGGACTACTCCATCCCCAAAGGTGTATTTCACAGTGAATAACATCAGCAGGATTGCCAAAGTAGGGCATTTGAATTGTAGTGAGTGTGACTAGACTAAAATGCATTGCTCCCTACACAGACATAGAAACACACACAAAACATCTACAACTGCCATGTGTGGGGATAGAACCCCTACCAGAGTTCTATATCATACTACAGCATGAAGCAGTTATAGGACACACCATGGGGATTACTGGAGTACTCCTTCCCCAAAGGTATATTTCACAGTGAATGACATCAGCAGGATTGTCAAAGTAGTACATTTGAATTGTAGTGAGTGTGACTAGCCTAAAATGCATTGCTCCCTACATAGACATAGAAACACACACAACTGCCATGTGTGGGGGATGGAACCCCTACCAGAGCGTTATATCACCACTACAGCATGAAGTTGTTATAGGATGCAACACCGGGATTACTGGAGTACTCCTTTCCTAACGGTGTATTCCACAGTGAATGACATCAGCAGCCTTGCCAGAGTAGGTCATTTGAAGTGTTGTGAATGTGACTAGCCTAAAAAGCATTGCTCTCTACACAGACAGAGACACCCATAGTTGCCAAGGGTGGGATTAGAACTCCTTCCTAGCTATTTTATCACACTACAGCAGTACACAGTTATAGGATGCTCCACGGAGATTACTGGGCTACAACTTTCCCAAAAGTGTATTTCAAGGTGGATGACATCAGCAGCCTTGCCAAAGTAGGGCATTTGAATTGTAGGGAGTGTGACTAGCCGAAAAAGCATTGCTCCCTGCATAGACGGAGACACACACACAGTTGCCATGTCTGGGATTAGAACACCTATCTAACTAGTTTATCACACTACAGCAGTACACAGTTATAGGATGCCCCATGGAGCCTACTAGGCTACAACTTTCCCAAAGGTGTATTTCAAAGTGGATGACCTCAGCAGGCTTGTCATAGTAGGGCTATGGGGAGGGCAGTGTGTGTGCATGGGCCATAACCCATTCATCTAGAGGTTGACACACCACATGTGGGCACACACAGGGTTATATTCCATAGGTACATGTATACAGCTGGGAGATGACCACTTCCTTGTACAGTCATGTTGCACAGCTAGCACTTGCACTACATTGTCTGTAATGCTGACACATACCAGTGGCTAGTATATAGAGTGAGTGGTATCTGAACCTCATGTGGTTGTAGCCATTTAGCTCTGTGCTGGTGGGAACAGCCTTCATAATGGATGGCTCCTTGTTACAGTAACTCTCTTCCACACATATATGTACATCTACTTTTGGCGTATTATAGTGTGTTGTCCTTAGATATATGTCTGTATTCCTATCCAATGTGTTTGCAAAGCATGAGTGGTGCATACTGAGGAGTGTCTGCACTAACATCTGCAACTGCTAGATATGTCTGGTCCGCTGTTGTTTGCAGACATGGGCTTCATTTGTTTAAGTGTGTGAGCATGCCCACTATAACCTTTCAGTATGTTGTTGTCTGACATTGCTTTCATTTCTCTAAGCGTGTGAGCATGCCCAGTATGCCCTTCTGTATTGCATGTGTGGATCGATTCCAGGTAGTTTGTACTCCGGTGCAGACCTTTGTGTTGTACACCTACAAGTAGCAAACTGTTTCTGCAGGGTATCCGTCAATGATTTGGCAATATGGGGACAAAGTGTGCAGGAGATAGATTGTATTGTAGGTGATTGTGTCTGTGCTGTTTCAGCTACATGGTTCAGCGGTTAGCAGAGATATTCAGACATGTACTGTTATACACTGTGATGTTTTCTGTCCTCATGTACTGTCAGGTGGACATTTCTGCTCACAGGGACAAGAGTGACTGCAGCTGTGTGAGGTATTGTGGGCAAATGCCTACATATTCATGGCAGGTTATGCCATCCTGGAGGGGGAGCTGCAGACACTTGCTGCTGGGTCTGTGTATCCAGTTTAGCACCTTGGTGCAGTGCTGGCAGAGGATCCCATACTTGTACATCCATCAACGTGACAGTATGGCCTTATATTGCTATGGCAATACCTCACAGCTGCACAGATTCACACAGGTTACCCAGAAGCAGGTGCCATGAGTCAGGACATTACTCCTATTGTGGTGTACAGGCAGGTATGTAGCCACCCATTTGTGTGTTTACAGCCAGGGATAGTGTGTGCACACAGCTTTGTGTCGGATCTTGCACATTCCATGCTGCCCACGCTCCCACCCCCCCACTCTGTTAGTCTATCCTCTTCCTTACATTATGCATATATTCTCTGATACTTTACCTATGGTTATCACCCCATCACAGCTATATGTTGGTGTTGGTCCACAGTTCATGCAGTGGGACATGGTGTACATGTTACTGTGTTTGTCCACATGGCCTTGCATATGGCAAATGTTGAGTGTGTTATGTTATTTTTTGGGTGTCTATGACTTAACATGCATTGAAAGTACGTGTGAGACACAGGCCCTTGGCAGAGGTCTGTGGGCCATTAGGTGTTGATGTGGTCCAGATATGGCAGGCCATTGCATTCTGTCAGTCCTACAATCTCAGACTGCCATACAGTATATTCCCCTGGGGTGACAGAGAAGGTGTGCTAGGTTTTCATGCCAATACCTTCTATCAGTCTTGATCAGGTGGTGTGGATGCTGGCAGGGTGCTACCTACAGCTAGCTGGGACACCTGCACTGCATGCTGCATTTTTTTGCTATTGCCATATACAGGTGGGGTCATATTGTACCCATTCCCCACAGCAGGGGTACAACCAGGGAGGTACCTGTAGGTGGTGTTTGTGTGAGCTGGCTGCATGTGTGCTATGGACACTACTTGCATCTGACACACAGATATGCAGTGGGCATTCCAGTTATGCTTACATGTGCAGATACATCAGTTGTTTCCCAAAACATCAGTCCTACCTCCTTTGTGATCTGCGAGTGTTTGGACAGACAACACCGGTATCCCCTACTACAGGACCAGATAATGTGATGCAAACCTGTATGTACTATTCCAAGGGTGTGTCCATTTCACAGTGACACAATATATACTGTATGTCTGGGGTACTAACCCCTGTGTACTGCTTGTATATCTAGTCCAAAAGCCATGCCATGTCAGTCTTTCAGATGGTGACACATATTACCACCATACATTTACAATGGCGTACCGCTAGCTTGTGTTATACTGGTGGGTATTGTGTTTGGCACTGCAGTTGTGAGGAGCTGTCCCTGTCATCAGCAGTAGTGCGAAATGGCCACCAGGTCTTACCTCAACATGCATACATAGCAACCACTCTCCCACAATATGAAACACACACCAACCTAACACACACATACCTGCATATTGTGCAGATGCTACAACCTATCCTGCTACCTTGGCCACCTCTGTGCATCTGTGCTCCACTGGTATTATACCTACACATACATGTTACTACATTTCTGCATAGGGTTGTGGGGGGGCACACCTGACTGTTACGATGTGTGTACATCGGACTGGGAGGGGGCACACCAGACTGTTACTACATTTCTAATTAGGTTTGGGGGGGCACACCTAACTGTTACTACATTTCTAAGTAGGGTTGGGGGAGCACACCTGACTGTTTCTACATTCCTACACAGGATTGTGGAAGGGGGCACACCTGACTGTTACTACATTTCTACACTGGGTTGAGGGAGGGGCACACCTGACTGTTACTACATTTCTTCACAAGATTGGGGGGCACACCTGACTGTTACTACATTTCTACACAGGATTTGGGGGGCACACCTGACTGTTTCTACATTTCTACACAGGATTGGGGGCACACCTGACTATTACTACATTTCTACGCTGATTTGGGGGAGGAGACACACCTGACTGTTTCTACATTTCTACACAGGATTGGGGGGCACACCTGACTATTTCTACATTTCTTCACAGGATTGGGGGGCACACCTGACTGTTACTACATTTCTACACAGGATTGGCTGGGCACACCTGACTGTTTCTACATTTCTACACAGGATTGGGAGGACACACCTGACTGTTTCTACATTTCTACACAGGATTGGGGGGGGTCACACCTGACTATTACTACATTTCTACACAGGATTGGGGGATGCACACCTGACTGTTTTTAAAGTTCTGCATAGGATGGGGGCATACCTGAGACTTGTACAAATTTGCTATGACTGTACTGGTATGTCAGATACTCCATTTCATTTTGTATTCTAACCTATCATGCTGACTAGAGGCATATCAATGTACAACAGGTCATAGCTTTGATTGACCTACATATTAGTTTCTGACTTCCTACCCTTCAGAACTAACATCTCACTGCCTGACCTGCTGTAGTCTGTCTGTGTAGGCCTGGGGTGGGATGTTACACATAGGCATCATTCAGAGACCAAAGCACAGCCTTTGTTTGTGTTTGTCTACACCTGTCCTGTGGGTTGAGACTGTTGTTGGGTAAGTGAACCTCCATGACTGGCATGTGTGAGTCATATGGGCACAAATGTGGCCCAGCACATTTCCTGTAGTGGGTTGTATCTCCCTGTGTAGTCCTGGCTACTGTGGTGACACCAGTATTTGTTACAGATCTCATGGTGCCACTATAGGTGTCTACTATCTGCTGGCATACTATTCAGCCACCCAATTCCCTTGCATGCTCACATCCATGCCATAGATACAGGTAACAACACATTCTATTCCATTCAGCAATTGCTAGGCTGAGTGACTTACCTAGTGGGTGTCCCAGTATTGAGTGGGGTGGTGCTGCAGGGCTGTCTATGTTGGATGTACATAGCACACTCCCTACACATGGTTGAGCACAGGTAGTGTCATGTTTGGCATCCCTTTTATGGTATGTGAGAGTCAGAGAGAGGTGTTATTCCCTGGGTCCCTCCTGTGTCAGTGTATGTGCTATGCATTGCCTCTTTGCCAAGGCCATGGCATACTGGGCATGCTTCCTTCTGCCTACTGGGGCAGGCTCATGTTGTTTCTCCTCCAAGTCACTCTGTGCTGTGCAGGCCTTGGCAATGTTGGGGGGCTGTGTGGGCCTGCCCCATGCTGTTCCTGCTGCAGTTTTTTCTGCAAGATCATATTGTATAGCATGGCACATACGATGGCAATTTGGGTACATGTAGCTGGTGAGTACTGCAAGGCTCCACCGGATGTGTCAAGGCACTGGAACCATGCCTTGAGCATCCCAAACACGTCTGTTATAATTCTGGTCTGTGCGTGTGCCTCATTATGGAGTTCTTGTTCAGGTGTGTGTGCATTTCTGATAGGTGTCATCAGCCACGGCTCCAGTGCATATCCAGCATCCCTCACTAGGTGACCGTAAGGGATGTCCCCACTGGCAAATTTGTGGTACAGCTGCGTCAGATGCCAGATGTGGGAATTGTGATAGCTTCCAGGGCAGCCAGCACACACATTCATTATTATGCCCTGTGCATCGCACATGACCTGGCAGTAGATGGAGGAGAAGCCCTTGCGGTTGATGTAGATCCTACCCTCCTCACCAGGTGGCGCTTTGATGCATATATGCGTGTGGCCTATAGCACCCACTACATTAGGGTATTCTGCTATTTGGTGGAACAGTTGCATATTGCTGGCCAATGCCTCACGAGTGTTGGGGAAATATACGTGCTCACCAGCATGTGTTGACATGGATTCCAGGAATTGGTGGAGTACCCTGGATACTGATGCAGTGAGATCCCCATCATATCCCCAGTTGGCCTTTGAAAGGTACCTATAGCTAGTATTCTTAGGCCTACACACACCTTGGTATCCACTGGGATGGGTTCCCCTCTGTTAGTTCTCTGTGTCAGGCGTGGCCGGCACAGCTCAACAATTTGCTGTAGGAGGTCCCTGTCCACCCTATAGTGCTCCACTATCTCCAGCTCATGTAGCTCCTGATAGGTTATCCTGGGTCTGTATACTCTTCTCCGTCTCCTCACTGTGAATTGGTCGACACAATTCACATCCTCACCACCCTCAGCGTGTTCCACAAGTTGTTGTATGATAGCTATTGCAGCCCCTATCATTTTGTTTTTTTGACTGTTAAAACTTCCCCACTTGTATACACCAGTGGTGTAGAGTATGGGAAACACCAGAGGGGAAGGTGTTTGCATAGTTTATAGTAGTGTTCTGGGCTGGTCTGCTGCCTATGTAATTTGCTGATTCTGATACATTTCACCTGCCAGCTATGCTAGTTCTCCTACATTACCTTCCTACTGCTGTTTTCCCTTCCCATTGCCTTCCTGTTTAAGCTGGGGGCACACCACGCAAACACAGTGCACAAATGTGCATAGAGCTGCTATTTCCTTTAAAACCCTGTGCGTGGCATGCACACCCACTTAGGCAATGTAAAGAGTGCTAGGCAACCTCAGACACACACCCTTGCCTAGCTGTGCTAAGCTAGGAGCAAACCTGAGCCACAGGGCTCCAATCCACTTACAGTATGCCTGACACCCCCCCATGATGTCAGCTAACTCTTAGGCTTGCACTAAGCTATTCCTGCTCTTACACTGTTGGGAGCTGTCTAGCATGCTGGGGAAATCTGGGATTCACTATCATTCCCCTCATTTTCATGGGATTGCCTTCTAATGCATAGTTACATGTCTCACACTGAGCCTCCCCCCTTAGCAACCACTACTCACCGGCCATGTTGTCTTCTGCCTGCGATTGACTATAACGGAAGAATCATGATTTTAGTTGGAATGCTTATTTTAGGTTTATTTTCCTATTTTCCCCCCGATCCCGTTAGCGTGCCGCTGCCCTACTCTTAAACAGCCGAGATCGGCTAAAAAAAATTAAAAGTTGATTTTTTTTTTCAAGTATTTTCACTGCCAATGGCCTTATACTTGGCCATTGTTATTCTTCCTAAATGATATGCACCCTTTATTTGGAGCTGTCACGGCTCCGTTTTGGTATTTGCAGAAATGTACTCCGTTACTGGCAGAGTACATTTCTGCAGATTACACTAGTCCTGCAAGGCCGATTTCCAGCTTCCTGGATCACAAATTCACCTCATTTGCATGGATTTCTCCTGCAAATGGGGTCATTTGCATACAGGGGCTGAGTCTGTGCAGGACTAGTGCAGGAGCGCTCGTGCATGCCCCAACAGGATATTCCTCGATCGCACTGCAGACATATTGCTTACTGGTGTTCCTGCACTAATGTTGCACACCATGCAAGGCTTGCAGAATCTGGGGGGGGGGGTGGTCTTAAAAGGCCTCCATCCAGGGCATACCCAAGCACATGCAAAAGCCAAAAGATAGGGATCCAGGGGCCAGGGAGAGGGATGAAGGGTTGAAATGTAGGCAACCCCAGAAGAACACAGGGTAGGGCCATAAGAAGAAGATTTATACCAGACTGCAGCAGCAGGGAAAGTGGGGAGTGGTGGAAAAAAGTTATAAGGAAAATACAGATAATTAAGTGAAATAATGGGGTTCATCAAATCCCATCAGAAGGAGAATATAGGAAAACCAAAATATGATGGGGGAGACATTGTTTTACTAAAAGAAGCAAAACTGAAAATTAAAAGGGGGAATACTATGTTATGACTACCCAATGGGAGAGATGGACAACAAGGAGACAAAGAGGGGAGTAACAACTTTATTTCTTAAGCAACTTCAGAAAGTTATAGAGAAAGTGATAAAATGTGGAACAGAAAGATGGCAAGGAAGGGTGGAAGGTGCACACTGGACAACTAGAAGCATATAAACCAAAAAGGAATAAAAAAGGATTCTACAAGACCTTTTTTGCTAACTGTGCACAGACAAGGAGAGATGGAATAGAGACAACTGAGGGGGACTACAGTGTTACCACAGAACTAGAAAAGGACAGGTTGTACAGAACATAACAAAAAGATGAGATAATAACTAGTCCAATGAATGAAAGTGGAAGGGTGGCTGGTTATATGAAAGGAAAGGCATCCAACAGACAAGAAAAATATCCTCAGTCAAAACATTTTAGTACATGCAAGTAGGTTACATAGGTTCTCAGGGAAGGACAACTTCAGTGGAAATAATGGCAAAGAACCAAATACAGGAGACAGATGCACCAAATCATGCAGAAGTGAGACTAACGGGAAGTATGCCGGAACAGAAAACAATGAGATGGAAGGTGATGTTGGCTAGCTTTAAAATGGAAGGAAAAGAAGACAAGTGAAACAATGCAAAGACTAGTGAAGAAGTCAATAAAAGACAAAATGAAAGATAGGAACAAATGAAGAAAACAGGTGGGATGAGATCAGAGTCCCTTTCAGAAGAAAACTGAGTAGAACAGAAAGAAAGAAGCAGGGGTGATTGAGGAGCTGGAGCATACCTCTCAACTGAACAGATTTTCACAGAATGTACACATTTTTGCCTCATGTTTTTGGTGTGTCCCTCCTTAAATCTGTACCTTTCTGGCAAATAGCTGAGAAGTGAAGTTATTAAATAATGACAAGCATTTGAGTTTAAGACTCCACATCCTTCAGAAAATTCATGCTAATGCAAAACCTATCATTCTATCAACTTTCTAAGTTTGTAAGAGCAATATTTAAAATCTGTCCCTATTTGTCCCCCCCCCCCATCATTTTAGGCTTTCTCCAGATTTTTTGCTCTGAGAGGTTGAGTATGAGCAGGAGAGATAACTGGATGTGTTACAGAAGGAAACCAGAAGAAATTAAAGCAGAAGGGAAGCACTAAAGATCAGGAAAAAAAACAATACAAATGGGATAAGAGAGTAAAACAATTACATAACAAGAAATTCAGCAATGTTACTAGAACGACTAATTCTGGATAGTGTGTAAGTGTGTGTGTGGGGGCAGATGGGAAACAGCCAGCCAAGGAAAACAAAAAGCCACAGGCAAAGGTAGAGGTACAGAGAAAAAAGGAAGGGGATGGAGAACATTTAGAAGACGACAAGCTAATCAGGGAAAGACTTAAGGAATACTACAGGGAGAGATGCAAAAATGAGAAGGGAAGGAAATCCCAGAATGAAACAGGAAAAAGAATGTCAAGGGATATAGAACGGAGGAGGGACAAGAGACAAGCTGAATGTATAGGTGACAGGGAAGAGATAAAAAAATGACATATACAAGATGAAGGAGAACCAGATGGATTCATGAAATTCTACAAATGGGACAGGGTGGAAATGTGGGAGGTTCTAATGAAGAAATCCAAGAGAAGGAATGTAAGAGAATACAGGGCTCAGGTAAAACATCTAAATGTTTGAGGATGGTCAGAATAACCAAGACACCTGGAGGAGGAGGAGAAAGTAATGAAAAAAGAAGTGGAAAAAATTGGACTGACTCTTTGATTAATGTAGACATCAAGAGTTTTGCAAAGCTACTGGCAAGAAGACTGGATAAATTATTACCAAAAATAGCACAAGCAGTGCAAAATGGCTTTGTGAAGGGAAGGAACACAGAAAAGATCTGGTACTGTAATTTATGCACAAAAAGGGATAGAAGCAGGATGGGTAAGGTGAGAGGGTGCTATCAGACCTTTGATATGATGAAGTTGGAATTCCTGTTGAGGACACTACAGCAAAGGCAGGTAAGGAAAAGTTCGTAAATAAAGTCATATAACAAAGATCCAGAAATTCCAGGAGACAAACACATAGAGAGGGAAAAGAGAGGGGTGCATATTCTCATAGGCATGTTCACACATGTCTTCAAGGAACTGGTAATGGAAATCAGACACAATTTAGAAAATCTGGAAGAAAAGGTGGCAATGAAATCTCAGTATATGTTATATGCAGATGACAGCATGTACATGTCAGAGGGTTGTCTGCAGCAATGGGATATGTAAGTGTGATTTGAGAAGCGTAGGGAATGGCGGAGCTCAGGTACAACAACAAAAAGACAGTGATTGTGAGATTCGGAAAATATAAACAGGAGGTGGGAATAGGTAAGATGAAAAAGGCAGATCTCCCCAAGTACCAAGAGTTCCACCTTGAAATAAGGGTGAGAGAGACAAAAGAGGAAAACCTATACTAAGTGAGAAAAAGATAAGTGACATTTTCCAGAAAAGGGAAGAGAAGACATACGTTGCTTATGAGAATTAATAAAACCATGCTGATACTACCAATAATCCTTCATCTACTTCACAACATCCAGATAGACCCTTAGGAACCAAAGATCTCATCAAATCCAAAAAGGCATAGAAGTCTGGGTCAATAAAGATCAGGAAAAATAAAGTAAGTAAGACAGAAATGACAATTAATAGGCAAAGGGTGTGGTTGGGGCACTCAACTATCCCTACATATAAACTGACATTTAACATTATTCACTGGGAAGAAACAGAAGAGAAAGAGGTTAAGAAAAAGTATGGAAACAGAAAATGTAGAGAAGCTTACTAAAGCACATGAATGAAGTCACATAAAAACAAATGGGATGAATGAAGTGGGGTGAAGGAACACCAAAAAAATATATACACACATATATATATATATATATATATATATATATATATATATATATATATATATATATATATACGCACACATATGTGTGTGTGGAGAACAGAAGGGTGGAGTTCAAAGATAAGAAAGAAAAATGATAAAAATCTGAAAAGAAGTGGCATAACAGAAGAACAAGATTTGTAATGCAGAGAAAAGGATGGTGGAGAAAGATTTAAAATAACAGGGCACTTAATGCATAAATATAGAATTCCAGAGGCCCAGTAGTAGGACTACCTGCTACTCAGGGAGACCTAGAAAATGAAAACAGAGCGGGAAACAGGAGAAAGGAAAAGGAGGAAGGGAGGGCAAAAGGCAAGAGAGTGGTGCCAAGTTGCACCCTGGTAGAAGTAAAAGAGGTTAGAAAGGTCAAGGGCCAAACGGATCTGCATGGTCAAAGAGGAGAGAATGAGAAATAATTGGAAAATGAGAAAGTTTGTATGGGAGTTACAAGTTACTATCAGAAGACAATCGAGGCTTTGAGGTGCAGGAGTAAGTCACAGAGCAGGTGATCAGAAACTCAGAATACTATTTAGGTGGTATGAAACCCTCATAAGATCGGTAAAGGAAGTTTTCCTTCCTCCTCCTCACCACTACTGTTTTGCTGTCCGTTCATTCCCTAATCTTTCCCACTCTACTTTCCATGCTTTCTCTTTCCCAGATCCACTTATTCTAACTCCTCTTGATCTAGACTCTTCTGTTCTTACTTATGTCTATACAATCTAGCTAGCTAACTGAAAACCACTGTGTTACTCCTATTTATGTTCTGTACTGCACTGCAACTGCTGTCCCTATTGTGCTCTGCTACTACTATGCAACTGTATATGAATGTGACTTTTTAAAACTGATCTACTAGGATTCTGCCTTGTATATGTAATTGTGAAGAAAATATCATTGTGATTGTAAATCTGTAAGATTACCTCCTGCGTTTTATTAGATCGTTGGTGCAGCTGTAGCGTTGTTGCCTCACAGCAAGAGGTTCTCCCGTTTGATTCTCAGCTGGAGTGCAGGGAGTGCCTTCTATGTGGATTCTGCATGTCCTCCCCGTGGGTCAAGTGGCGTTCCAAAAGACATGCATGAATGGGCGTGCCTTTGTTGAAGGCTGGGTGTCGAGCTGGCAACTCGGCACCATAAAAATCTACTGCCAATCATTAGAGGACCGGAGTTCCGCTGTGGAGACCCCTAACCGGGAAAAGCCGAAAGACAACAACAACAACCTCCTCATTTTATTATTATTTATTTATTTCTCCAACTTAAAGCAGATGAGAGTAGAGTGGCAGGAATGGACCCTGTTTGCTCCTTAAGAACAGAGTTTTTTTTTGCTTAAGGAACATGGATTCTAAAAAGAACAGGTCTGTTCTTACATTCAGAGCATTAGATCATCAGGGAACAGGGACTGGGAACCAGATCAGAGGATGGCTCATTGAGCCAGATTATCTAGCTATGCCTTTTATGATTCCTTGAAGGCTTACCAAGTGATTTCTTAAGAACCTTAGCATATGCAGGATTGCTATGTTTGTGTGGAATTCTGGGTAGAAATGTATGAAATTTACCAACAAAATGCCTGTGAAGATATCTCCACCACTCCTACATCACAGTGTGTGGCACTAGCAATAGCTGATTGATGGTGAGCATTAGTCAATTTCTACATTGCTAGTAATACCAAGTGCTATCAAACTAGCAAAAACGGGATAAAAGTGGACTGACCTTCCATATTGGCAAGATACGTTTATTGGTCAAGCTGCAGGTGGTATGTGGGTAAGGCAGATATATTATATAGTGCTTAGTTGATAATTACAATTGAATATAGAACTTAGCTAATTATAATTAAGCATGCAGTTAGCTTACCAATTTTAAGTGCAAGGTAAGCTCCCTAATAATTGAGGAGAAAAAAAAATGGAATCACTAGGTAAGATAAACAAATATTAGCATTGGTACTAAAACTACTGAATTAGAGCAAGGATTTCACAGAAGTAGTAGTAGTACAGTATGAGAGTAGCTCGCACTGTATCACACACAGTTTCACTGCACAATAAAATATGACAGCAGTGCACACAGCATCTTACTACTGAGATATGGGTCATAGATGCCACCCAATACTTTGCAGATGGCTGACTTTTAAGTTCCATCCTCTGTTTAGACCAAGGATTTAGTAGATGCAGATGTTCCACAGTATTTATGGCAGTGATGTGATCGACTCTGAAGCCACATAATGTCTATGAATTGATAACACTGACAGGCACAATGCCACACACAAAATGAGTCAACAATGCAAAAGTATAACTTGAACACCAGTTTGGTCCCATTGAGTCTCAGTTTGTTTACACAAAATACATCAGTGGTAATGACTACCCTGAAAACCTCAAGGACATTTAGACGCAGGGATAAATAGGTTCACTATAGATATCAAGGTACCTATGAACTGATAACAGCAAGGAACTATTATAAACAAGTAATAACAGGAGTGTTCAACCCAAAACAATACAAAGGATCTAGTAAAAACAACATCAGGACTATAAAGTCCAGCACAACAAGATGTGCTATTCTATACAGGAACAATTGAAAAGTGACTGCAGTAGCTGTAATCCGCTATGTCTAAAATGGTAGGAAAGAGAAAAAGAAGGGCTGTATCAAATTCAGTACGAGTACCTGTGACTATGGAGTGCATAATGGCCCATCATTAGTCACAGATTAACAATATGTTGCACTTATATACCACACAGATAACAGTGAATTATAAGACTGTGTAGGGCCTAAAACAAGCAGAAGCTCAACACTGGCAGTTTTCCCCTCTCTCAATAGCAAATGCAGCAGAATGCGATCTACATGAAAAAGCTCTTTCATAAATAAGCAATATTTGCAGATAGAAATATTTGAAATGAACATCACACAAATGGTGTACATTACTAAATTACATGTCTTCATTAAGCATAGCTGGTATAATAAAAAAATGTTTTTGGACAGAGGGATTTATATGGGTCAATATCAGTGATGGTTAACCAGTGATGGTTTGCTATATTTTTTCAAGTCCTTGTGATCTGGTTTACATGGGGGACAGAAAAGAATTACTAAACCTGAAACATCCAAGTGATATCAGGCTTTGTATCACGGAATGTCCTGGGGTAGAAAGTTTATGGATAAACAACATTCTCTTAAAACTATTACATTTAAATATTATTAGGAATAGTCAGAGTGAATGAAAGTAGTGGTGGTGATAAATACTTGCAATAGAAGAAAAGACAACAGATTTTAAGTATGAAACTTTTAACCATGAAGAATGATTATGAATACTAACTAACTGAGTCAGAGACTTTGAAAAAATATCAACTTAAACTGAGGGGAACATAGTGGTGCAAAGTTTAGCACAGCAGCCTCACAGCAGGTGTTCTGTAGCTCATTTCGTAGCATCCACCCTATGTATATGTGTGTTTTTCTTGGTGCTCTCTTTTCTTCCAACATCTCAAAAATGTGCCATAGTTGAAATGGTGCTTCCCCTAAACCCCTCATAGGAGTGTATGCCATGAGTGAGTGAGCGTTTTTATGCATTCTGCAATCAACTGGCACCCTGTCCAGGGTATGTTTCATTGTCATGCATACTTTAAGTGTCAAGTTAGGCTCCAGCAGCTGCAGCAACCCTGAAATGCACACAGTGGGTAAGTAAACAATGAATGAATGAACTTTGATTACTTATGGAATGTAAGTGCATTATTTATGTCTATATAAAGAATGTACATTTATTTTTTATTTTATTTTACATTTGTTAACCGGGTGTGTCTGACTGAGCTGAAAAGGCCCTTTTTCAGCAGAGGCCCAGGGAGAAAAGCTCCACACAGAAAAATTACAGATATATTTAGATATTAGGACATGATCAGTATACACACAAATTACAATAGACATGTTTTTACAGTGGTATGCAGCACATCAACACTTACAGTGAAGAGAACAAACAAAAATATGAATTTAAAAATAAAGGTAATTAATAGATTTGTGGTGTACAGCTGAAATTTGAAACATAGGTAGAATACATACATAGTACACAGGTACAGTACATACATTGTAGATTAGCCAGTGTTTGTGAGTAAGAGTGAAAACTATTATCAAGTACCTTATCCACTTTCACTAGCCTAGGGAGCAATCATGGTACTGCCAACTCTGCTTGAGATGTTGCCTAATGAGGTTTTTAAAGGAGGCTTTGGATGATGTGTTTTGTATGCTAGAGGGGAGAGTGTGCCATTTCATAGCTACTGAACTACTACAGAGCGCGTCTCCAAAGCTATTTTAGCTGTTGGTGACTTCTAGTAGTAGTCTGCCTGATGATCTAAGTGGCCTTTTGGCTGAGTGATGTTGTACTAGGTTTTTGAGGGCAGGACACTTATTGGGGATGTAATAGATAGAATAACAGAGGCAGAGCTGATTGTAGGTTAGGAGGTTGGTCAGTTCAAGCCAGTGGAGCTGTCTCAAAACAGTACAGTGATGAGTTCTATATGTTATAGCAGGCTTCCATTTTGCTTAGTTCAGTTTTATTGAGATTAGGCAGAATGGAAGATGCATAGAGTAGGGTGGATAGAAGCTGGGAGTGAGCAATAGCTGATCTTGTGTTGTTGGTAAGAAATGGCTTGATACGGTAGAGTGATCCCAGTTTGGCGCGTACTTTTTTAATAGTTAAGTTGAAATGACTATCAAATTTTAGGTTGTTATTCCCAATAGCTTAGCCTGTGCCACTGGAGCGATTGGAGTAGCATTTGTGGAGTAGATAGTGAACGGACTGTTATCAGTGTTTTTGTTAGAACTGGTTATAATCATAAGCTGAGTTTTCTTTGGATTGAGGATAAATTGGGCTTTGGTAAGGTAGTTTACAATGTCAGAGAATGCTAGTTGAGTTGTTTTCAGGAGGGTGGGAATGTTTTGTGCAGCACAGATTAAGGTAGTATCATCTGCATACTGAATGATAGATGCATGCTGTGTGGAGGTGTGGAGTTCATTTGAGAAGATGGTGAATAGTAGTGGTTCTAAGATAGAACCCTGTAGGACTCCTATAGTTATGGGCAGCTGAGGAAAGAGAGAATTTTCCTATTTCACAGCCTGGTACCGGTCAGTTAAGAAGCTTTGGAACCAGGTAAAAGTGGAATTTGATAGGTGATATTGGTTTAGTTTGTTTAGCAGGATTTGGTACGAGACTGTGTCAAATGCTTTGGACAGATCCAAAAAAAGAGTTAACACCTGCAGGCCTTCATTTTTGAGATGGTTTACTGTGTCTGTGAAGCAGAGGAGGGCTGTAGTGGTACTATGGGCAGGTCTGAAACTATGCTGAGTAGGTGACAGGATGTTGCTGTCTAGGAGATATTTTAGCACCTGGGTATGGATGCATTTTTCTAGGATTTTGGCCAGGGGGAGAGTAAAGCAATGGGTCTGTAGTTATTAAGTTTAGTGGAGGTCCCGCCTTTATGTATGGGTGTAACAGGATATTTTCCAGAGTTTGGGCACATAGTTTTCAACAATTGATCTGTTTATGAGAGTGGAGATTGGGATAGCAATAGCATCTGCTGTCGGTTTCAAGAAATAGCTGGGGAGTAGGTTGGCTGCTGTTGATGAGGTTTTTAGTTTGGAGAGCATGCTTTTGATTGAAGTGGTGGAAACTGTTTTGAGGGTAAAGCTTGTATTAGTGCTATTTGTGTTGGAGGGGATAGTGAGGTAGAAACTGTCCTGTGATACTAAGGATAGAATTGAGTTCACAAAGTGGGAGCTGAACTGTGTTTCGATGGGAACTTAAGTGTCAGGGGTGGTTAGTTTAGGGGTAGCCTTTTGGGTGAGTTTTAGTAGCTGGTTTACATTTTTCCAAAATTTTGTGGGGTTGTGTTGGTATTTAGTTTGTAATGTCATGTAGTAGGATTTTTTGTCCAGCCTAATGCATTTTTTGCATGGTTGCGCAGTTCTTGGTACTTGGGCTTTGTGTTTCTTAGTTTTTTTTATAGTAAAGCCAGGCAGTGTGTCTGGACTTGAGGATTTGTTTGGTTTCTTTACTGAACCACGGGTTTGTAGAGGTTCTAACCTTGATTTTGCACAATGGAGCAACAGTGTCTAGGTGTTGTAGAAATGTTTTGTTGAAATATGCTACAGCCTGGTCAAGTGGGAGGGTTTTTAGGGGGGGTCCAGTCACAGTTACAGAGTAAAGGATTGAGGACCTCAGGAGATAATTGTTTTGTGTTTTTAGTGGATTTATAGTTAGTGGTTTTGCATATGCTTGTTCTACTACGTATAAAGTATATTATGTTGTGATCACTTAAGGTGTCTGGGAGACTGCCTGTGTGGGGATACAATGTGGGGTTGTTAGTTAGGTCCCAGTCAAGGATGGATTCCCTTTTAGATTTTTTATCACATCTAGGAATTTGGACTAGCTGCTGGTAGCCATGGAGCTTTATTAGATTACTTTATGGTTCTGATATACAGGTGAACCAATCTAGGTTGAAATTCCCCAGAATAAGGGTTTCTTGTGAGTATGTGGAAGAACACCAGGATAAGAAGTCTTCAAGGCTAGCAGTTGTATTACCATGTGGAGTGAAGTCGAAGTTGTGAGATAAGTATGTCCCAATTACTGGGGGAGGGGTATGAGTTTGATAATTGATGTACAGTTAGGTTGGACTTATACAGTAAGGCAGTTCCACCCCCTTTACGAAGTGGTCTGTCTTGTCTAAAGATATTGTAGCCGGTAGGGAGAACTTCTGAGTTAGCTATATTTTTATTTAGCCAGGTTTCTGTTAAGGCAACTATGTCTGGGGAGGAGTGTGCTATTGTGGCCTGGAGTTCAGGTATTTTATTTTTGATACTTCTAATATTAATATTTAACATTAAAGGATGGTTGGTTTTGCTGCTGTTGTTGATTTGCCCAGTGATGAAGATAGCAGGGATGTTATGTTCTGACATTTGTGCTGGAGCAGTTTGGGTTGGACAGGATGGATTTGGGCCTGGGTTGGGGTGGATATCCCCACTTATGGTGAGCCTGGTGTTAAAATGGTCATACAGATGCTGGAGTTTGGTGATGAGTGTGAGAAAGCATTGTGTTTTTTTGGAGTAGGAATGACAGCATATGCGTTTAGTTCTGAATTGGTCTGTTATGTAGGTCTTGAACAATTGTAGGCAGATATTATTATAATGTGTGGTGTCTGTATATGAGAGTGCATAATTTAGTGTTGTGCCACTAAGTTTCATTCATGTGTAACATATATATATATATATACACTAGAAGGCTTTCATCAAACCATCAGAAACTCTGGGGATATAAATAAATAACCTTTTTCATTTTCTTACATTGTATAGAGATACAAAAGAGGTTAACATTCCTAAACTTAAAAAAAAAATCAAAATGTGATTTTCTCACCATATGATGGGATAGAACAAAAGCTGAAAACTATCATGCTTTCAGTCTGACCTAGCAAGTAGAGAAAATCATAGAAAGCACAACTGAAGCAATGATATTTGAAATATGTGGCTTTACGTGTGACATTGATGCCAATAAGCCATGAATTTACAATGGAAAGATCATGCCAAATAAATTAATTTGAATTCTATGATTAGGAAACAAGGGTAGCAGAATAGAAGGGGTCCACAGAAATGGTCTGCTTAGACCTTAGCAAGGCATTTGGAAAGGTGCCACAAAATAGTTTAGTGAGCAGCAGAGATAGACTTGAAGTAGGTGATACAGAGATGCATGGCTAAAACAGTGGATAGTGGAAGGGATAAGGGAAGTAACAGTAAATAGAGTTCAATCAGATAAAAATATGGTTATCAATGTGGTACTACAAAGATTATTACTTAAGACAATCCTTTCCAATGTTTCTATAACTAATACTGTAGAAAGGCCGAAGGAAAGGTACACATTTATTTTGTTTTGTGAACAATACAAACACAAGCAACAGTGTTGATACATAAGCATATACATTAAAAGATGAAGAAAGGCTTGGAAAGTTTGATAAAGTGGTTAAAAACATGACTGCTTAAATTCAATGAAATGCAAAATAATGCACCTAAGAAGTTTAATATTTGGATGTACATTAGTATGTTGATTAAATGACTCAACCACCCCTCCCCGGATACGGATCCCCTTCAGAAGCTCAAAGTTTCAAAACTTCAAACTTCAAAAGGCTGAGACCATAGGATCGAAGTTTGGAAACTTCAAATGTTTTAAATGGAGATTGCCGTACAGCTCAGAATGAGATATTTACCATTTTCCTCACAGTAGTGCAGTCTCTGACTTGGTAAATTTAATCTGCAGTGGGTGTGGGATGTGCAGGTGGGCTTGAACCCCTGCAAAAATGTAATTTTTTTTAAATTAGTTTCTTGAAGTTTCAAAACTTCAATCTTATTGTCTCGGCTGTTTGAAGTTTGAAGTTTTGTAGCTTCAAGCTTCTGTAGTAGATCCCAGGATACACCTCTAGTTGTAATGTTTGACTAATGAGCCCCTATAAAGTGTAGCAACTCATAAGGCTAACTTGCGTGTTGGGTATTATGTACCTCTTCTTGCATGTTAGTAAACTGAACGCATGTATTCCACACTGGCTCCTGTGTATCTGCACTATGCTAGCTAGTCTGACATCAAGGATAATCATGAATGAATCAGAGCATTGGAGAATGTCAGATCAGGATTTAGCATCACTTATGCATTTGATTTCACAAGCTAGGTGAGCACAGCAAACAACATATTACCCTCAAAGAATTATAAACATATGCCTCCTACATGCTACCATCAAAGAAGAACCAAATACAACTAAATAAAACTGTTGACCGTAAAGTCTCACACTGTTCCATCTCCTGTAATTGTGTGGGAATGCAGTTGAGATGTGTTGTGTATACTGTTAATTCACAAGAGACAGATGGACCTACAACATTGTTGTCCCTGTAAAAAATCAGTGAACTAAAAAGCTGACTAAAATGGCAGATATCTCACCTTTCAGCTGGATACTAGAGTATAACCTTGACTGAGAACATATTCCGAGACATGGCTTGAGAGACACTGTAAAAGAGTGAAAAGCTGTACTATTAGCTTATTCTGGCCATAAACTAACATCACTGCATCAGTAAGAGAGCATTGTATTTACAATAACAAAACATACAATCCTCTTTTCAAATTATATCAGTACAGCAATCATACATATAATAATCAGAATATCCAGTGAGCTTTTGGGCACAAGTAAATGAATACACAGCGTACAGTTTGCAGTTGTTCTACATTAGAGGTTAATAAGTAGATGACTCACAGAGCTGCAGAGATAAGTATTCACATGTTCATGAAGCAGGCAATTTGCACAGCCGTGGAGATGATGTGCTGACTTGAGAAGTTAATAGTCTATAGATTCATTGAGTAAATAACTTGCACATACCAACTAAAACATGGTATTTAGTGATGCTGGAAAGCCTGACGTGAACAAAAATGTGAATACTGTTATTTCATGTTTTTGAATCATATGCTGAAATATTTACAGGATTTAAATATTTTCATTTAATATTTCTGGACAATATGCTGAATTAGAATCTTAAAAGACTTTATCCAAAACACAGAACAAGAAACGGAAATGCAAATGCTGAAATATGTGATACTGTCAGGATGGTCAGATGAAAAGAAAAACATTTCACTTCTTAGCCAAATGTACCACACTTGTCATGAAGAAGTCCACAAATATGGTTGTTCATTTCCAACAAAGAGGCTGTACTAAACTAGCTACAACAAAATGTTAGAGAGAATTCATGAAGTGCAGTTATGTGCAGTTACATCCAGAGAAAGGGCATGTGATATAATGTTTTGTCTTGGTATGTATTAGAATGTGAAACACGTTTCTTAATAGCAATGTCAAAGGTACAGTGCTTCCTCATGAAATATTAGACAAAACAGTCTGCACCAGTGATACACAGGGATAAAGCCCTGTCTACAGCTTAGAAAACCCAAGTTCGAGTAGCAGCTTAGGTGCTTGACAAAGCTAGCAGGGATGATGAGCATGTACATCCCGGGCAGGAAGGGATTGTGTGCACACTGAGGGCATATGTTTAGAGTGTTATGATGGACATGCACATCCTGGGTGGGAAAGGATTGTGCACACACTCAGGGCATATGTTTAGAGTGTTATGATGGACATGCACATCCTGGGTGGGAAAGGATTGTGCACACACTCAGGGCATATGTTTAGAGTGTTATGATGGGCATGCACATCCTAGGTGGGAAGGGATTGTGCACACACTCAGGGCATATGTTCAGAGTGTAAGGATGGGCATGCACATCCTGGGTGGAAAGGGATTGTGCACATACTCAGGGCATATGTTCAGAGTGTTAGGATGGGCATGCACATCCTGGGTGGGAAAGGATTGTGCACACACTCAGGGCATATGTTTAGAGTGTTATGATGGACATGCACATCCTGGGTGGAAAGAGATTGTGCACATACTCAGGGCATATGTTCAGAGTGTTAGGATGGGCATGCACATCCTGGGTGGGAAAGGATCGTGTGCGCACTCAGGGCATATGTTTAGAGTGTTATGATGGGCATGCATATCCTGGGTGGGAAAGGACTGTGCACACACTCAGGGCATATGTTCTGAGTGTTATTTCCCTAACTAGAGTCCAGGAAAGCAACATATGTCCAGAGTGTTAGGATGAGCATGCACATCCTGGGTGGGAAAGGATTGTGTGCGCACTCAGGGCATATGCTTAGAGTGTTATGATGGGCATGCGCATCCTGTGTGGAAAAGGATTGGGTGTGCCCTCAGGGCATATGTTCAGAGAGCTATTTCCCTAAGCAGAGACCAGGAAAGCAACCATGTTGCATTGCCTGAATGTGGGTAGCAGAACTGAGGAGTGGACATGCAAGGCATGTTCCATTCTTGGAGTATTACTCGGCATGTGCAGGGTAGGCAGAGACTTAGGAAAAAAGCACTCCCTGTCACCAGTGTGATGCTGCCCTAGGTTCCTTGATCTCCTCACTACCCCTGGAAATGAGTCAGGATTAACTAAGTTAAGACTAAAGTGGATCTGAAGATCTTTTGGAGACAGGACTTGACAGCAACTGATCAGCTGTAGGGGGCCAAAAAAGTGCAAAAGACATTAGAGAGGGAATGGATAAATTAGCTGAAGATTAGTTCCATTTTAAGGATATTCAGTAGCTTACTCATGTTATTATCTAAAGTAAGCAGAAATTGTTGCAGCCAGAGTACATGCCAGATGTAAAGCTGGCAGGACAAAGCCTTCAACTACAGCAGAAATCCTACTATGACAAATAGACAGAAAGAAGCTGTGCTCATCAAACAGTCTAAAATGCCAATGTTTCAGGAGATACACACAGCTGCTGCTAATACCTACCTTCCTCCTCCAGTTCAGTTCTGCTGCTAATGCCTCCCTCCCTCCTCCAGTGCAATTCTACATGTCATACATGGAAGAGAGGCAAGTGACCACTCTTCTGTAGACTAGAAGGCAGGCTGGAAGACAGAACCTTTTGGACAGAAAGGACATAAGTGTTACACCTCCTAGATCAGTCATGAACGTAACTGATGTGAAACCATCCCAATAGAGACAAAGACTTACGACAGCATTGCTACTACAAGACATGTTATGGTACTGGAATGTCTACACGGCACAGAAAGGTAAGTAAAAGCAATTGTTGGCCTTCAAGTTGGAAACTTAGGCTGGTAGCATATGGCAACAAGAGGCTCAGTGACTGCACCCTGTACCTATGATCTGCTGCAAGTGATTGAGGCATCCATGAACTTCAGTGAAGACAGAATGGACCACATGGTATGCATCCTGTTCATATTTTTGGTCTGTTCTTCAGAAAATGTGTGGTTTTCTGTCAAAACACTGAGGACTGAAGTTACTAAATAATGGCATACGTTTGAGTTTCTGACTTCATATCCTTCAGAAATGCATGCTAACACAAATCTTGTTATTCTAGCAACTTTCTAAGTTCATGAGAGCACTATTAAAAATCTGTCCCTATTTTGGGGCCTTTGCCCATCTATTATTTTAGGCTTTATCCAGATTTCTTGAGAGGTATAGTTCTCTGTCCATGTCCCCATGTCCTCCACTGTTATATCCCAAGGCAGTTGAACCTCTTCTGTCCTGCAGACCTTCCCTTTCTCCTCTGTTGTTGAAATAATTGTTGCAGTGCCCTCTTGCATGACAATTATGGTACAGCTTCCTCTCCTGTCCTCTTCCTGTTCCATTTTGCAATATTGGTGCCTAGCCAGAATATCTTCTGAAGTGGTCACATCTTCCTTGGTAGCATTAATGAGGCAAGCAGCTGATGCACCTTCTGTCCAGAGGGTTGTGAGTTGTTCTGACTAGTTCCTCCCCTGCTGTAGTTTCAAGAATTGCATAATTTCCCCTACGATGTGTTGCATGTTTATCAGCACAGCCCCACAACAAGCATAGTACAATCATCTATTGGCTCACTGCAAAAAGAGAAACTACAGCCTTTCTATCAACCACTTTGATTTATCATGTAGGGACTATATGTTTCCATGTATCTGTCCAAAGATTTCTGTATTGCTTCTATGGCTGCTTGTACAATGCTTTCTGATGACATTGTGCATGTCTGACAGTTTCTGCATGCATTTCTTTATGTATGTTGGCTTCTGGGAAGTGAGTGATCCTGTTGAGTTCATGCTAGGTGTTTGGTGGGTATGTTCTTACTGCTGGCAACAGTCTCATACTCCACATTGGAGGGGGTGCTGTGTGGTAGCCAGAATAGCTGCATACATGCCTGTTCAAAGGTATGTGGTATACAGAATGGCTTTATCTATGAGGTCATGCATCCTACCCCTACTGTTGCAGCAAGCTGGAGAACATCCATTGAGACAAACTGCTGCCACTCATAGTGTTAGTGACTCATAGATGAGGTACGCATATTAAAAAGCAATGTATGAGAAAAGAAGACTAATTATTAAATAAAGGATCATTAGTATTCAAAAACAAGCCTATCCCTCTCATAGGTTCATTGGTTCATAGGTTCATACTAGGCTATCTGCCCTAGGGCATTTATAAGCCTAGCCAGAGTGTGTTTGGCTTTCGCCACCCATTTTAAATTAATTTTGCTATGCCCTTTTTCGAGGTTAGTATACTGTGCCTCTGTCTAACAGTGACACAGAAGTGATACCCAGGGTAAACCTATGATCTCCCATCCACTCATCAAGATTCCTCTTGAAGAGAGTCAATGATGGACTCTGCCTAACCTGGACTGGGATTTTATTCCAGAGTGAAGGGAGCCTCTGGGTTATGAATCTGTCCCTCCAGCATGTCCTATTTATTTCAGTGCTGAGGTTCAAGTCTCTCGAGCGTAGCTCGATGGGATTTGGATTTTTTGAGGTGCAGCATGTCCCTTAATTCCGGGTTGGACATGGCCTTATACGTCGGGCACAGGTCACCTCTGAGCAGGTGGTATGCCACTGAGTAGAGCTGGAGTTCTTTAACCGGGCAGCATATGGCATCTGTTTGAGCCCTTTGATCCTCTTGGTGAGGTACTTTTGGGGTCTTTCCAGTTGCTGCAGGTGTTTGGTAAGGTACATCCCAAAAGGGGCATTGTACTTGATTATGGGCCTGATGAGGGATGAGTAAAGAGGCACGATGACCTCCCCTAATCTAGATGTGAATCCCTTCATGATTAGGTGGGCTATATAAAATGTTTTTCTAACCACTTTGGCCACGTGGTTGTCAAATGTGAGATTGCTATCAACTTGGGTCCCCAGGTCCCTAATTACTTCTTCTGTACTTAATGGATTACCACCTATGTGGTAATTTGTGGGCACTTTGTTTTGCCAAAGGGGATGACTATACACTTATTGGCGTTTAGCTTGAGGCCATGGCTCTGGCACCAGTTGTCTGTTTCTATGAGGCCCTTTTGGAGGATGCTTGTGTTGGTTGGAGAGTCGATTATGGCCCAGTTTGCAGTCATCTGCGAACTTGGTCAGCCACAGTCCTTCCGTGTTGGCCTGTACCTCCGAGAAATATATACCAAACAAGAGAGGTCCCAGGACTGAGCCTTGTGGGATGCCACTTGTAACTGGTTTGGAGTCTGACATGGCTCCAGCAATTCTAACCATGTGGGTTCTGTCCTTGAGCCAGTTTGCAACCCATCTAGTGACATAGGGGTTTATATTTAAGCTGGTGAGCTTATCTATAATGCCCAAGTGGGGTATTGTATCGAAGGCTTTTGCGAGGTCCAGATAGGCTGTGTGGACCACCTTCCCTTCATCAATGGCCTTGGTGACTGTTTCAAAGAAGTCAACCAAGTTTAAGAGGCAGGATCTGCCCTTAACAAAGCTGAACTGGGTAGGATCTAGTGTCTGTAGGTCCCCAATATCTTTATTTATGAGGTCCATGATGATCCTTTCCATAGCTTTGCAGACCAAGCTAGTCAGGCTTATGGGGCAATAGTTTCCAGGGTCCATTGAGGCACCACCTTTGTGGAGAGGGACCACTGTTGCTGTACGCCACTCTTTGGGTACATATCCTGTAGTAAGGCTGAGATTGAACAGTAGTTTTATGTTTGGGTTTAGCTCTTCTTGGAGTTCATGTAGGATGCAGCCTGGGACTCCGTCTGGTCCCATTGATGCTGTGTTTTTTGCTTTGGAGAGGGCGGCTCCCACCTGAGCATCTGAGATGTCAGGGGGGCAGCACTCTGCTGGGATAGATATTTCCCCTTTGAGTGGGGGGGGAGAAGTTTGCACTGAACCTGTCAGCTAGAATGTTGGCAATGTCTGTGGGTTCGGTGTATTTTTTGTCATTTTGGACTAATTCTGAGCATATCTGGGAATTCCCACCCAGGTTCCTAACATAACTAAAGAAAGCCTTGTGATTATCCTTAGTGTCCTGTGCAATTTTTCTCTCGAAGCTGGCCTTTGACGATTTTATGAGTGCCCTTAGTTTTTTGCTAATACTGATCAGAGATGCCTTCCCTTTTTGGGATTTTGCTCTATCATGTAGTAGCTCCCTCCTTCTATTGTATAGTTTGTTTATGGCTGGGGTCCACCAGACAGGTCGTCTGCCTTTGGAGGATTTGGTCTTGGTTTTATTTTTGATTGCATGATCCATGCATTCCTGAAGGTGTTCATAGAATGCATTTATAAAGGATTCTGCGGTCTGGGCTGTATTTTCCGGGGGCTTTGAAGGATTCCACCTCAGTTTTGAGGAGTGTGAAATTTGCTTTAGAGAAGTTTTTCATTGTGGTTTTCTGGGCAGGGGGTGGGGTCGGGATGTGAATATCCAGTGAAATCAGTTTATGGTCTGATCTTACCAGTGAGGGATACACTTCTGGTCTCGAGCATAGAGTCCCCATGTTGGTGATGATCAGGTCCAGTATGTTTTCCCCTCTTGTGGGAGTGGTAACAAGTTGTTCCATAGCATTTGAGTTTATGAATTCTAGGAACCTTTGGGCAAGGGTGTTGGAGCTAGAGTAATGCTCCCAATCTATGTTTGGGTAGCTGAAGTCGCCCAATATAATGTTGTTCGGAGAGACCTTCATATTTTCCAGTGTTCTCAGGAAGGCCGAGTGGGGTTCCTGGGTTTGGGAGGGTGGTCTGTAGAAGGCTATAAACTGGAAGGCAGTTTTACCCACTGTTAGTTGCACATGGATAGTCTCTGATGCTTCGTGCTTTGCCACCAACCTGGAGGTGTGGGTATCTTTGATGAATATCGATACTCCCCCTCCTTTTGTGGTTTGGTCCAAGTTTTGGGGCCGAAAAGCATGGTATGAGGTATAACCTGGTAGTGCTGGGGTGCTCTCGGGAGTCCTGAACCAGGTTTCTGTTACTGCACAGATATCGATGTTCTCCATGCTAAGGAGAGTTTTGAGTGCGTGCATCTTGAGGTTTAGACTTCTGGCGTTGAGTAGCATTACTCTTAGTTTCTTATCCCTTGTGATACCTATGGAGGTGGGTTTGTATATTGAGCCTTGCCTAAAAAAGGCACTATGGGGGTAGCAAGAGCCTTTGTCAATATCCAAAAGCCCAGGGGTGACAGGTGCAAGCCGTCCCTAGCAAAGCATCGTGGCTTGTTGTGCATATCATCCCAAGCTGACAGGCATTGGATCCCCTTTGAATGACACCAATACTTAAGCCAATTGTTGAAATTGATCATCTTGTCTTCATATTGTGACATTATTCTTGGTGAGGGTAAGATGCTACTCAAGGTCAGGGTCATACCAGCCTGGGATACGTGCTCAGAGAGCTCCTCTATGTCTCTTTTCATGTAGTCCAGGGAGGTACGTCTCAGGTCATTCACCCCAACATGGACAATGACTGAGTCATATTTGTACTTGCCTTGGAGTGACCTGAGTGCTTGTATTATGTGGCGGATCCTAGCGCCAGACAGGCTCCTCACTATGACCTTCTCCTTGTTCAGCCTGGTGAGCGGGACGTCAGTGTGCCTGATGATAGAGTCACCTATTACAAGTGTATCAGGTGTGTTGTTTAGCCTTAAGGGCTGTGACTGTTCAGCACACTGGCTTTGTGAGATATGTGCTGCACGTGTTTTGTTTTGGGGTAGCGGTTGCTTGGGTGTCTGCTTTGGAGGTCTCTGCTGCTTAGGCAGATCTTTATTTAGAGCCTCCGAGTATGTTTTTGTGTGATTATGTGTTTGGTTTGCTGTCGTGGTAGGTCTATGTGAGACTGGAATTGTAGTGAGTGTGGTTTCCTTCTCCTCCTGACTGGTTATGCCAGTACTGAGTTGAGAGAGCTTAGCCTCCAGTTTGGCTATATGGTTGCATCTTTCACATGTGTTGGAATTTGTTGGGAGGAGGAGAGGGTTGTCTGTGTACATGAGGCAGTTGTAACATTGCCTCAAGATTCCCATATTCACCAGCTGGACCGGAGAGGAGATTGACAACTGACCTTTGGACATGCTAGTATAATATTGGGAATTCCTTTATAATTGAAAACAAGGGCCAATGGGGAGCGAGGGTGTAGTGCTTTTAATTTTTAGTGCTGACTTATAATTGCTTTAGTGAGCAAGTGCCAGGTAACAAGTGCAATGTGTTACAGGTAACTTAAATGTAAAAACGACAAACAGTAACTTTCTTTCAAGCGAAGCAAGGAAATAAGTACAGTAAGCAATGCAGATATCACTAGGGATCCACAGAAACACTGAGAAGCCACATTTTAGGTGGAATTAGTGTTCCAGGGAAATAACAAGCATACAAACAAAGCTAGATTCAGCAGGCCTGGATCTAGTCTATGCTACAGCAAACAAGGTGTACCAATTTCAGTAAGATACAGTTCAAATATTCAGGCACTATAAACCTTTAACCAGAAATTCCCAGCTCAGAAGGGCAGAGTCCAGCCTCTCCTCCCACAACAGTGCAAACCACGAACCTTCCTAATGTAAAATAACTGGCCTGAAGCCCAAGTGCCTAAACCAGAACTAATACACTTTAAGAATAACAGACACTGAGCTCTCAATCAGCAGTTCCCAACTTAGAAGGATGAAAGCTACCTGTCCTGCTACCACAGTGCATGCCACAAACCTTCCTAATGTAGAACAACTGGTCTGAAGCCCAAGTGCTTAATCCAAAAGACTTAGAATGATAGCTACACTTTAACCAAGTTACTACCAAGCAGTAATAAATACAACTGAATACTTTAAATAATGCCTGGATTAGTGCTCAAGTTATACAAACAAAGCTAGATTCAGCAGGCCTGGATCTAGTCTATGCTACAGCAAACAAGGTGTACCAATTTCAGTAAGAAGAAATTCAGATATGCATGCACTATAAGCCTTCAACCAGAAATTCCCAGCTCAGAAGGGCAGAGTCCAGCCTCTCCTCCCACAAGAGTGCAGACCACGAACCCTCTTAATGTAAAATAACTGGCCTGAAAGCCCAAGTGCTTAAACCAGAATTAATATACTTTTAGAATAACAGACACTGAGCCCTCAATCAGCAGTTCCCAACTTAGAAGGATGTAAGCTACCTGTTCTGCCACTACAGTGCAGACCACAAACCCTCTCGATGTAAAACAACTGGTCTGAAGCCCAAGTGTTTAAACTAAAAGGCTTAGAATGAGTTACACCAAGCAGTAATAAATACAATTGAGAACTTTTAAGATGATGCAAAAGCAAAATAAAGTAGGAAGAAGCATAAGTACAGTAAAAGCAGAAGAATTTTTTTTTTTTTTTTTTTTTAGAAAAGTAGCAAAAGCAGTAGTAAATACAATTCTCATGCAGTGCAAGCTGGCACACTTGAATATGTAGCAATATTAGTCCACACACAGTTTGAAAAAATGTAATTAAATTAAAAAGGACTAAAAGCAAGTGCAGAAAGGGTTTATTAGGTAGAATGCGGTAAAGAGATGTCCTGGGGGAGTGTCTTAGATCAAATCTACAGTGGGGCGGGCACTGCAAAAGCCTCTCGCTACATGCTACATTTGGGCATGGTAGTGTGCTTCAGCCACAATTGTTTTTTCTGGTTGCTGTTTTTACTGTTGTTTTACTGCACATGTTACAGCAACAGGCTGCTGTAGTGCCTAGCTGCCAGTGAGCAAGCAGTCTCAATGTCCAAAGCTGACAGAACGTACCTCGACTGCACCAAAATCTGATCCAGCTGGAATCCACAATCCAGACAACAGTCTAAGGCAAAATGCCTGTATTTAACTCAAGTAGTCTCAGTATCGAAAGCTGACAGATCCTTCCTCGACTGCACAAAAATCTCATCCAGTTTGAATCCACAACACAGACAACAGTCTAAAGCAAAACTCCTGTAATTACCTCAAGTAGTCTCAGTGTCCAAAGCTGACAGAACCTACCTCGATTGCACCAAAATCTCATCCAGCTTGAATCCACAAACTAGACAACAGTCTAAAGCAAAACACCTGTATTTAACTGTATGTTTATATTTGCTTTTATTAGTATTATCTTGCATAAAGGCCAAAAGCACATTACCGAACCTAGTATTGAGGTAGTCCCACTACTTCCCACCTATAACACTCTCTTAGCTGTCTGTCCAATTGTGTTTTAAACCTTGTAAATAGCTTCTATGTTTTATTTCCCCTCCATATGTAATTTTGTTCTAACCAGTAATAACACTCCTGTTTCCCCTTCTTATGTAAGCTAGTTGCCAATCTTTCTTCCTAAAGTATAACCCTAGTGCCCCCCTTCACTTACTCACAGCATTCACTGATTGTTTTCTTAGTTTTGTTGCATTCCTGCTCCTGCTTCAGTGTGGTCCATTCAGCCTTGCTACGCTCTGGGTCACTCTGCTCCCCTACCCTACCCCCATTCCCACCTATCCTCAGAACAGATAGACTACAAAAAAAGGTGACAGTGTCGCCTTGATATGCCCAAACATCTTCACTGCTGTCCCGTACTCAAACTCTGTCCCGCAATTCTCCACAGCAGAGATACTAGTAGCCTTCCTCAAATTTAACAATTGTAAAAGCCTTTGGATTTTGGTCCTATACACCCCCCAGCAACAATATTCCTATACTAGAAGACATCTTGCCTGGACAACTACCAGTATCAAAAACAAAAGTATCATCTTAGGGAGCGTTCACATTAACTGGCTTGACATCTCTAATCAGCACCCTTCCACCAGTATTAACCTATACAACTACACCCAGCTAATCACCAATATAACCAGACCCAACATTAATAGCAACACAGGCTCAATCTTGGACTGGATCCTGGTTTCTGAGCCTAACATCTCCTCCTCTGGTATACTACCAAACACCATTAGTGACCACTCGCCTGCCTTCATAGTAAACAAATCTACTCCAGTTCCTAGTAAACAGCAATTTAAGCAAACCAAAGACCTTTCTCAGTTCTACCCTATCACTGTAAATTAAATATTACAAAGTATCAATTGGTCAGCATTAAAAACTCTCCCTTTTGACAATGCTTTTGAATTCTTCAATTCAACATTTCTTAGGATCTTAAATAGTTTAGCCCCACTCTCTCAAAAAAGAGTAAAGGCTAAGCATGTCAGCTGGCTTACCAAACCCACAAAGCAAATCATGATCAAAAGGGACAAAGCTTGGAAAGCTTGGCAAAAAAATTAGAAATCCATCAGACCGCATTCATTATAAACAGCTACACAATCAGGCAAAATGACTAATCATTAAAAACAAAAAGATACACTTCCAGACTCTTCAAGAGCAACATAAACTAAACTCTAAGAAATTTTGGGGTGCATTTAATTCTCTACTTCATTCAGGCTCAAATAATAATCCCTTCCCCAATCCAGACAAAACTCCCGCTGAAATAGCCTCACTCTTTAACTAATATTTTATTGACACCATAGCTAAACTCACCATCACCTTCCCACAAATAAAACCCAATCTGCCTGAACCCTCTACATCACAGTCCTCAACTTCTCCAACTATTTTCTTCCTCTCAACAAATACAACTTAAAAAAGCAAAAAAATAAAATTTTACAATACCACCAAGTCCACCGATCCAAGAAGTAAGCAATTTTAATGAAACACTTAGTGCCTCAGCTTGCACAGCCTTCCAGGAGTAAAAACACTACAAAACACTCTTTACTTAAATACAGCATATTGCACAAGGCAATTAATCAATTAAGCATACAATTTAAATCACATACTTCCAATTACATTCCTTGTAAAGTCCCTGAGGCTCCAAAGTACCATACTTTAAAATCAAGAGGGTTTCTTCTTTTAAAAGTTTATTTTTTAAGGACACACATTCACCTACACCAACTTGCAATTTTTCCAGAATGCAACCCCTAAGAGAATCAGGATCAGAATTATGTGCTATCATGAAATGGCTCCCAAGGGGACTCTCTATTTTTTTTTATTTTTTTATGCCCCTAATATGTTCCTGTAACCGAACCCTAAAACTCCTATGTTTCCCCTATATAGATCTTATTGCATCCACATCTCAGCACATATACTAGCCCCTCAGTATTACAACTGTATTCATACCTAGCTGTAAATTTAATACCATTAATAAAGGGAAAATAACTCACTACATAATGATAGACGGAACATCCATCACATGGAACAGTGCCCTTATTTGTGCTTAAATTCTGACTAACATTAACATCTGGTAAACAAAACTGGTTATGTACCAGAATATCAGCCACATTCCTAGCTCTTTTATATGCAATACTCACAAAGTCAGGTAATATAGAGTTCAACATTTTATCCCTTAGAAGCATGGGCCACAAACTACGTGCTTTTTTAACTATTTCCTCAGTTATAACATTATAGGTTGTCACTAAGAAAAGTTTCCTCTGGTCGCCATTATTTCCAACTGTGTTGGTGGATGTGTTTCCACACATACCAGCTTTATATTTCCCACCAACACGGGCATAATGAGAGTATCACTGGGGGTCAGAATTCCTCATGTCCATGATTTGTTGTTTAGCTTCCCTAACCAACTGAGCATAATAGCATCCTTTAATAAACATATCTTCTGCTTCTTCTATCTCTCTGTCAAAGCTCATATCAAGGCTACAAAGCCTATGAATTCATAAGAATTCATTATAAGGCAGTACCTTGACCAAATGTTTGGGGTGACAACTACACCCATATGAAAATATATTTCTATGTTCAAATTTCCTATGGAGTCTAGTTGTAAATCCATCTAAATCCATCTAATCACAAAAAGGGTTCACATCCAGATCAAAAGAGGCCATTGTGCCCCTCTACTCATCACTCATCATACCCATCATAGAGCACAATGGGTTCCCATTACCTAATCAAACTTCCAGAAAGCTGAACAGCAGAAGTTCGAACCTGGAAGTTCGAAAGGTGAAAATGTCAAAGCAGCGGAAGTCCAAATTCTTTCCCAGGGAAAGAATTCAGTTGGATGTTTCTGCGGCTTCAACATTTTCTCCACTGTGGTGTGAAGGTTACAGAACGGGTTATGGTAAGTGTGTGATTGTGACAGATGTTGGGGATAAGGTGTGGGTAAGGTAAGTGTGTGACTGTGACGGACATTGGGGTTAGAGTGCGGGTAAGGTAAGTGTGCGATAGTGATGGACTTTAGGGTTAGGATGTGGGTAAGGTAAGTGTGCGATAGTGACGGACCTTAGGGTTAGGGTTTGGGTTAAGGTTAGTGCATAGGTAGTTGCGTATGTAAGGTTTAGTGTAGGTTTATAAGGTTTTTGGTGTGCTTGTGTTGTGTGTGTGCTTTTTGGAACAGCAATGTTTTTTCCCTGGGAAAACATTTGCTGTTCTGATGTTTAGATGTTATTACATTTTGATCTTCCAAGTTTAAACATCTGGTGTTCGACCTTCTGGAATTTTGATAATGTAATATGAACCCGAGTACAACTTCCCATTTAGGATGTACCTTACAAGACACCTGCAACAGCTGGAAAGAACACAGAAGTATCTCACCAAGAGGATCACTGGCCTCAAACAGATTCCCTATGCAGTTCGACTGAAGAAACTCCAGCTGTATTCGGTTGCATACTGCCTATTCAGAGGTGATCTCTGTCTGACATACAAGGCCATGTCCAACCCAGAATTTTTGGACATGCTCCACCTAAAGACATCCTTATCCCCTCGAGCCACACAATCTAGGGATATAAACCTCACCACAACAATAAATAAGATGTGCTGTAGAGATAGATTCCTGTCCCAGAGACTTCCCATGCTTTGGAACAAGATTTCAATCTACATTAGGCAGAGCTCCTTACTAACACTCTTCAAGAGAAACCTTGACGAGTGGATGGGAAACAGAAAGTTTACCCCAGGGATCACTTCAGTGGCTCTGCTGGACAGAGGCACAGGGAACTAATCTAAGGGCATGGAGAAAGCCAACACATTCTGGCTAGGCTTATAAATGCCTTCAGGCAGATAGACTAGTACCTAACTATGAACCTATGAACCTATCTAAGCTAATATCCAGAAAATTCACTTGTGGGCTAAGCTGTATACCATCAAAGCTTAAGCCCATTGTATTAGATTGTAAGTCATCGACAAACCCAAGGGCTTCTCTCTGGCTTCCTTGACATAAAAAAATAAGATCATCAATAAATCTAAAATATAAAATAACTTTTGATCTAAAAAAATCATGTCAATAAACAAAATCATCTTCAAGTTTAGCCATAACTAAATTAGCATACATGGGGGCGAAAGCCACCCCCATAGTAGTGCTCTGTAATTGCTGAAAAATGTCTCCATTAAACATAAAAAAATTATTTTTCAAACAAAACATAACTAAATCTATCAAAAAATGAGACATGGGAGAGTCCCCCGGAAATGGAATAAGGTCTGAATCCCTATTTCATGCTTAATGGTAGTATAAAGACTTTTGACATCCAGGCAAAGCCAAAACATGTCCATATTCTAAACATTCCCTTTTATTTTGTTCAAAAAATCCTGGCTATCCCTAATATAAGAGGCTGTACTCATTACATATTTTTTAAGATGTTCATGTAGCAGCACACATGTTTTTCAAAAAGTACCTCTGTGCAGACACTATAGGTCAACCACTAAGGTTAGTTAGGCCTTTGTGTGTCTTAGGTAAACAGTAAAAAAACTGCCATAGAGCAGTTTTCCACTCCAGACTTCTTTTCCACATCCTTAGAGGTAAAATACCCCAACCTAAGACCTTTGTGTAACAACAGTTGGTACTCCTTAATAGCTTCAAAGTAATCAGAAACATTACATTTCTTATAAATTTCCACATTGTTCAAATGTTTACAACACATCTCTAAATATTGTGTAAAATGCATGATTACCATCTGGTTCCCCTTATCAGATGGTTTAATCACCCATCATCTGTCATTACCAAATTCCAATAGGGCTAGCCATTGCTGCTTAGTTAAATTAAAGTATATATTAGACTTATTTTCTATACAAGACCAGTATATTTGTTCAACCTCAAAATTAAGAGTAGCAAAATATCCTTGCAAAGTGCTGTTTAGAAAAGATGGAATAAAAGAGCTTTTAACAGAGATAGCATCAGTGTTCAGTTGGCAATAAGCATTAAAGTCATTCTCAAACAAATCTTCCTGAGATGACAAACATGAGTGAAAAGAATCATCATCACCACTTTCATAATAGTCGGTAGGCACAATCCCTCCCTCTTGTTTAAAGTAATACACCAAATGCAATTTTCTACTGAAAGAAAAAATTTCACTTTTAAGTACATGTATTCTTGGTAAAGCAGTTGGTATAAATTTAAGGCCAAGACATAATACAGACATAACCACATCAGAAATGTCATGTTTGGACAGATTTAACATGTAAATTGTCACAAAATACATTAATACCAGCACTTTTTCTTGTTATGCTGTCCCTTCTTATTATAATTCTTTTGCTGGCCCCATTCATTGTGGCCCCATTTTCTGTTGTTAAAGTCTGTTCTGGCAGAACTGGAATTCCGAAAGCAGTTCTGCATATCTTTCGAATTTTGTGCTTTGGGCAGGGCTGGAAACTGTTCCACATTCCCCTCAGCTCCAGCAATCACATCTGCCTCCTCAGAAGCAGCAAAAGAAACTGAGGAAGGAGCCGAAACATTTTTACCCCAACTAACATCATTGCTACCATTGTTACTTCTGCTTCTAGATGACAAAGATCTGTTATTTTTTTCTTTTCCAAAGAAACGCTTTATCAAGACTGTAATCCTTAATGTCTCTATTAATTTTGTAGCTTTTACACTCAACTAGTAATTCTTCAAAGTCCACAAGTCTGCCATTAATTTCTTCCAGCACACTATTTAATTTAACAGATGTTAAAAGTTTATCAAGTTCAACACTCACCATTCTGATTTCTTCTTTAAGCCTTCGCATCTTTAACTCATCCCTCTCAATTAGGATGTGTGCCCATTCAATGGAACACTGGTGAGCTGCCTGTACCCACCTCTTTTGAAAGACCATATCCTCAGTATTCCCCTCCTCAAAGGGGGTTGTAGGTGCTTTGTATGCTCGCAGACCTCCCAGGGTAATATTCAGGTGTACATACTGCTGAAGACAAAGAATGTTGATATGTGTACTAACCTCCTTCTGCAGCAGATTTTCCAGCTTCTCCCTCAGATTTACAGCCTCTGCTGATAACGTAGTCACAGCGGAAGAGCCCAAAGTTTGAAAAGGGTTCACAAAACGACATTCTCGTTCCCCCATAAAATGCTCCCAAGCAGTAGCCATAGCTGGATCCTGAACAGCTGCTTCAACAGTAGCTGAATTACCAGTACCAGACACATTAGAAGTACCAACTGCTTCTAAATTTCTAGAGCCTCTCTCATTCAGTTGTAAAACAAACTGCTGAATAGTCCTTTGGCTGCCATCAATAGTATCATCCCTAAAGGGACGTGGCACTCCCCCACCCACTCCCCATTAGGGAAACCACCGTAAACAATTTCTCCAAAGCCAACTTCACACTTCTTAAGACAGAAGCGGCAAACTTCATGACGGCCAATAGAGGTACGGCTGCTGAATCCTACACAAATGCACTTTATAAGCACTTACATGAGTGTATTGATCGTGCTATCCCTAACAGAACCAAGATGCTATCCTCCAAAATAAGGAAACCAATCTGGTGGTCCCTTGCTATAAACAAACTCTACAACAGAAGAAAGAAACTTTTGCAAAAAAAAGTAAAATCCCATGACTGGAGGAACTCCCTAGTCAGCCTCAGTAAGAAGCTGAGATCCCTCATAAATTCCTCCAAAGCTAGTTACAAAAACAAAATCGCCACTGATTCTAAAGACAACCACAAAGTATTCTATAGCTATGTCAAGAATCTCAACGGCAACACTCAGATCTGCTCTGAGTTACAGCACAATGGTACTAAATATACAGAACCAACTGATATTACCAACATCCTGGCAGATAGGTTCAGTGCTAACTTTAACCCCCTCTCACCCCCTAAAGGGCCCGTGTCTATACCAGAAGAATGCAAAGTTCCTATAACCACAGCTGCACAGGTAAAAACCACACTCTCCAAAGCCAAGAACACAGCATTCATGGGACCTGACAACATCCCGGGCTGCATTCTACATGAACTACAGAATGAACTGGCATCCCACTTAAGCACCATGTTCAATCATAGCCTCACCTCAGGCTTTGTGCCCGCTGAATGGTGCACAGAGATGGTTATCCCCCTCCACAAAGGGGAAGCCACCACGGACCCTGGGAACTACTGCCCCATTATTCTAACGAGCTTGGTCTGCAAGGCCATGGAATGTATCATCATGGAACTTATAAACAAAGACATTGGTAATCTCCAAACTCTGGATCCCACCCAGTTCGGGTTTGTAAAAGGCAGATCATGTCTCCTAAACCTGATAGACTTCTTTGAAGCAGTCACCAAAGCTGTAGACGAGGGTAAGGTGGTTCACACAGCCTATCTAGATCTTGCTAAGGCTTTTGACACCATCCCCCACTCTGGAATTATAGATAAACTCATTAGACTAGGTATAAATCGCTATGTCACAAGATGGGTTGCCAACTGGCTCACTGGCAGAACCCACACTGTGAAAGTAGCAGACTCCAAATCTGACTTCAGACCAGTGACAAGTGGAATACCACAGGGTTCAGTCCTTGGTCCTCTCCTGTTTGGTATCTACTGCAAACTAGGAGCCATAATTGAAACTCCTAATGATGTGGACATCCTACAAAAGGGCCTCACTGAGACAGATGCCTGGTGTCAAATCCATGGCCTCATGCTCAATGCCAAAAAATGCATTGTCATCCCCTTTGGTAAAAACTCCCATGAGGTACCACATAGGTGGTAGTCTACTTAACACCAAAAGTGTGATAAGAGACTTGGGACACAGGTGGACAGTAGTCTCTCCTTTGATAATCACATTGCCGCAGTAGTCAGGAAATCCTTCTACGTGGCACACCTTATCACAAAAGGTTTTTCATCTAGGAAAAAAGAGGTCATTGTTCCCCTCTACTCGTCACTCATTAGACCCATTATAGAGTACAATGCCCCTTTTGGTATGTATCTCACAAGACATCTACAACAACTGGAAAGGCCACAGAAATACCTCACAAAGAGGATTACCAGCCTCAAACAGATGCCGTATGCAGACCAGCTCAAAAAACTCCAGCTTTACTCCATCACATATCGCCTGCTCAGAGGCGATCTCTACCTAAAATACAAAGCTATGTCAAACCCAGAGCTGTTGGACATGCTGCACTTACAGAAATGCCAATCCCTGTGTACTATACACTTTAGGGACCAAAACCTTGTCATCACAATAAACAGACCATGCTGGAGGGATAGTTTCCTGTCCCAGAGACTTCCCATACTCTGGAACAAACTACCTATCTATATCAAACAAAGCTCCTCATTAGCACTCTTCAAGAAAAATCTTGATGACTGGATGGGAAATAGGAAATTCACCCCAGGGATCACCTCTGTGGCTCTGCTTGACAGGGGCACAGGAAAATAATTTTCTTGGGTGGCGAAAATCTTTTTGGCTAGGCTTGTATAGGCCCTAGGGCCAGTAGCCTAGTACCTACCTATGAACCTATGACAACCTAACATTCAACCTACATATCCACAGCAGCATCAAAAACACACCAAAACTAGGTATTCTCTACAGACATAACACCTTTCTTAATCTCACTGCAAAAAAGGCCCTAGCCTCATCCTTCCTGCTACCTTCTCTCTTATATAGTGCCCCTCTCCTTACCAACAGCCAGTCCTCCCTGAAAACCAAAGTAGACTCATGCTACAATAAGGTTGCTAAATTTGTAATAAATGCTAAATTCTCATCCCACCAGTGTTCATCCCTACATAAATTAAACTGGCTCAAACTTCTGTGCTATCTCACTTATCTAAACTAACTACTGCACATAAACTTATATATAAGCCATCAGTTTGCCCTTCTCTTTCTTCCCTGCTAACCATGTATCACCCAAACAGACCCCTTAGATCAGAAACAAACTGCTGCTGAAAGCAGATAAGCCAAATCATGCAGCTGGCCAGATGCTCTACTTTTTTACTGTCTCAAAACTATGGAACTTCCTTCCACCTTCAATCAGAATAACCAGCAATCCTCTCCTCTCTCTGGCTTTGTACATGTGCCACTACAACACTCATCAAAATCTGACTCCTTCCACTATCATCCCTACCTTACCCCAGCTTATACCTGCACTCTCTTTCATCTCTCACCTACCATAACAGACTTCATATGCACTTCTCTCTCTCTTCGTAAAATTCCACTGATCATGCCTACAAACCTCCATCAGTTAATAATCACACAACTGATTCTCTATTTGTGTAAATGTATTATCTGTATTAATGGAATTGTACAATGCAAATATGTACTTTGTATGTAAATAATCTGTGCTTTGTGCACATACTGCTCCAAGCATTGTGACTGAATATACTGTTACTTCATGTATGCACTGTTTACTTCATGTAACCTAATTCACAATGTAAATATGTCCTGTAGACCTCCATCTTTTCCTCATACAATTCCAAGTACTGTGACTGTATATACTCTGTACTGTTTGTAATTTCGTGTATGTACTGCTCAATCTATGTAGAGCTTTTCTCCCAGGGCCTCCACTGAAAATGAGCTCACCTAGGCCAAGTGAAGCTTCCTGGCAAACAAATGCAATAAATAAATAAATAATAAGTATGCTGATTGGACAGCAAAACTATTGTGCCTGTTGTAAATCGAGCATATACCAATAGTAAAAAGTGTGGACACTAAAGTACGATTGAGCAGCCAGACTTTTTATTTGTTTATGTTGGATAACAGCATTTTAAACATCTTCTACTGAGGATACACCAAAATATAAGAAAAATTGGGTATGTTCTACAAAACTAAAGGAACACAAACATGCCTGATACTCCCCATATTTTTGTGCTAATGCTTGTAAAATATTTTAAATAATTAAAAAAAAATGCAACAGGAATGCTCTTTTTTCCATTGCTTCTCTTGCACTGAAGTACTGTGCAAATGTGGGAATGTAAGTCCCATACCCATCATCAAAGGAAAGACAAAGCGGAAGGAGACTAAAGTGCTGTCACACAAATACATTGTTTAAGCAAGATAAGCAATGTCTTTCTAAAAATCTTATACTATAATAAGATGAATCCACTCCTTTGTGTGGGTGTATTGGGATTTACCCATGGTTACCTTATTTTAATCACTTGGGTTTTACTCTCATGGTCAATCCATATCAGCTGTGAGTAAATCCTGATATGCCCACACAAAATCACAGATTATTGCTTAAATGAACGGGAGAGATAACCCAGAGTAGATAGAAAAGCAACCTTTTCTTAAAAACATCAAGTGTGTAGGCAGAGAATATAATTTTGTAATTGTGTGCTCTTATTGCTGCCACCACAAACCACCTGTCATTTGAATAAAATGGAAACGTCCCCCCTTAACAAATGTTTGCATCACTTTCCCTGTAAAACCATTAAATAGATTTTTACAATCTATGAACCTCTTATTGGAAGCATTAATTTAGGCAGTTGTGGACAAAGTATGGTGTAAAAAGCCATGGTTTCTCTAAATGATATATAGAAAATTATACTCAGTAGAGTACAAAGGGTATACCTAGTGTAGATCAGACAGGACGTGCTATGTGCTGTATCTTTAAATATCACGTCAAAGACTGAGAGTACATGTATAAATATCAAGCAAGTGCCATTCCTAGTGCCATTTTGAGAATACAGCCAGGGAGTAATCATGCATTATTACAGCTCTTAGTTTGTATATAAGTTACTTAAGTTAAAGTCAGTAAACTTCTATTGGGATGTGTTTGTATAAAATAAAACTGCTTGAACAGAACCCATCTTGAAAACTGCAGGTCTCCCCTGGTTGTCCGCGTGGTGTGCTGCCACATTAAAGCCTAGTGCTCCTCATCGGGTTGTCCCTCCCTGCTGACCCATCTCACTTGGTATCACTGAAGCAACATAGCAGGACAATTGTGTTGGCACCCAAGAAGCACCCCTATTCTCCTCTTGAATGACGGGTTATTGCTGCTTAAACCTTCCATTACTGCCTCATTAAAGCCTAGTGCTCCTCATCGGGTTGTCCCTTCCTGCTGACCCATCTCACTTGGTATCACTGAAGCAACATAGCAGGACAATTGTGTTGGCACCCAAGAAGCACCCCTATTCTCCTCTTGAACGGGTTATTGCTGCTTAAACCTTCCATTACTGCCTCATTAAAGCCTAGTGCTCCTCATCGGGTTGTCCCTCCCTGCTGACCCATCTCACTTGGTATCACTGAAGCAACATAGCAGGACAATTGTGTTGGCACCCAAGAAGCACCCCTATTCTCCTCTTGAACGACGGGTTATTGCTGCTTAAACCTTCCATTACTGCCTCATTAAAGCCTAGTGCTCCTCATCGGGTTGTCCCTCTCTGCTGACCCATCTCACTTGGTATCACTGAAGCAACATAGCAGGACAATTGTGTTGGCACCCAAGAAGCACCCCTATTCTCCTCTTGAATGACGGGTTATTGCTGCTTAAACCTTCCATTACTGCCTGTATGTCACTTTGCCTAATTATTTTAGTTTATGTTTTGTCCTATTGTGGAAGCACACACGTGACACCAGCTAAGGTTTTCCCCTCAGCTTTCAGACACTTACCCCTAACACCTTTCCTCTTTTACTGCTACTCCCTCCTACCCCTGGTTGTCTAACTTTTCCTCCACTAATATCCCACTTACCTGCCTGTTTCTGCTCCCATACTGTCTCTAATTTGCTTTTCTGGCCTGTTGCACTCCTTTTCCCTCTTATTCCTTCCTATCCTTCATCAATTGACTATATCTTGAACATCTCTACTTGCATACTTTCTACTACCCCTATCACTGTCCCTCTGCTAACTATTTTTCCTTGTGCCTGTTATATTCTTGCAAACTACTGCCTACCTTCTTATCTTTCTTTAACAAACTCTCCTTTACATATCTCTAAACTACGTAGCATATGAAACAGTAGTGTTTCAGCTACTCTGCTTAGCTGATAGACTTCGCTCTCCTCTCTGGCTGTTTCTGCCCAGCTCCTCCCTACCCCCTTATCCCACCCACCCCACGTACCCCTAGCTTTATACCTGACATACCACACCTCCTCCTTCTCTCCACCTATCCTAGCCTCCTACATACGACTCCTCCTCTATATCTTCACCTACCCTAAGCTCCTACCTCACCTGTACCGCCCTCCTGTTTTACCTCCCTCTATTACCTCCTCCTTCTTCCCTCCCCTCCCAATAACTACTCACTTACCTTGATATCCACCTGGTTTTATTTACTCACTCTATACTCTTAGCCTATATCCAGTTTATTCCTTTCTCTCTCACCTCAATATGTCTACCAAAACTTACAAACCAATATCCAAGACCCCTGTATTAGGAACTACTTTGGAAAACCTAACACTTCCACCTATTATTTTGTTTGCCCTCACACTACCCTACTTCCTAACCTGTTATGAATCAAATCCCAATTACCACTTTAACTACTCACCCAAACATACAGCCACTGATCTCATAAGCCTAAAACTTACTCATTTAAACATTATGTCTATCCCTAGCTACCTCCTTGCCAGATATCACAGACTGTCCCACATTAAAATTCTAGATCTCTTGATTAAGAAACCAAAATATTTACTGTACTCCCCTTTCATAGCTTACCTTGAACATAGCCACTCTACCTTGGTTGACGGGGACATCCACCCCAACCCAGGGCCCTTAACCACTCCACCTGGTGTGGCAACCACTTCAATAAACTCTTCCCTACTACTACCAACCTCTAATACAAACACTCTACTCATAGGTCACCTTAATATACGAAGTGTCAATAATAAAATCACCCATCTCCACTCCCTTCTACAACACCACTCCTTTGATATTCTTTGTTTAACTGAAACCTGGTTAAAACCCTTTACCAAAGATAATGAAATCTTACCTCCAGGTTATAACATCTTGAGACTTGACCGCAAAACTAAAGGCGAAGGAGTTGCACTCCTATTCAAAACAGAACTTAGTGTAACATTAATACCCTACGATAACCTGGACAATAACAAGACTGAACTTCTTATCTCAAAGCTACAACTAAACCCTAAAAAGTCCATCTATATTATCTGTATATATCTACCCCCTGGAAATAATTCTACTACTATAGAAAATAACCTTAGTTGGCTCTCCTCCTCCTATCCCCAAGAAACCATAATTCTCGGAGACTTTAACCTGGACTGGTCCTCTTTAACTACTAATAACCCAGCTTCACATATTAACCTCCATGACTTTACTCAAATTATAAATGCCTCCACTAGGACCAATAAATCTAACAACAAAGAAAGCATTCTAGACTGGATTCTCGTTAATAAACCTCTTATTAAATATCAGTCTGGAGTACTACCTGATGATTTTAGCGATCACAATCTAACCTATATTACTAGACAAAGAAATGCCTCTAACAACACACCTACCTACAGGATCCTACATAATCTCAAATGTTTCAACCCTATACAATTTAGAACTGAACTAAGTGCTTGCAATTGGAACCAACTAAAGACACTTCCTCTTGAAGAAGCTGTGCAATACTTCAATACTACATTTCTAACTATTCTAGATAATCATGCCCCATCACGCACTATCCGAATTAAATCTAAACCTGCCCCCTGGTTATCTAAAGATACAAGACAAAAAATGCTACTTAGAAACAAAGCTTGGATAAAATGGCGAGCTAGCAAATCTTCTGCAGACCAACAGACCTTTAGATACCTAAGAAACAGTACTAAAAAAGCTATCTTCTCTAATAAAAGAAGTTATTATAGCAATCTCCAGCAAGCTAATCACAATAACCCTCAAAATTCTGGTCAACCCTAAACAGGCTTCTACACCCTGGACAGACTACCACTCCATCCCCTACCGGATCTGAAAATAATTCCTCCCTTGATACTGCCAATACTTTCAACTCTTTCTTTATTGATACTATTAATTCTTTGGCCTCTCACCTCTCTAGTGACTATACTAGTATCCCCGACCCTGCATCCTCCAGACTACCAATCTTTAGGCTACAACCCATCTCCACTGCCTTTATACAAAAATGTATCCACAAACTTAAACCCTGCACCCCCTCGGCTGACCAACTCCCATCTGAATTCCTTCAAAAAGCAGCCTCTGAAATTGCCTATCCCATATCTATTCTCATTAACAGAACCATAAATGAAGAAACCATACCTGACATTTGGAAAATCTCTCACATCATACCCTTGCACAAAGGAGGTAACTCCTATGAACTCTCTAATTATAGGCCCATAGCTCTCTTGTCCCCACTAGCAAAGATCATGGAAAATGTGTTCATCATCAGTTAATGGACCACTTAATAAAGTACAACATTCTCACTAACTGTCAACATGGATTTAGGCCTTCTCATAGCACAACCACCGCTCTCCTCACTTTTACAGACCATATTAATAAGAATCGTAATAACAGCATCCTGTCTTCTGCTCTCTTTATTGACCTGTCTAAGGCCTTTGATATGGTTAACCACTCCATTCTCTTGAAAATTCTTGAAGCTCTCTCCTTAGAATCTAAGGCTGTCCACTGGTTTAATTCCTATCTTACAAACAGGAAACAAGCCGTTCTTTGGGATAACAAACTCTCATCCCTTCTCCCTATCTCACTTGGGGTCCCCCAAGGATCTATTCTTGGACCACTTCTTTTCACCCTCTTTATAAATGACTTACAAGCAGCGATTCCCCAGGCCACTTGTATACAATACGCTGATGACTCCACATTAATTTGCTCTGCTAAATCCATCTCTGAACTACAAATCAATACTCAAGCTGTTTTCTCCAAAGTTGAAACCTGGTTCTCAAAACGATGCCTACTTCTAAATGCTAAAAAAAACAAACTCTTACTCTTTAAACCCACTACCAGATCCCCTACATTAGACTTTACTATCATTTCTAACAATGGAACTACTATATCACCTGACCTTACAACCAAACTACTAGGTGTCACAATTGACAACAACCTCACCTTTGATTGTCATATCAATAATACCATTAAATCTGTAAACAGAAAACTCGGCTCTCTCTATAGAATTAAAACTTTCTTAACCTCTTCAGCCAAAGCTACCCTTGCCCACTCTCATCTTATTTCTACTCTTCTCTATGCTTCACCTATCTATACTAACCTCAAGAAAAATATTCTCTCTAAACTATCTACCACGTACAATAATATAGCTAGATTTGTTACTGGTAAACCTTTCAGAACGCACCACTGTCTGAATCTGCAGAAACTTAACTGGCTTGAACTATCAAACATGTTACTTCTTTCCCAACTCACATTTGTTCATAGAGCATTCTACCAACCTCACAACACACCTATACTCTCCAACCTCTTCATCCCCTACTCTAATCTAAACTCCCTCCGTTCATCTAGCAAACTGCTAGTTACCTTAACCAAATCTAAAAACCTAGCAGGTGATTCCCTTTTTTCAAATACCATTGGAAAACACTGGAATCAACTTCCTTCTGAACTTACTTCCATTGCTTCCACTGTTTTGTTTAAACAAAAACTCAGAAGTTACCTTAAAAGCCACTGGATGTGTCCCTGCTCTAATCCTGACTAAAATAATTTCTATCTATTAATCTCGTTTCTCTCCCTACTCGTCTGTCCCTTCTGCTTCCTACCTTACCTTTCTTTTCTACCTCTACAGACTGCTCCTCGTCATCGTTCATCTTTATGGCCCTGAATCTCTCTCTAACTACCATATGTCTATTTATATCTGCTCTCTCTCTATTGTTGCTTCTCTTTCTTTATTCTTATACTTCCTCCTTGGTATTAAAACATGTTAGAATGTTCAACATTATGTTGCTTAGATTCGCGAGAAAGTTAAGTGCTGTTCTTTCGGTTAACTTATTACATTTCCTTTTCCATGTTCTTTCACTTTTTTTTTTCATGTTTTTAGATATAGGTAATAATGTGTATTATGTCATTTGTCCTCATGATGTATCCTTTTGTCTATATGTGGAGCTTTTCTCCCCGGGCCTCTGCTGAAAATGGAAATATATCCAGTTGGACTAGCCCGGTCAACAAATGTAAAATAAAAATAAATAAATAAATAAAATTATGTCCAAAGTAGGAGAGCAAAATGGTGTCAGAACTGGGATAGAAGAGAATAAGATTCGGAGTCATGAGGTGCAGGGATGACCGTGAAGGTAATCAAAGAGAAACAAGCACAGAAAAGAGCTAGAAAAAAGCAAAGGTAATGAGAATACACACAAACTACTTGTTTCATAAAAATAACAAAACGGGTCAGTACAAGGGCACAAAACGCATTATAAAACAAGCAGGAGGCAAAAAAGGCTTAGTTAAGTAAAGTTATTTGATGAAGCGATTAACAGAAAAGTAAAAATGAGTGCATTTAAAGGCAAAACGAGTATGTTTAAAAGCAAAACAAGCATGTTTAGAGTAAAACGAGCACAAGGAAAGTACAATGTGCATAAAACGAGATTAAATGAGCAAAATTAATATAATAAGGGCAAAAGGGCACATTAAGTGTAAATAAAGCAAGGTGACTGCATGTGTTTTTGGCAAAGTGCTGTGGTTTGGCATAACTATGACTTTGTATTGTACCAAGGGCATAAAGTTATTCGAAGTATCTCTAAGTGTGTAAAAGTGCTTACAGTGTGTGCTTATTACTGTGCACGTATTTTGAAGAGTTATGTGTGTGCAATGTGCAACTATTTCATGAAAGTGGAGTTAAAGTATAGCCATTTCAAAAAGTTTCTTTTGCTGGGTGTGTCTATTCACTAAGTGCCACCATTACAAAGTGTTTCTTGCACTGTAGAGAATTGCCTAGAAAGGTACTGCCATTTTAGGGAAGTTTCAGTGTGTTTTGTATGGTTTATTTGCGAAGTGCCATCACTTCAAAATGTTATTGACTCTGAGCTTCTCCTGCCCAATTAATTCAGATCATACAGCTATTTGAAGTGCTTCTTAAAATGATGGTAAATGACTTTAGTAATACAATAAATTCCAAAGTATTGCACTGCCCTAGAAATTTATTTTACAAAGTCCAGTTACATAGAGGCTTGCATTGTGCAGTTATTTGATGTGTTTCTTATACTGATAAGAGGTGATTTCGTGCAATACAGTGATTTCAAAAATACTACAGTGCCCGAGAGAAACTTATTTTGCAAGTTCAGTTATACAGAGACTCGTTGTGCTATTGAGCAAAGTTACAAGTACTGGCATACATTTCTGGCATATGTGTATGTGTTCATGATTATTTGCAAAACCCTTTATTGGTATGTGTTAATATGGCAGATGGATTTCAAAAGCCCTTACCAGTTGTATTTGATTAGAATATTGCAGAGAACTGGAAACTATTTGAGCAAGTGTACGATATTTTTATACAAGCAGCTTATCCAGATAAAGATGCATGCACCAAGGCATTCATTTTGCTAAACTTAGTTGGGTCAGAGAGGTCATACAAAGAGAGCATTTGTGTATGCACCAGCAGTATATGAAGGAGAAGGTGAAAACTTTTGTATTGTTGTACAAGCTGAGTCAAGGGAAGACCCCAAGTGTTTGAAGTGCAAGTTTAGAGAAACATGTAACCCCCAGACAAATATTACACTAAACAGGCATTTGCTTTACACGAGAGATCAGAAACCAGGGGAATCTTTTGCAGCTTATATAACTGATCTGAGAAACAAGGCTAAAACATGTCAGTTTGATGACTTAAAAGATGAGTTAATAAAGGACAGGTTAGTGTGTGGTATTAATAGTGCTGCTGTGAGAAAGATCTCAGTGCCGCTGTGAGAAAGATCTTGCTGAGTGATAGTGATTTAACATTGAGTAAAGCCATAGAGATTTGCCAAATTCATGAAGTGACAGAAAAACACACAAGTATGCTGGCAAATGATCAGGGCATGGTTTCAGCAGGCTCCAGAGCAAATGCTGGCAGCATGCAACACGTGGCAAACCACAACCCCTGCTGGCTCATCAAGAAAACTGTGCAGTTTTCCAGCAAGTTCTAAGACCAGTTCAGTTAAAGGCGCATGCTCAGTACAGTACAAGCATGAATCAGCAAAACCCAAGACCACCTTTATTCTTACCTGTTGCAATTGCGGTGCAAATCATGGGTCTAAAAGAGAGAAGTGTTTAGCATTTGGTCAGCAGAGAGAAGAGTTTAGCATTTGATCAGCAATGTCACAAGTGTAACAAATGGAAGCATTTCCAAAAAGTTTGCAAATCAGGTAAACCTCACGCAGTAGTAAAGAAAGGTTACACAAAAAAGCAGGTTGATTAAGCAGAGATGTAGCAGTCAGCTTTCTATGTGGATGGTGTGTCAGCAATTGGTGAAAGAGTTGATGCAGTGAATTTACTGATAAAAAGTGAAGTGTTCTGTACAGCTCAGATTAATGGTAAATCCACAGAGCTTAAAGTAGACACTGGTTCAAAGTGTAATGTTATATCAGCAGACACATTTGCTAAACTGAGAACTAATGAGCAACTCAATGTAGCCAGTAGTGCAAAACTTTTTCCTTATGGAGGTGAAGAGATTCAAATTGAAGGCACGGTGATGTTTTCATGTTATTTAGCCAATAACTGTTACAATTTGTTATTCTATGTAGTCAGAATACCAGTACAGTCATTGTTGGGTCTCAAATATATTCTGAGAATGAATCTGCTTTCTTTTACCAAAGAAGTTCATCACATAAGTACATCTCCTAGTTCTAATTTTTCAGAAGCCATTTTCTCAGAATATGCTGTTTTTTATGATAGGTTGGGCAAACGTCCAGTAGTGTATTCCATGAAGTTAGACCTAGAGGTCACTCCAGTAGTCAGACCAGCAAGAGGTAATTTGTCCAGTTACAGAACCAAATGAATTGATGGTATGGTAGCAGCTCACAAAAAAGGCTCAGACAAAATCAGAATATGCATTGACCCAAGAGATTTCAACAAAGCACTGAAAAGACCATATCATCCAATGCGCACAGTCAAAGAGGTCACAGCTCTAATACCAAATGCCATTATGTTTTTCTGTTTTGGATGCAAAGAGTTAATTTTGGCAAGTGATGCTTGATCGCAAATCCTCATTACTGACCACTTTCAGTACTCTCTTTGGTAGGTAGATTTCTAAGGATGCCATTTGGAATAAATTCTGCAAGTGAAGTCTTCCAGTGTGCAATGGAGTAAATATTTTCGGGTTATCCTTGTGCCATAATAGTATATGATTTATTGGTTGGAGGCAACGGTGAAGCAGAGCATGACAGAAATGTAAAGAAAGTTCTAGACAGAGCACGTAAAGTAAACTTGAAGCTCAATTCTCTGAAGTGCAAATTCAGACTTCCAGAAATTATATATGTAGGTCATTTGTTTATCAGTACTGGCTTGAGACCAAACCCGACCAAGCAAGCAGCAATTCTTGAGAAGTCAGCACCAGACAATGTTCAAGCTCTACAATGTTTCTTAGGCATGGTCAACTATTTAGGCAAGTTTATACCAGACTTCAGTGAGTTGACAGCACCTTTAAGGGAGCTAACATGCAAAAATATTGCATGGTCCTGGTTAGAACAACACCAGAAGGCGTTTGATGACCTCAAGCAGAAAATTGCCAGCCCACCTACATTAAGATACTATGATGTGAACATACCAGTTACTCTTTCCAGTGATGCTTCAAAATTTGCCTGAGGCACAGTTATACTTCAAGAGGGCAGACCAGTAGCCTATGCATCTAAAACACTTACCCAAACTGAAATGCAGTATGCTCAAGTTAAGAAAGATCCTTTGGCAATAGTATTTGCATGTTCCAAGTTTCATGATTATATTTATGGTTGAGCTATTCAGATTGAGACTGATCACCAACCTGTAGTTTCTATTCTAAAGAAAACTATGCATTCAGCTCTAGCAAGGTTATAAAGAATGATGCTCAAATCACGAAAGTACAATTTCAAAATGGTCTATACAAAAGGTAAACTACTCTGTCTGGCTGATGCCTTATCCAGATTGCCCAGGAATACAACAGAACAGCTTGATGCAGAGAACTTTGACTTTGATGTGATGGCAGTGCATAATTTTTCTACCACTAGGCTTGATGAGTTGAGAGATCACACTAATACTGATCCAATTTTGCAAAAGCTCAATCACTACCTTAATGTTGGATGGCCATCAAAGCAATATAGTGTACCACTTAAACTGCAAACCGATTTTCCCTACAGAGATAAAATGTTGATGGAAGATGGCATTATTTTCAAAGGTCCTAAAATTTTTGTTCCTGTTTCCTTATAATGTTTTGCATCATGGTCACCCAGGTTATGCATCCACCAAGAGATGAGCGAGAGAATTAGTATTTTGGCCTTCATTATCGACAGACATTGATAAAGTACTATCTTCTTATTCAGTATGCAATAGTACTAGATCGCACTTGCAAAGAGAACCGCTTCAGCTACATCCAGTTCCTGAACTACCTTGGTTGACATCAGCCACTGATATCTTTGAGTGGAACAATCAGCACTATTTGGTATCGGTAGACTCTTATTCGAATTGGTTTGAGATTGATCTACTACCTAATCTAATATCTGCTACTGTTATAACTAAGCTGAAATGTCATTGCTCAGTCCATGGTAGTCTGCACAAACTTATTTCTGACAGTGGTACTCAATTTACTAGCCAGTTGTTTCAGATATTTGCAAGAGAATGGGACTTTCTACACATTACCAGCAGTCCTGAGTATCCCCAGTCAAATGGCCTGGCTGAGCGAGCTGTGCAAAGTGTGAAACAGCTTACTTGAAAGGTCAAGACGTGACAATTCAGACATTTTCTTAAATCTGCTTAACCTTAGGAACGCACCTCGTGATGATGTTCTTGGATCTCCAGCTCAATGACTTCTTTCCAGGCAGACAAGAGCTATGCTACCCATTCCTACCAATTGACTAAAGCTTAAAGCCAGGAATAATAAAATCATCAAGGCTCAATTGTTTAAGAAACATTCAATCCAGAAGTCATGGTATGGCAAGTTGAGCAAACTTCTTTCTCCATTAAGGGAAGGAGAAATGGTTAGACTCCAAACAGAAAAAGGTTTTGACTGCATAGGACAAGTTATTGGCAAATGTCCTGAACCGAGAGCCCACCTTATAGACACAGAAGGTACGCAGTACAGGTGAAACCATAAACATCTGTTACCTGTACCAGAATCATCATCACAACAAAGTTATAATGACTTAGACTCTAAATCTCAGAGAGAGACATCTATTGTTTCCATCCCTGAAGACATTCCAAGTAAATCACAGATCAAACATTTTTCAGAGACAGCTAAAGTAGTTAAGCCCAATTCCTAATTTTATATCACACATTATAGATGAGTATCTAAGCCTAGTGTGAAATATGTAGCAACATGAACTTAACTTTGTATATATGTATTATATCTTGTATTAATGCATGACTGATAATTGTCTGTGATATCTGCATGTCAAAATATCAATAACATTGCATGTTTTGTTTTAGAGGATGTAGATCAGTGAGCATGCGCTATGTGCTGTATCTTTAAGTAGCACATCAAAGACTGAGAGTACATGTATAAATATCAAGCACGTGCCATTCCTACTGCCATTTTGAGAATGCAGCCAGGGAGTAATCATGCATTATTACAACACTTGGTTTGTATATAAGTTACTTAACTTAAAGTCAGTAAACTTCTATCGGGATGTGTTTGTATAAAATAAAGCTACTTGAAAGAACCCCACAAAGACTCTTCTATTGTGTCTAAAGTAGGAGAGCAACACCTAGCTACACCTTTGAGAAACAGTAGTGGATAATTGGAATAATTTTACTCAAGACGTCAAAGGATGAACAACTGTGCCATAATTATAAAAAGTATGAAACAGATATAAGGCAATTCTTACAATGAGACAACACAAAAATAAGTCATCTGTTAAACAAGATCTGCAGTTTATCCATTATGGAAGGAAACTGTCAAGGAAGGCCATACTTCTCAAGTGTCCAGATTTTGAGAGAATGTCCAGATATTTGCATCATATTTTAGTCTATTCCTCAAAACATCTAGGATTTTCTGGCAAATCACTGAGGATTAAAGTCACAAACTAATGACAAGCATTTGAGTTTCAGAATTTATATCCTTCAGAAAATGCATGCCAATGCAAAATCTATTATTTTAACATATCTATAAGTTTATAAGAGCAATAATTAAAATCTATCCCTATTTTGGGGCATTTACCCCCACCCCCCATTATTTTTGCCTTTGTCCAGATTTCCTTGTGATAAAAGGTTAAGATGTATGGGAAAGGCACATCGGCAGGTCTTTGTATACTTTTGAGATGTATATTTCTATTTTCTCCACAGACATTAAATTGCAAAGCTTGGAAATAGAACTATGAAGGTTCAAAATCAAACTGCTATGTTTGTGTCATCTAAATAAAAACAGCTTTTAAATGTAATCCAAGTATTCTAAGCATTATTTGCCAATGTATAGCTACAAAAGTTCCATGAGACTATTATTTCCCTGGAGTAGAATATGTTGTGAAATATACAAATACCACATCTAGTGAGCAGCATTGCTTAATTCTTTGACATCTTCCGCTTACATTCAGGATTTTTTTAACATTTAATAAAGTGTGCACACTTTCTCTTTCTTCCAGGAGACTGCATCTCACCTTGTATGCAGGTCTCAGAAAATTGATGCAACACTGCTCATAGTACAGCTGACAGCCTGGGGTCAAGCTCTCAGATGATGCCATAGTGGTTCTCATATCATTCTCTAACATCTGCCATAAGCCAGTGAAAGTCCACTTTTATTGTAGTGCCTGTAATATGCCAAAAGAAGTGCAAAATATTGCAAAAAATTGAATATTTTGCCCAGCTTTGATTTATATACTGTAGTTAAAATTCAAGGTTACCTTGCAGTTTCTTCACAGAATATATTCTAGTATTTGCACAGATACAAACATTTCCTTTCAAAGATTTACATCTTATCATAAACATATGCAGTTACCTATTATAATTAAGCATAATGAAAAGGGCCCTTAGCATTGGTCAACTGCTTCAAGATGTAACCGAAGCTAGAAAATGCAGGCAACATAGCAAACCTGCTAGGAAGAATGCTGTTAGTGCCAAACCAGAATTACGGCAATGCATTCTGTGCCTACATACTTACAGATGTAAGCGTTGGCTGATTTACATTTTTATAACCTCTTTTGTGGAAGCTTGCATTCTGCTACATTCATCTGTAGTCCGAAGCACAGCACAATTAAAAACAATAGGCTTCAAAGACAAAAGCAGGATGACAGATATTTGCAAGAAATGAATTTGCAGTGCCCGGAGGATATTAGCAGTAGGATGAAGGGCATTGGAAGGACTTTTGTAAGTGTGTGCAGTGCATTAGTAAGGTGTAGATTAAACATTGTTTGCAGCTGAAGACTGGATACAGAGTCCATGACCAGTAGCTGAAGTTAGATGATCCTGGATTTAACAGCAAAATGTAAAAGTCCTTAAGAACTAAACAACCTTTCCAAAAACATTGCATCATACACTTCAGGAGCAGCTTCAAAGACACAATAGATATGACCATATTAATAAGTGCAGGGTAGATTAAGTGGGAGCAAAAGCAGGCATACACTATATACACACATATATATATATATATATATATATTTTTTTTTTTTTTTTTTTTTTTTTTTTGTGAATAAGCAACATTTTTGATTTAGAAGTACACAAACTGCAATGAAATCAGCAGGAGTCTGCTGTTTTTTTATTGAGATCTTAGATGTCGAAGGATAATAAACTTTTTTTTTACTTCATTTGTTAGTCAGGCAAGAACCCTCGGTACATCAACTATTATACAGGAATGAACAGAAAGCACATTTTTGTGAAGTAACTTGTTCAACTGCACAGTACGCAAGTAGAAATTGATGGAATTGAACTCAGAAGCATCAGCATAAAACTCACAACTTCAAGTCACAGTGCTAAACTACCAGAAAAAAAACATATCAGGGCAATTTCAATGGGTATCTTTCTGCAGGGACAGTTACTTCTCAACATTATCTAGTAATACCAGGTCTGTAATAATGGTGTGGCAAAAGGGGCTGCAGAGTTGTAATTAAGGTGTGGCAAAAGGGTTTGCTGCCCTGGGTACAACCTATCAGGTGGCATGAACAACAGGCACCAATGATGTAGCGTCACTGATTTATTCATAAAGCTACGGGGAAATTATGGCTTCGTAAATGAATGCTGATATTGCATTTGTGTTTGTGATCACAGCTCATATTTTTAGTGCCTAAGCTGAGTACATGGACTGAGTTGAGTGGATCTGCACAAAACTGGTTATGACCAACAACCTGCAAAAGATCCAGCTAAGCTGCATATTTTTAGATATGTAAAAAAGTATGATAAAACACCACGGTACAGCGCTGGAGTAAAACCCACAGAATACACAAGCAAAGACTCCAAATAAAGAAACCAGACTGGGGAAATATTTTAGTGCTTTTGTCTCTGCGTAATCAAAATACTTCTTCAGAATAACATCTGTCAATAGTTTAAAAACACAAGCACCCAAGTCATATGTTCTATAACTAACCAACTACATTCAAACTCTCAACGTTTTGCGCCCTTCTTTTTTAAACGACACTTTATAATGTCAGGAGGCCAGGAGATAAGTTAGTCTCTAATCTAAACTGCATGCATATTTGTTTCATTTCCAGTAAGTTATTTACATCGATTTATCACATGCATATTTGTTTCATTTCCAGTAAGTTATTTACATCGATTTATCATGTTACAAAATCTACTCGGTCAAATACAAAAACAATGATAACTTCTTGAAACTGTCACAATCCTTAGAATGTTTACATTGTGAATTTTAGATCATTCTTTCTGATGACTAGCACATGGTCATATATTCTCTGATAATTTTCTCTGCATGTGTTACAAGAGGCAAGATATACACATACCTCTCAACTGTCCAGATTTTCACAGAATGTCCATAGTTTTGCCTCATATTTTTGGTCTGTTCTTCGTAAAATTTGTGGTTTTCTGGTAAATTATTGGCGATTGAAGTCACTAAATAACACTAAATAATGGCAGAGATTTGAGTTTCAGACTTCATATCCTACAGAAAATGCATACAAATGCAAAACCTGCTATTCTAGCAACTTTCTAAGTTCATATGAGCTATATATGAAAATCAGTACTTGCGTATTATCCCAACTAGATTCTGAGCAGGACAAGCTGCTCATTTCTAAGCCCTACTCCTGCAGATATAAGTAGTGACAGGTATGGAAGTTTTTGTCGGGTTCCACATTACTCAATATAATCTACCTGTCCTAAAATGCAATTGACAGCGGCAGAATACAAAATGGTTTGTAACTGCTGTCAGTTCCGGTAACATGTCCTTAAGCTGCTGTAATATACTTACAAAGTTGTTACAATAACAGCATCTGTTCTCTCATGTGTTTTCTGAAGGATAGGAACTCTGAAATTGTAAAGTATGTATTATTTACTGACTTCACTCCTCAGTACTTTAACTGAAAAACCACACATTATACTGCCCTTCTGACACCATCCGTTAACTGTTTATGGCTTTTAAAGCTGACAAAACCTTTCACATTTTCCCGTAAGTAGAAGTACATGGAGCACATAAAGCTCCATGCAGGGAAGAAAATCATGATCATCATCGATCATAACCCTAAATTATGTGTTACTCAAATTATGGCCATCCATGTCTCCAACTGAAAATAAGCTGAGTATTATCACTGAACCAACTCCCTCAGGACTTAACCCATTGTTCTGTGACAAGCCCAGTACTTAAACCATTGTTTTGTGACTCCCCCTGGACGTACACCATTGTTCTGTAACTCCCCCAGGGCTTACACCATTGTTATATATGTGACTGCACAGCCTACAGTGATGTTCAGCCTTTAAATACCCTGCCCCTCAAATGCCTCCAGTGCTCCTCTATACAAACTGCAGTGTTGTAAACCCTTATCTGTTTATGTATGTATGTATGTGTATGTATATGCATAGATAATTTGAAGGGGTCCATGCATGGTTTAAGCATTTAGGAGCTGTCTATGTCCATTAATAATACAGGGTCAGTCCTAGGTAAAAATTTCTGTTTCCCATCCATAGATCTAAGTTGTGCTTGAATATGAACAGGGATGAACTTTATTTTACGTTGATAAAGAGTCCGTTCCATAACAGCAGTATCCCCTGCGAGATATACCTGTCCCTCCAAACCATTCTATTTTTTGCAGAGGACTGTGGAAAAAGATCCATAATATTACAAATTAAACACATAGTATAACATTCCCAGATACAGCAAGTGTTTACAAAAATTATATCAAGACATTACTTAAATACAAGAGAAATTTTCAGAAGGAGTAAACTTGGTTTAAGGTTTAACAAGTTGTAATATGAAAAGTCAAGAATGACATGTAAACAAACAGTAAAGTGTGGTATGCTGTTTCTGCTTTGAATAAGGAAAAGTTTAATTTTCTAGGAGCATAAAATTATATTGATCAGGACTGAGTTAGGAATAGATTAGGAAGGAGAAGGTTAATGGAATATAAGGCTTAGTCATAGGTGGTAGGAGTAGAGAAAAGACAATGGAGGTATTTATTAGTTGAAGATACATAAAAAAAAGGAAAGATGGAGGAGAAAGCATTTACAGTTTGCTAAGTTAGTATAATTAGATTAAGCCAGGATGCTAGGACCCCTTTGAACACTTTATATACAGTAACCCCTTCCAGAGTACCCAAAGCTCTGGGGCAATGTGGATGCTCTGCTATATGCCCTGATCTCCTTGCTCTAGGGAAGTGAATGGCAGACAGAACACTTGCAAAGAGATGCATAGCTTTGTTTCTAATTCCCACATTTGACTGTAGTGCAGAAGGGGCATGCTTTGGACTTTGTCTAGTAAAAAGTATCTATGACATCTTCAGATCTCAGTCAGTGATTTTCAGACAACCACAGAGCATGTTCTCTATGTATATACATGCATGAACATGCCATGCACACATTTGAACCAGTTAGGTGTGCCAGCTGTGAAATATTTAGATTTGCTGGGGGGGGGTTGTATTCTTTTTTATATACATTTTAGATTCATTGATGAAAATACACAGCAAACTGTGATGTCTTGGGTGCAATACCTATCTCCATCCATGAAAGCAAAACAGTTAAGAGAAAACACATGAAATAAAGTGTAATGCAGCAGGTGAGGAGAGAAAAACACACTTGTACTGGCGAAGAAGACAAACTAGGTGGCTACTAGAGAAAAATATTAATGGAAGATCTAAAATTATTGCATCTAACAAAGAGACTTTCACAACTATTACTTTTGTGAAATGACAAAGACAGTCTGATTACGGGTCAAAAAAAATTTGACATTAAATTGGAATATAATATTCTTTTAAATTATAGTGTAGGTGAATTTTTCTATGACAATAATTGCAGAGTTAAAACTATCAAAGAACCTTAATGGCAAAATGCTGTAGAAATCTATATATAGTGATTGTTTTTATATTTTTAAAACTACATTTAATGATCAGATATTGCAATAAGCTGTATAGAGTGAATTTATGTTTATCAGATACTATGTACTAAGAAGAAAATATTTATCACTTAAATGATGTGAGAATTAAGATGTAGGCATCAGAAATCTTTGTGTGTTTATCAAAAGAAAATATTAATGGCAAAATATGACAATAAGTAACCTACAGTAAAGCTAAATGTTCTTCAGATAATATATTCTTATCACAGAAGAATTATTTGCCAAACTTTACAATATTCATCGGACAATGAACATACTCTATAATGTATAATGAAAAGGTGAAATGTACTGGATTATTTTCATTCAGGAATATAAGGAAGCAAACTGATTGTAATATACTGCAATGCTTTCAGTTTAAGGTGCAAGGTTTGACTGTTGAAATCAACACATTTTAACATACTAGCAAATAATATGAAGCAAAATACAGTAATTATGTATTATTACAAAAAAAAGTTGAAAAAGGTCACAGAGGTGATGGTACTCCAATGTGATTAAATAAACAAGCAAGTACATAAATAATAAGGAACAGATGGAAAAATGTGTCACATGAATCACAAATAAGATAAGAATTCCTGATTAACTGGAAAACCAATCCATACCATGCATGACAATTTCAGATTGGCAAAGAATACCAAAAGGGCAATAAGACAAGATCATTTGCTAGGACTCTACATATAGCACCTAAAAAAATCATTTATTGGTATGTATCTGTCTAGAACAGTAACCATTTGATATTCCAGCACTCGTAACTGAAAGCCTCTGAACAGCAAGACTAAATGAGAAGAAAAGTGGACTTGTATACATCAAGTCCAAGATTGTGGTGTCACAGAGTTTTTCTTCTCCTCCAATGTATGGTGATATTGGAAATGGTAAATATATATATATATATATATATATATATATATATATATATATATTTATTTATTTATATATTTGGGGGTTATGGAGAAGAGGGTTGTCCCAGGGTGCAGTAGGGCTTACATCCCTACAAAAACAGCTTTAAGGGAGAACAGCAATATTCAGCATTCACTATTCTCATGCACTTTTGTACATTTGTTTCTGCAACTCTAGGGCTCGGTAGTATCAGAATTACAATAGAGAGCCATTTATAGCACTCCGTGACTAGGTTTGATCCAAAATCATGTCATTCAGATATGAATCTGTCCAAGTTAGTGGTAGCTGAGGGGGCTAGAAAAGATCATATGGTACTCATCAAAAAGTATAGGATGGATTTATTACATAATTCTGCAAACAATATTTACATTTTGCTTTATTTTCATTTACACTGTTCATTGACTCTATATTGAAATGTTGACACTCAAAATAGTGAGTGCTGACAAGCTGAAAAGATAAAGACTGAAAACCCAGGAATCTCAAACATCACTCTTTTACTTTAAACTTCTTTTTTTTATAAGGGACAAGCCCAACACATCCTCTAACCTTATATATACCAACTCCAAGACTGCCATAACTCTGAGGAAAGGGAATATTCAAAGAAATGGCTATCTTGAACTTGCCATATATGTCTTTTTTTTTGCCATTCAATCTCCATATTTAGATTCACTCTAGCTGACATTTAAAATGGTTTCCCTGTTCATTCATACATCATGTATAGTTATCTATTTCTTTCACCATTTTCACTTTGCATACATTCCTTCATCCTTGCCCCTCTGACCCTTTTTGCCATAACCTCATTTGAATTATTCTTAAAATAACTCAAAATCCCACATCTTATTGCACTATAATTTTTCATGTCTATATTTCTGTAAAATCCATAGTACACTAAAGAGTCTTACATTTTCACATGCCCCATCTAATCTTATCCTCAAATCCCTTTCTTGTAAAACATTTATATTGACATTACAAATAAAATATACTCTGCTATCGCTTCTACTTTCCATACATTATCCTTCATTCTGCTGTGTATACTTCATTTGCTCTTTAACAGGTAACTTATTAACAACAATCTCCACAAAAATCCTTGAGTTTCCCTATAAATCTAACAATTTTTTGTCTTTATTTTCTCACATTTGTTTCCCTTTTCCTATAACCTTTCCCAAGGATGACCATAATGGACCAAATTTGTAAAGGTTACTCTCTTCAATTTCTCCAAAACTTTTGGGTTTCTAATAGCATGACTGGAAAGGACCCCATTCCTAAGTCAAAGTATGATTAAAGTTCATGGAATCGGTATTCTTTCAATCTTTAATGTTAGCCAAAAGTGCTCTTCACAGCACCTGCAGTGTGCCCAGAACTGAGTCCTTCTGAAATGTATACAGAGTTACCTATATTGGAAACATCCAAAACAATGAATAAGTCACAAAAATAGCAAGAAAAGTGAGTACAAGCAGAGCTGTGGATCACAATGATGTAACAAATCCGTTCTTTTTCCACAAGCCGCTGTAGTACAATGAAAACTTTTATTAAGCAAGATACATTGTCTACAAAGAAAACTTTTATTAAGCAAGATACACTGTGTGTATCTTGCTTAATAAAAGTTTTCATTGTACTACAGCGGCTTGTGGAAAAAGAACGGATTTGTTACATCATTGTGATCCACAGCTCTGCTTGTGCTCACTTTTCTTGCTATATTGGAAACATATCTAAATATGACTGTAAATCATTTGTTATGAGACTCATTGCATCTACTAGTATTGGAACTGTCTGGGTATCCTTCTTCTACATTGCCCTCGTTTCTGCCTGTAAATCTTTGGCATTTTATGATTTTGTGCCTCTCTGTATGTAAGACACTCTAATCATTGGGTATAGTGATTTCAATGATTAATACTACTTTTGTCTTCTTTTTCTTGCATCTATTTTTGAACTGTTTGTAATGAATGTGCCCATGTGATACAGACTTCATCATTTTCTATAATGCTTTATGGCTCATGTTTTCAATACTTCTCAATATAATAATGTTTACACAATCCCCAGTACAACAGTCTTGCCAGATTATGCCTTTCAGTATCCAGACAGGCCTTCTGCCATTAGTGTATCACACCCAGCAACAAAATGTACGACTGTTTCCATTTCTGTTTTACAAAACCTGCATTTGCCTGTAAAACCAACATGTATATTGTCCACTATCCTGGACCACCAATATTAACCTTTCATCTTTTGGTTTAAATTCACCTCTCCTTAACCAATCCTTTTTAGATCCTGATCGACATGAGGTTGTTCCAGGAGTTTTCTGTACTTGCAACTATATTTATGCATGTTCCGCATTTCTTGCCTTCTCATCTAATCCTTCATCTTATAGTTTCTGTTTTGTTTTTTGGCATATTCTGTTGATAACTTATTTTTATCATTTTCTGGTTTGATTTCCATTCCCTCTTGACATCAATATGCTTTTGCTGAAATAAGCAAAGAAGTCATCTTAGAATTGCTCTTCATGTTTTAAAATTTTCACTATGTTTGGATTTTGTGAGGGCAGCACATATGTATGCAGTCCTAAGATTGCAGATCTATACATGTAATCAATTTCCAGGAGACCCATACCTTCTTTAGAGAGGAGAATATATAATATTGGTATACACTGATTTTTAGAAATCATTCAATAAACATAAAGCATTTTTCTTGTTTTCCTGTCAAACTGATCCAGTACTTTTGGGGGTCAGTCTATCACCCCAAAACTGTAAGTTAGAACAAGAAGAGCAGATTGGTTTATAGTTTAGATGTAGATCCTCGATGTCAGGGCTGTTTTCAGTATTAATTTTAGTCTTCTAAAATATTCCTTACTAAGTTTTTATTTGCACTCATTCATGTTTTATTGTTGATCCTTCATCATGTCCTATATATTTATACACTCCATGTGGCTCAAGTTGTTTTATATCACATTCCTGTCCTAGACTGATATTTTCTTGATACTGTAGCTTTCTTGCTTTAAAGATTGCTTTTGCACATTTATCAAGACCAAATGACATTCTTATATAATCTGAGAAAGTTTTGACCACTTGCAGTTGTGCTTTTAGTTCTTCATCTGATGAACTATACAGTTTTAAATCATCCACAGAAAGAAGATGAGAAGTCTTTGCACATTGTTGTTTTCTGTGAGCCAAATTTTAGCCATGGCCTAGTCTGTTAAGTAGACAGATTAATGGGTTATCGGTAAGACAAAAGAAGAGTGGTGACAATGAGTCACCCTAGAATATCCCCCTTTGAATTTTTATCCCTGGAATAATAATTTGTCCTTCATCATGGCTTAGCTGCAAAGTGGTTTGCCACTGTTTCATTGTCACTGTAATGCAACCAATCAATGTAGGGTTTATGCTATATATTTGTAAGCACTCTCTTATCCATGAATGTGGGATGCTGTCAAATGCTTTTTTGTAGTCTATCCATGCCATGCTTAGATTCTTCCCCTTTTTATAATTCTCCATTATGACTTTATTTAACAACAAGCGATCCTTTGTTTCATAAGACTTTGTTTTGTTACCATTTTGCACTATTGCCATGATTGAGTTTTCTTCTGAATGACTATAAACTCTGTTGGCATCAATTCCAGGGTCTAGCTTATACATTGTCGAAAGGCAAGTTATTGGTCTATAGTTTTTGGATATTTTCCAGGCTTGCTCTTAAGGAGTATCATCTTTCTAACTCATGTCTAAATCTCCATGTAAAGATGTTGACACTTTTAACCAGAAGTTAGATACTACGGTATCTAGGCCTGGGGTTTTCCAGTTAGAAGCTTTTCTTAATTTTTTTTCAGTTTTTCTGGCTGTTACATCATCCCATTTCATATCCAGTACATTTGAACATCTTATTATTTCTTTTACTTCTTCTATCCATTCAGCATCTTTGTTTTGTTCTACAGTATCTTCATAGATATTTCTACAGAATTTGTACTTTTTTTTTGTTGGTGTTTCCATTCCTTTTGGCTTGTTTCCCATTTCTCTAGAAAACTTTTTGGGTCATCAATAATTGCTTATTTTGTACTTTTTCTTTATATTTATCGGCATATCTTCTCTGCTTGCACTGATATCTTTTTCTTAATATTTGTGATAGTGTGAGATAGATCCTGGTCTGTTCTGATACTGTGTATTGCTTTTATCACTTCTATCTGAGTATTTGTGTTGATCTGTTCCCTCTTCTTTACTCTTCTATTAGCAACACTTCTTGTCTTAATTGTTTTATGTTTTTCTCTATTCGATACTTCCATGATGGCATTTGATGTCTCCCCTTCCTTTCCCTTACTGCCCTGTGTTTTTGTGGTAAGACTTTATCTGCTATTAATTTACCTGCGCAATAATATATCCTAGTTACTTCTTTATATCACATGAATTTCTATAAGAAGTCTTGATTACTCTGTTTGTTTGTTTTATTAAACTTCTAACATTTTGGGTTTTATTGCCTTTCTGTCGTGTATTTCTTTCATTCATCAGAGTATGTCTATCCAAGTCTATTAAATCAAGCATCTGTTTCCTTAGATCATTTTCTTCTAAACTAAGGGCACATTTTTTGTTCTCCATCTCCTGCGGGCATTATAGAGAATGTTCTGGAACATCTTCCTGTGCCATATTCTCTTCACTTTCATCTAGTATCATCTTTTGCTCTTTTATACGGCAACTCAGTGATCTATCATTCACAACATTAACTGTATCAGAGTTACCACAGTCTCCTGTTCCTTTCCTTGCTGTGCAACTCCAACTAAACTTTTGTACCAATTTCCTACTGAAGGCTCCAAAGTATCTTCATCTGGCAACTGGTCAGATGCTTTCTGCTCCACTGTTTTATCCTTAATGTGGGTATTCATTATTCTGTCATGATGTGCTGTTATCAGAGTTACATTTTCTACACTAAATTCTTCACTTTGCAGGTAATCCATAACTCAGTTTCTGTTTCTTTAACTTCTCCATTACTAATCCTTCTTCTACTTTCTGCCATTGGTTTATGTTTTGTATTGTAAAATTTTCCATATCTGGATGCCTTTACCTGTATTTCCTTCCAAGTATCTTTGGTGCTGCTTTATGTATTGAGTAGTTTTGCTTTCTTCTTTGCATAAATATTGTATAAATCTCTTTTTCTTTCCCATATCCATATTTCTTCTTTGTTTGTCTCTCACTCCTCCTGTTTTTCCTTACTTGGAGAGCTCATTGTTCCATCATGCTGTGAAGTAACCCATTTCAGGCTTTCTACACAAATTTGTCACTTCACAGGTATTCCATAACTTCAGGTTCTGTTTTTTTTATTCTTATTTACTAATCCTCTGTTTTCCATTCCCCCTTTCTGATCTTATTTTTTGTATTGTGAAATTTTCCATATGTGGATGCCTTTGCCTGTATTTCCTTCAAATATCTTTGGAGCTGCCTTCATTGTATTGATTAATTTGGCTTTCTTCTTTACATAAATATTGTACCATATCAGATTTTTCTTTCTTTCCTGTGCCCATATTTCTTTTTTATACCTTTCAAAGATCTACAGAGTTTGCTGTTTATTTTTTCATACTTCTTTTTAAATGTTGCAAGGTTTCTTGGTCTATATAATGATTTTTATGAATCTGTTTTATCAATTAACATAAATTTGCATTTGAAGTTTTTAACAGTTTTTCTTGTGCAAGTATTTTTCTTTCCTCTAATTTCTTTCTTAATCTTTTTGTATATCTTCTGTCTGGAAATTCTGGGTTTCTTGCAAAATAGTAACAATACATCATTTCTTTTGTATCCTCAATAGTCCACTCTATCATCTTTATGGTTCTTTTTTGGCCTGTCAGTTTTTGTATTTTTTGAAATACAGTTTCCTTGTACAACAGGGAGGGCCATCCTCCCCCTAAGCTTGGCCTAACCCCATTGTAGTAATGTTTCCATGTCTTGAGGATTCTACACTGCCATTTTTTCCAGTCCTGGCACCAGTGCACCTACCAGGATTGGGCATTTTTTTAATGCTGGGCTTGTTCTTTTTTATTTTTAACCTAATTCTGTCCATGATATATGCCATACAAAATACAGTCTAGATAGTGTCATCCTGGTGAGATTTTATAAAAACAGGGTCCACCTTGTGAAGGTACTCACCAACACTTGAGGATTAACTCAGTTCCAGCAGTACTACTCTCCTTTGCTTGCTGATTTTATCATTTCTCCCTTCAGACCCTAAAAAGGTTACTGCAAGGTGTACACGATGTACACAAAAATGTGCAGCACCATGTTGGATTGTCTCCGTGGCTGTTTTACACGTTAGTGAAGTAGTCTGAGGGAGAGACATATACTAATTAGCCATGTGCTCTCTCTCCTGGAACTGTCTCAGGGAAGGCACCCACATGCCGATCAATTCATAGAATCACTCAGCAGAGTAAATGAGCATGGCTGCTTCTTCCCCCCTCGCTGAAGTGGCTGTGTTCATCCACTGTGATACAGGTAAATGCCTAGGAGTTTAGTGGTAAGGTAGAGTTGGGAGGTGTGTGCATAGGTGTAATTGAGGGGCTACGTGTGTGAGTGTGTGTCTGCCTAGGAAGAATAAGTTTGGAATGTAGGTAGAAGGTCAGGTATACGTGTGTGTGTTTGTGTGTGTGTGTGTGTGTGTGTGTGTGTGTGTGTGTGTGTGTGTGTGTGTGTGTGTGTGTGTGTGTGTGTGTGTGTGTGTGTCTGTGCATATGTGTGAGTGCATGTGTGCATGTGTGTGTGTGTGTGTGTGTGTGTGTGTGTGTGTGTGTGTGTGTGTGTGTGTGTGTGTGTGTGTTTGTAGGTGGGTTTGGGTAGCTGTCATACATCCACACATCCCTAGACTAATGATCAGAGTCTACAACATTGAGTGGGGGAAACACTAGCCACTAGCCATTATTCTAAGTCTTGTGCCTGAATGTCACTTTAACACAATGGAAATTAGATGGGGAGGGGGGTAGTAGCCACTAGGTATTACTCTAAAAGTCTTGTGCCCTAATGGCACTTTAATACTAAGAGGATCAGGGGGTGGGAGGATCCTTGTCACCCAGGGCCGGTGTTAGCATTTTGCGGGCCCCCAGCAGCAAATTGGGGGGGGGGGCCCCTTTCTTTCAGTCTAACACCCCTCACCACTGCCACTACATCTATCCATCTTTCTCTTTTTCATGCTACTTTTTTTAAGAGTAGTACAAAGGCAACCAGCTGTATATGTGCCTGATGTTTCAGTGACATTTACACACACACACACACACACACACACACACACACACACACACACACACACACACACACACACACATCACAGCAATGTTAATTTTGTACTTCTGACACCAAGGATTTGTTTTACATGGTTGATAATGCTTTTCAGAGTCATGCAAATTATCCCATAATGACGTCTTTCTTCACTGCAGCTAATGTGCCCCTGAATTATAAAATACACATTTTGGTAACAGGATCTTTTTACCATGAATTGCTCGGTATATTAATGAATCCTTGGGAATATTTTTCCTCCATTATCTTTTTCTACTATTTTTTCCTTTTATAATTCCCTGTTCGTTACTTTGTTTTCCACAGTCTGATTTGACTCACACATTAATCCATCTCACTTATGTTATACTTCCATTTTCTTTTACTAGGTTTTACTTCTGTCCAGATATCCTCCATTTTTTCATAACATATTTCTCACTATATCTTGTTCTTCCAGTCATATCTTATCCAATATCAAAAATAACTGCATTAATGCCTGATGTACGTCTGGATTTATTATGCTTCATTCCTCAAAATCTGTCTCACAGTGCAAAACATCCTTTTTAATATGTTTTAAGACTGAGTCTCAGATAATTCTAAAAAAAGTCTCCAGCAACTATTTTTCTTTCTTTGTTGGAAATGTACACACCCCCAACACACACATATATGCACACACGTGTACTTTACACACATGTCATTTGAAAAGCCTTCCACATACCTGTTGTATCTTTTATTTTTTCTGTCATTTCTCTCCACAGTTCTTATATTACATCTCACTTTCTGAATTTTAACCACAAAAACAGATTTTCATCATTGCAGAATATGTTCCTCCCATTTAAACTGTAGCTCCAAAACCTTTAAGTTTTTCTTTATCCAGCCTTGACTCAAATGTAGCTTCTCTTCTACCTTTATTACTGCTTCTCTTATCCTCGCCTTATTTTTGTTTTTAAATTAAGATTATGTGTATAAGACATAAGTAATGGCAAAAAATTCCTTCTGCTATTTCCCAACTTTGCATCTTGTAAACTTATCTTACAATTCTGAATCATTGAATTCATTACCATCATAAATAAAATCTCACTCTTTAGAGATCCTTGCTTAACATTTTTTTAATCTGCATGCTTTCACCCTCCTGTACATTAATCAGTGCTTTAGTCCATGCATTTCCATATATTGACAGCAAAACATTTAACATTTAACATTTCTTGCTTGTCACCTACTCTGCACCCTTTCAATATTGTCCACATACAGCTATATATAATGCATAATGAATTGTTATAAAAATATTGATTTTTTTTTTGCAGCAACACATATCGCAACCTTATTATCTTTTCTTTTTCACAATACCATACATCACGTTTTTTCATATCAATGAAATTATCATTTATTTGATTCCCTTTATTCCATACATTCCTCATATATCATATATTATCTTTCCTATCCTGTTACCCCTTTTTCTACAAAATTTTAATAAATGTTTTATAATCTGCATTCCCTAGCCTAATAGGGCTCTAGTTTTTCACATCTTCACTATCCTTTTACGTATGAATCTCATTGCTCCTTCTTATATTTTTTTATAGCTTATGCCCTCTCATAGTCATCCGTTTATTGCCTTTTTATCTTCTTTACTCTTTTCCTTATAAAATAAATAATCTAAACAATCTGGTCCCAGAACATTCCCTTCAATTACTTTTTTCGATGTACCTTCTAGTTCTTCTGTGTTTACCTCTTTTTTCCAAAGATCATATCTTTTATTCCTTCAAATGTTCTACATTACAGACTCTTATATTCTCATACTTTTCTTTTGCATATCAATTCTTAACTTAATATATTATTGCTTTTTCTTATAAATTCTTGCATATAACCTACTGTATCAGTGAATCATTTAAACTAGTCTTCACCTCATATTTTACATTTCTTGTCAAAAAGTGTTACCTTTTCTTTTTTTCCTTCTTAGAAAACATCCCTGTATAAAAATCATATCTTTACTTTTTTCTCTAAAGTTGTTATGAATTTTCTTTCCTTAACACATATTTCATAATCATCTCTTCCTTGCCTAATTTCATATACCTTTATAATTCTTTCATATTCCAGTTTTTCTCATTGGCCAAATCCACTTGAATCGAAAGTAGATTCAACCATAAGATTTATGCCAAAGCCACTTTTAGAGATGGTGGTGTTTTCCCCTTTTCTCCACTGTTGTATGGCATATATATATATATATATATATATATATATATATATATATATATATATATATATACATTTATACGTTTGTGGATTCACCTACCCCCCACAAAAGAGGAGGGTGTAGGGAGTTGGGGTTTGCTCCTGCAAAAATAAAAGTTAGCTTTGAGTTTTGCCTAAAGCAGTTTCAGCATAATTGTTTCTGTTGAATCCACTTTTGATTCAAGTGGATTCAACTGATTGACATGAATCCAACTTTTTTTAGAATTTTTGTTATACATTCTGACCTTTCATTATAGAAGTTTCATGGTATTCTACTCATACCCCAATACTTCCCGTTCCCACCACATTTGACCTGTTTTACCCACTTGACCTTTTAATCATTCCAGAGCCTGACATTCTTTAACAATATTATCATTCTCACTTATTATTCTCCATATTGCCATATGATCCAGACAAAAATGCAATCTTTCTTCCTTGTACTTTACGTGATCCCTCTGATAGTAATACATAAATGTCAGTTTTAATATTTCCTTAAAATATCTATAACTCTCTTTCCTTTCCTAAAAAACATCTGCCATTCTTCATCATTTCCTTACATACTTTACACTCCTGTACTATGTTCCTGTTCTTTCTCTAAGGCTGAAGTTAAAATCTCTTATAACTAGAATTTCCATAGTTACCATTCTGATTTCTCTAGCTCTTTATTTCTTCAAACACTTTATTCTTGTCCAGAACCATAGCTTGTGTCTGAAGCCACTCTTCATTCTGGCTGCCCCTTGACTCTGGATAGAAGAACAAAAAAAAAGTTCTACTGGTTTTAAAATACTGTAGCAAACAGCTTGCTACAGTGTATACCCAGTGAAGCAAGTGAGTCAATGACCAAAAACAGTCTAGCAGTATCAAAATTCACTTCTGTACTGACATTATAATGTATACCTCATATGAAGAATAGAAGCAAGTGCTTCAGTTGACCACAGAAAAGGTCTAGCAGTAACTCTGATTTCACATCCAGAGGTAAATGCCACTACATTATAAATGACCAACCAATCTACCTAATGCACCCCCAACATCTTGCTGCTCCCTCTTTGCCCTACCCTACCTACACTTCTGTGCTTGTCTCCCACTTCTATACATACTTAAATCATAATTATTTGCAGTGGCTTATTGTTTATTTTATGTCACAGATGTCACAGATAATCATGCTTTCTAGAATTCCAACCATAATATCAAGGCCTTTTTTATTTTAATTTTATAGCATAATTTTTATTACAGAAAATATATCCTTTTTAAAACTCTTGACTTTTTGTCTCCCTCATAGTCTTCTCAATTGTTACTTTTTTTCAGTTTCTAAAATATTTTGTTTTCCAAACATGCCACACAGCTTCCATTTCTTAATAAACTGCTAGTCCCTACTTCATTTTAATACTGTTAACATTCACAAGTACTAAGTGTATTTTGTCCCTTTCCATTTTTATGGATTTCTTTAACAAGCTTTGCATCTTCATCTTCCTCACCCTGTTTGCAGTGAAGATAGTTTCATCTTCCATCACGTGCACCTCATTTCCCTTTATTAATTTTCAGCATTTTATATTTATTTATTAATTTAAAGGTAAACATCCTCTTCACCTGCTCCACTGTACCCCATATTTTCTTCACTGTCATGCATTATTTAATTTTGTACAATTTCAGAATTTTCATTGACTTAAACATAGTCTGCAATAACACCTTAATTCTAGATTCTGTCCCCCTACCTCACTTATTTCATCAACTGCTTCTTTCTGTATCATTGAGCAGTCAGATCTTAAATTACTTTCGATATTGCACTTCGTATAAACCATCTTATAATACTTAACAGAATGCTCATATTCCTGTAGTGGCAATATCTTCTCTGTGTACAGTATTGGATTAAACTCAATGCATCCTTGAAAAAAAAAAAGCATATGAGTTTGGCTGCCCCAGTAGTTGAGATTTCCCTTTTTTCCACTTACCTTAATAACACTTGGCAAATGCTTTAATTTCCTTGACTTAACTTATAATAGAGACCACACATTCCAAGCTCCATTCCACATTTTATGTATAGCTATTACTTTTTATCTCATAAACAGTTTGACAACAGAGAAAAAGAGTTTTTAGTTCATTTTCTGAATAGTCATTGTTTCTGAATTACACTATGAGTTTTGTTTTTAGGTTTTGTATTTATTTTTGTAAACACGCAATCCTTTTTGTGTCACAATCATTGATAAATGTGATGCTATAAAAACGTCTCAACCTTGCTTCATACAGTGTCTCTGTGCTCAATTGTATTAAAGCTTCAACATATTTTACAGTGTAACCCAAAGGAGTTACAATTGTGTCCCAAGTCATGTATCTATTTATTGTCCGCCCATTTTCATTCTTATCTGTTTATCAGGTTACTTTCATTCCCTAAAGTTTAGCAGAGCTCTTTCCACTGACTCCTGTTCACCTGCAGCTGCAGGTGTATATAACCTGCATGCATTCTCATCTCTCGATGCCTCTTAGTCATCATGAACTCGCTCTGCATTTATTCTGTTTCGACTGCCCTTCTTTCTTCTGCATTTCATTCCTTTCTCTTGTCATTATTTTGCAAATTAGTCTGTGTACCCTCTGCAGAACGGTATAAATGCACATATCCAGGATCTCTGCTGGAATCCTCAGCACACGACTCCACCACCAGTACCAATGTGTCATTATCCATGCCTCCTTCTGCTACCACTATTATTTTTATTCCATTATTCCATTTCCAAGAAATCTGCAGAAACTACAGCCTGCTCATTTTTCCACTTGCAGTCCTCCCATCATTGCTTTTCTCCCTCTAGCAGAAGCCCTCTGGTATGTCACTATCCTGAGAAAACTGTAGAAGTTCACGGATGCATTGTTTAAATTTCCCCTAATAAATACGCATATCATTTTAGGTCTCCTCAGAAAGTAGGTCACTAGCCTAGTAGGACTAACACAGTCAAGAGACATAAGATAGATAGATAAACAGACAGACAGACATATAACCTGGTATCTTCAGATGGAGAAATCCTAAATTTCCAATTTCTAGTTATGGCTTTCTTAGCCACAATATCAACAAAAGCAATTGTGATTCATGCTTGCCTCAGGCCAGTCTTCCTATCAATTGTAGTAGATACACTGCCGGGGTTAACAACAATCTTTGTAGCCAAATTTCTCTGATAGCTCTCTACAACTGCTTCTTAACTTCTTTAAAGATTGAACAATCCCATCAAATATGCAAACAAGTTCTGATCCATAAATTACCAAGAGAAACTGTCAACCTGTGTATAAATCCTTGCAAGTCTGGCTAGAGTATAAAAATATTCATGCAGACATGCCCTGGCAAATACCTGAAAACATTCAGGCCTTTTGGTGTATTTGAAAATTAGGCAAAAAACTACTCCATTCTTATAATTTGCCAGTTTCCATCTTGTTGAGTCAAGCAAAGCAGAAATATATATTTATATATTAACTTTGTTTCTTCCTGAAGATAATATAAATTGTAATTGTGATCATTTCTTTTTAAGAGTAATTTGATTGGCAAATATAGAAATGCAACTATTTTATTTTTCATAGATACCAGGCTACTGTTTCATATCTAAGCTGCAAAACGTGTGTTAGTGAGTTAAATCGGGAATGACCATTATAACACTCAGACTGTTTCATGACAAAACAAATAATGAGAAGGGCGATTCATCCCTGACTCAATAAATTCAGAGTCCTGTATGTGTTTCTCAAGAAAAGCTGAACTATTTCATGGCTTCAGTATGCCTAAAGTTAAGGTGCAGAACTTGACTGTGAAGAGAAATGTTTACATATAAGTTTCTAGGTCAAATATTTTTTCAGGAGAGCTAGTTCAAGTTAATTTCATTGCTTCATTAAATGAATCAAAATTATACGTTTTTTACCATGTGATGTAATAGTTTTAGTATAAAATAGGGAAGCATGCTGCTCTTGTGGTTTAGAGAAATAAAGTCCTGACTACAGGCCATCCAGCCCGAATTTGATTAGTGGCCTGGGCCTCTGACAGAGCTGCATGGAGAGATGGGCATTACCATCCCAAGGTGGGAGACAAGATGTATGGGTATCTCAATGTCAATCCATAGTGGAGCTGGGGACAGTATATTAATAGATATGCCTGGCAAGAGGAGAAAGAATGGAGACATGGCTGAGTTGTTGCAGAGGTGGGGTGATACAGCATACATATTCATTGCATGCCTGCCCCTCAGACATACCATTCGATCAACAGGAGAGGGAAGGAAAAGTGGGTAGGTTATATAAAAAAATCACCTCTGGATAGTTGCAAAGATGTGCTTTGCCCCTGGATGTCTAAAGTCACAAATGGCTCCAGCAATACTGAAATAGTAGGGGAGGCAAAGAAGATAGCTGGAAGACTAGAAATGACGAAGCACTGGATAACATTTAAGGACAAGGAGGGACAATAAATGGAGCAAAAAATAAATAAAAAATAGGAAATCAAAAACAAACTTTGAAGCTACACTCTGATAAGACTACTCAAAACACTCCAAACACTGGCGTTATGGTGTGGTGCTCTCCATGACTGTTAATATTTAATAAAAAAAAGTTTTATTATTTCCTAAAATATCTCATGCTGTCTTGTAACATTATATATTTCACTGTTCAGTGGATTTTATTTGCAAACTCAATGGCTTATACAAGGCCTCAAAGGGTTTGCCATCTATCAAACATAGATTATAGATTCTAATTTTAAATGGAACCACTTATACTGTGCCAGAAGATATAACAAATATACTGGCTGACAAATTTGGCTCCAATTTTACCCCCCCTATTTCCCCTAAAATCCCCTCCACAAATATCCTCAACCATAACTTCCCCAACTATCACTACCAAAAAGGTTATCAATGTACTTTCCAAGGCCAAGAATAGTAAATCAGTGGGCCCCAGTAATATCTCAGGATGCCTCCTTAATAACATGAAACACAACCTATCAGGACAACTAGAATCACTATTTAGCCACATAATTCAGGCAGGGTTTGTGTCAAGAGAATGGAGGACTGCAGTTGTCATCCCCTCTGCACAAGGGTTGGGCCACCCATGTAACTACAGACCCAAAGGTCTGACTAGTCTCATATGCAAATCCCTGGAAGAGATTTTCATGGAGATGATAAACAATGACATAGGAAACTTTCAGACATTGGATCCAACCCAGTTTGCTTTTGCCAAGGGCTGGTCATATCCACTCAACCTAATGGACTTATTTGAGAAGGTCTCCAAATCAAAATGGTGCATACTGCCTACCCTGACCTTGCCAAAACATTTGACACAAAATCTCACTCAAGGATTGTAGCCTAGGTCACAACATTAGATACAAACCCCTACATCACCCACTGGAGAGGTAGCTGGCTCACAGATAGGACCCACTAAATTAGGATAGGGGAGTCGATTTCCACAAAGAGGCCTGTCACTTTCAGAATCCCTCAAAACTTGATGCTGGAGCTGCTTCTTTTTGGAATTTACTTCTCTGACATCAAGGCCAATGTCAAGGGCATCTGGCTGACCAAGTGTGCTGATAAGTGCTAGGTGCAGTCATAGAATCACCAAGTGACAAATATACCCTCTTTAAATGGCTGACACAGACTAATAACTGATGCCAGGGCCATGGTCTAAAACTCAGTGCCAAGAAAAGTATAATAGTATTTATTTATTTATTTATTTATTTATTTGACATTTATTTCCCGGGGTGGTCTGACTGGGTCTACAGAACCCGTTTTCAGCAGAGGCCCAGGGAGAAAAGCTCCATATACAGTACAATACAAATAAAGTACAATACAAATACAGTATAATCCAATACAATGAAGATTACATTAGAAATACTATACAAAAAATAAGTTGAAAGAGCAAACTGCTACAAGATGTTGTAATATATTACTACACATCTAAACAGTTCTATACAGTTAAAACATTACAGATGATAATAGTCACTCTCATCATACATGATGTAGAAATAGCAGCCAGAAAGTTAGTGATGCAGACATATAGCGAGAGAGAGTTAAGAAGAATAGAAGCAATAAAGCCTGAGCAGCAGCTTAAGGATATGGTATAGAAGCAGAGAAGGAGTTAGAAGAGCTTTAGGATCTTGCAGTCTGTGAGGGATTGAAATGTGAGAGAAGAGGAAGACCTGAGCATTAGGCAGACTTTATGCAGGAGCAGAGCCATGTATTTCTGAGATAATTTTTTAAAGAGGCTTTGAAATGGGTTAGGCCAGGAATAAACTTGGTAGCTAGAGGTAGTGAATTCCAATGTATAGAGACAGAGTATGAATACAGAGAGTGACCAGGTTTTCTTAAGATAGCTAAGAGATTTTTGTATTCTGATCATAGGGATTGATTTGGTGTGTAAGGTGCGACAAGACTGACTTGTGCAGAGCAGGCAGTAGGCTTGAAAATAAGGTTGTGCAATGTGTATAGCTGAATAAAGGCAAGTTGGTTGGGTAGTTCAAGACAGTTTAATTCTAGAAGTGGTTTACAGTGGTGTGTGTGATATTTCGAGTTTGTGGCAAACTTTGCAACTTTGTTAAAGCACTGTTCCAACTTGCTTTGGGTAGAATTTTGTACGTTAGTTAAGATAGGGGCACCATACAGAAGAGAATATCCTTTGGAAAGACAGTTACCCTGGAAACTACCACATTGATAATACATCCCTAAGTGTAGACCCAGTGATCAGGATTTTGAGAACACATGCAAACAGGAATGTGGCCTTTGATAATCATTTGTCTATGGTAGTAAGAAAATCATTCCCTGTTGTATAAGTTATAAACAAGAGTATAGCATCCAGGTACAAGGATATTATTTTCCTCTGTATTCAGCCCTTATCAGACCAGTCATTGAGTACAATGTCCTCTTTGGTATGAACTTGACCAGACAAATGCAACAACTGGAATATCTACAGAGATTCCTTGCAAAAAAGAATGTATGGCCTAAACAATATGTTCTACATGGACCACCTCAAAGCCCAATCCCAGTAGTTGGTCTCCTACAGATCGCTGAGAGACAATCTATGCCTGGCCTACAAAGCATCTTCTGAGCCTGCTCTGATGGACCTGTTGTACATCCACAAAAAATTGATATCAGAAATACCTAATCTAGGGATCTGATCCTGGTCTGCAACATAAGTATGACATGTTGGAGGGACAGATATGTGTCTCAGAGACTAACTCTTCTCTGGAACAGGCTTTCCAATCAAGTGAAGCAGAGTTCTTCCCTAAGTCAGTTCAAGCCTAACTTGGGACAGTGGATGAAGACTCAAAAATTCATTGCTGATCTGGCATCTATGCCTTTAGTAGACAGAGGTAGCCTATAAATGCTTGACCATACATGACCAAGTCTAAATACACCTCTGAAAATAACCCAAGGTATCAAAACTTGTGAGATATTTTGGGGAAGCATGGCCAGGCTTAAAAAGATCCCTAGGGTAATTAGCCTAGTAATAACATATGAACCTATAATACCCGATCAGTTATCAAACTTTCCTTAAAACCCGACAGAGTTTCTTTCTTCCTAGTTATAATAGAAAAGACACACCTCCATGTACTAGGTCTATAGTAAAATGTCATACTTAACAGCTTTACTTTTACCATCTTGAGTCTTGACCTCCACATGTCTATTCTTATTTCTAGAAACCAACACATGGTCTAGAAGGTTATCTCCAGGGTAGCTGCAAACATATAATTTTGCATATATTTAAAAATCAAAATGAGATCACCTCTAACCAATCGGTAATTAATGGAATATAGGGGCAGTTTCTAAACTCTTGAATCTACAATTTAATGTTTTACATCTCTGATCTGTCTAGAAAAACATCTTTCAATCTCTTCCATTCTCTTAATTTCTGAACTGCTTTAACAATAGTCTGAAGCTCCAAATTCAGTGGTTGGTCTAATCACTGTTTTGTGTATATCAGTATCAAAACTCAAGCATGCATGCTAGTTATTCTTTTAAACATCTTTTAAGATCATGGTACTACTTCCTTAGAACTTCCTTTAAATAGGATTATAGGTAAAGTTACTATCAATTTTAATTCCTACGTTCTTTATACAATTGACTTTTTCCAGGATGGTATTTTAAGAGCAAAGGGATACCCCTGGTTCACATTACCAAAATGTGTGCTCTAAGATTCATTGTCATTAAATTCCATGATACACTTTTTTAGTCCATCTCTCCAAATTATCTAGATAGCTTTGTAGAGTATGTTTGTTCTGAATATTTTGTGACTATTGACCCGATTTTAGATTTACAATACATGCAAGATATTGTTCCTTGTTATTTGCTATAATTCTGATCACTTAGACTAACATGCAACAAAATTACTACCAGGACTGGAGCAAAGGGTGCACAATGTTCTGTGATAAATATTCTGTTACCTACATTTATTTTTGGTTCTTAACAAAGACGCAGGTGTCAACAGAGAAATTATTACTGGATAGACTAATGTAGGACACAAGTCACCAGAAGTAATAACTTCTCTATTAGATTATCCTAAGTTTATTAAAAATGTCAACCCCCTTCATGAAGAAAAGGCTTTATCATTCAGAATTGAAGGAAATAATAAAATAAATAAAATGAGGGGCAAAAGTAATTGGATGGCTCTTTTTAAATGCATTACAATGTTCATATCACAAAGCAAATCAGCACAATAAGAAAACAGAAAATCTAGAAGAGAAATATCAACATCGGCCAAGTAATGACAAATCAAGTCATACAGAATTAGAAAAAAAGTAACATGAGTATAAAAGCCAAGAATGGATTAGTTTTTTTTGTCTATTAGAATAATTCTACAGCAGAGAGAGAGTACATGGAATTCAGAGTAGGTAAATCCTTCAACAATAAGGATATAAGCTTTGGTATGTCATTCAGGGTTTGGTTAAACAGATTAGGATAGTGATGGTCTAGCCTTAGGTAATGACTGAGACTCCCTAGGGAATAAGTCAGACAAACCAGCTGTAACTTTGTACATGTGATTGAAAGAGGGGGGGGGTGAAGTGATTATACAACACATTTGGTCAGAAAGGCACATGTTCAACCCAAGTGAACTGATGAATACAATTCAGATTTACAAACAACAGCCAGAATCATAGCCAGCCTTAGGCATAGGTGAACTAAGTGGCCACCTAGGATGCAGCTCTAGCAGGGGTACTTTTCCAATAATCTGGATGGTGTAGGTAGACCAGGATTGGGGCACTGGGTGGTGGAGGTGGCACTGTGGAGTGCTTTTTCCTAGGGCATCAGTTGACCAAAGGCCATCCCTGGCCAGAATAACATTATTAGCATAGTTCCTTCAAGTGTGAAACAACAGAGGAAATATGATGCTGTTACCTTCAGTAGAGATGAATAGATATGCTGGTTTAGTGTACAGTCTATGACTTAAACATGGTTTAAATGGTGTTGAACAGCAGACAATGACATACAGTCATTGATTAGCTGGCTAGCTTCCTTCTGTTGAGTAGTGAAGCTAGATGCTAGTGTCATCACTCATAAGCAAAAACCATGGGAATAAATTAATGAAACAACTCAGTAGCTGTAAGACATGACAATACTAGCAGCCATGTATTCACTAGTGTGTGAAAAGGATGACTTAATTAAAACATAATCAGTACCTGAGTCACAGCTTATGAAAAGTTCAATGAGAAACCATCTGATCAGGAATGCACCAAAATGGTGGAAGGGACAATTGATGCCTGCCTTGGGATCAATAGGGCAGAACGTGTGGGATGTGGCATGATTTATGCTTCAACAAGGAGAACTTATGGTGGGCAAAGAGCAAGAAAAAGACAAGATGAGCAGATGCCTTGGCATGATTGTGAGAGTAAAGAACAAGATAAAATGGATTTCTGTGGATTTTTCTGAAAATGCAAAATAAATGTTCTGCATTTCAGTGTGTAGAGTGCACTCAGTTTAAACTCAGTTACCTAACTTGGCAAAAACTTATAGCTTGGCATTCATTGTTAATAAGAATCAGGAGTAAAATATTTTATCTTTTATAAACTATGCAGTTTGTGAAACTTATTATCTACAAGCAGGTCAAGACGAACTCTTGTATGCAGCTGTGTCTCGGCAATATGATACACAAGATAGGCCTAGGATGAAAAGAGTTATTCTTCAGGAACAGAATGTTTAAAATATGGAAAACAAACTGTCAGCAGATCAGCTTCAAAGGAAAGACTTATTATTCTGGCAAATAGTTTAAACTGCTGATGCAGGCAGAAAAGACACTATAAAGATTGGGACTTTTTTGTATCAGAGACTTTGATTATTCTATTCTTGCAGAACTGATGCTGTAAGCTGAAGTACATTTTTGATGTATATACCTTTCATTGTTAAGCTAGATGTAAACCTCATGTGCAGTAAATGAATGTCATAACAGCAGAACTGTCTCAGTGATTTCATTGAGTAAAAGGTGCATTCTACCTGAACAAGTGCAGTTTAACAGTGGCGAGACCAGTCCAGTCCAAACTACCTGGGTGGTGACCTGAAGAGGTGCCTTTTACGGTGCGACATTCCAGTGCAGACCTACTTAGAATCAATTCTTTTTTTCCTAAACTTCATCCATTGACTGGAGGATGAAACACTGCAGTGCAGTACAGGGCAGTATGGTAATTTTTCTTCAGACAATTTTAGTCTCACCAGCATCTAGGGAAAGACAGTAGAGAATTTTCCAGCAACTGATCTTCGTCTCAAGACTGGCCACCTTGTTCTGAACATTTGTGGTAAATATTTTCTTCTGTTTTTCTTTTAATAAATGCAGTTCATGAAAATGCCAAGAAGCACACTCAGTCTTTTACTTTTGATGTGTCTGAATCTTATATAAATGTGTGGAATTATTTAAATACATGATATGATCAGCATGTTAGCACCTGTAAGTCTTTGCTAGGGAAAGCTGACAATCCAGCATTATGTAAGTGGACCTCTAACTTTAATTGGTATGTACATAAGGCAAAATTGTCACAGGATGTACAAAAATGTGCTATCTGTAATGATTTAAATGTTGCTTTTGGCATGCCTTGTCATAAACATATTGTACAAAACCTGGAACACAACCAGGATAAAGTAATGCTTGAAGCACAGACAATGGTTCCTGTTTCTATATATCCTGTTGCAAAAGATTTGTTAGACAGTAATGCAGATGTCAAAGTTTGTACTTTATAGTCTCATTTGCAGGAGTTTAAAGATTGGATTGCTAAAGTTAGCAACCAGTAGGATCTTGACCTCGTGGGTCATTTTTAGACTTATTGTGATAAATGGAATGTGTCTAGTAAAATGCATGCTGACACCGCTGAATGTACAAAAAAATTTTCTCAGTTTTTGAAAGTCTCACAGACTGAAATTAAGACTTTTACACAAACTGTTACTGAACAGGGCAGTAAAGCTATTGGTATGATAGAAGGGTTAATGAGTAAAATTGTGCATTTGCAAGAAAAATATGACAAGCAGTTAGTTGATGCACAGAGTGACATAAATGTTGCTAGGGAGGAAATAAACACATTATGAGCTCAGTTGGAGACACAGAAATCTGAGGCTGCTAAAGCAACAGACTTAGCTAATCAAGACCTTTTAAAATTACAAGCCCTGTTAGAGGAATATCAATCTAAAGCACTAGAAACTACTGTTACAAGTCCTATCATAGCCTCAGCAGGCTTTTCTGCTGAAGTTTATCATCAGTCTAGAATGTTAGAAACTCTCCCTAAGAGGGATGAACAGAAGGATATTTTTAATAACATGATTACATTTGAAGCTTGGGTTCTTAAAACTGTAGGCACTGTATGGAATTATACACTTGAACGCTGTTTCTGGAATTTTATTCCACAAAGTTTTATGACTTGTATTCAGCAAAAACAGTATCCAATACAAACCAGTTAGGGGTCGCCACAGCAGAACTCCGCCCACTAATGATTGGTCGTTGATTTTTACGTGCCGAGTTACCAGCCCTGATGCACAACCTTTAACAAAGGTACGCCCATTCACACGTCTCCACGCAGAAGACGCTCTAGCTGAGAATCGAACCAGACAGCGTCTTACTGTGAGACGACAACGCTACCACAGCAACACCACCACCGGTAGTACAGTATCCAATACAAACTAAACACGTAAAAATGACAGCAGTATTGTTAGCATACACTAGGGGGCAATCTCTCACACCAAAAAAATTAGATCAGTTTCAAATGACAGTTTGTGATTCTTTAGAAGAGCAAGCTGAACATTATCAACTGGCATATATGCTAGTCAATGGCAGTGATGAAAAAGATATGAAAGATGTCAGTTTTCAAAAAGCTGTTATGTGCTCCTTTTTGGACCATTTGAAAGGTGTCCCAGGGGGTATTAAATTTATTTATGAGGAATCTTCAAACACACTACAGAGTTAGTAGATAAATTGCTGTGAGCATGTATTATGTGTAAGGATAATGCTATTCATAAGCAAAAGATTTATACTCCCCATTCTGCACCCGTTAATGAAGTAAGGGGATGGGGGCATGGGAGATGGATTAATCAGGGACAGCAAGTCTCACAGCAAGTAGCAGGACAACCACGTCAAGGGCAAGTTATACAGGGGCAACAACGGGCAGCATCAGCACCCCCAGCCACTCAGTTAAATTCTCAAGTTACTCAATCTATAGAATGTCCTCAAAAGAGACAGCCTATTTATTATTCCTGTAAACAGGTAGGTCATACTAAAAATTATTGTAAATATTATCGCAGATGGCACCAGAAACAAGAGGCAAAGGGTAAATTTATTACCGTAAAACATTTTGATTAACCATGTGTACCACAACAGCAACAGGTAATGCAGCCAGAGGTACAAACACAGCAGTACACTTCACAGTAATATGTGACAGAGGGTAATAGGGGGCTACAGCAACAACCCCGATATACCACAAACATTCAGCAGTCAGTATTCCCAGTACAGCAAAGGGATGGTGTGACACCTAGTGCAATGTACAAGGTAATATTGCTAGCACACAGGATACAACTGTCCCCCTTGACTTTCCAGATGGTCCAGTATATCCTGTTTATCAGCAGCAAATAGCCTTGCATCATGAACTTAATCGATCTTCTTATGTTGACTGTGAAGAGATCGAGGAAGCACTGCAATTATGTCCTTTGCAGTCCAATACTACCAATGATTCAGGATGGGAAGTAGATCTATTATAGGGGTGTGACCCCGCTACCCAAGTCTCTTTCTTGACTAACTTCAAGAAAGGGAAAGATAGATGACCACTTATCAACATTTGCGTAGAGGGGAACCTGTGGGAAGATGTTCTTCTAGATACAGGAGAGGCCGTCTCAGTGACAGATAGGTATTTGACTCCTGACTTGTCTAAACATACATGTATTTCAGGTTTTAATGGTTCTGGATGTTTAGCCATAGGTAGTAAACCTGTACAAGTACAATTCTCCTGTCAAGGGGAACCAGTGAAAGGGGTATTTTTGATGCATAATTCTTGCACCATAACAATCTTGGGAATGGATATATTGCCCAAAATGGGAATTGTCATAGACCTTCCTAATGGCATTATATGGCAAGGACAAGGTCCCATGTTATGTATGATTGAGGCAATACATGTATCAAGCAGTTCTGAAAAGGGCCATACTGTCAGCCCTACTGAAAATAAAGTATGGTTAAAGGTAAAACAACAGCTCCCTACATTGTGGTCTCAAGGGCCCACAGACTGTGGGAAGCTACAGGAAGCAGTTTCTGTAGTGACGAAGATTTTATTCTACCATTTCAAAAACAGTATCTGATTTAAAAGGAGGCTGAGACAGACATGCAAAACTGCATACAATGATGGCTTGATGTGAAAATAATTCAAAAGGGAAATAGCCCTACAAATTCACCCATATGGCCAGTTAAAAAGAAAGATGGCACTTACCGATTGGTTATTGATTTACGAAAAGTGAACCAATTCACGACTCCCTGGGCTCATCTGATTCCAGGGGTCCCAGAGCTAGCAGCAAGATTAAAACCACAAAGTCAGAGGTTTACAGTCATAGACTTAGCTAATGTTTTCTTTGCAGTAACACTGCAGGAAAAAGATTGGCAAAGGTTTGCCTTTACAATTCAAAATGAACAGTATGTCATGACATGGTTACAGTAGGGATTTCAAAACAGTCCGGTTATATTTCACCAAATAGCTGGACGAATACTACAAGGTATAGAATCTGATAATTCTGTTTTGCATTACATTGATGATATACTAATACAGTCTGAAACAAAAGAACAGCATTTAGCTAGAGTAACACAGGTCCTTTAAACACTGCAGGAGGCAGGGTTTAAGGTTAAAAGTGAAAATGTTGGGAGGGTGGCCTAATGGTTAAGGTGTTTGCCTTACAAACACAAGGTGCAGGGTTTGAGTCTCACAAGGGATAATTGGCTAGGCTTAAAATGGCTCTCAAGGGCAGTTCGCCTAGTACTAACCTGTGAACCTATGTACAATTCATGTCATCTGAAGTAAAATGTCTATGTACTATTTTACATCCTTCTGGGCATACTCCCTGTTCAGAGAGGGTGCAGGGAATTTTGCAAATGGATAAACCGGTTACCATTCCAGATTTGCACAAATTTCTGGGTATCATGAATTACAATCGGGAATTTATAGAGGAATATGCCAGCATGGCAGCTCCTCTGTATGACATGCTTTCTAGCCAGAAAGAATTACCCTTTCTGAAGTGAGGACCAAAGGAAAATATGGCTTTTTGCGATTTTAAGGCAGCATTGTCCAAGGCTACAGAATTAGTAGCTCCAAGTCAGGCAGCAGCTGGACCCAACACACTCTTTGTTGTGATTTTACAGGAGTGGCCTCAGGGCTCTGATTCTAGAATGGAAAAGACTTTAAGCCCCATTACATTTTTCAGTAGGAAAATGACATATGTAGATAGGGGATATCACCCGTGCATTCAGCAACTTTTGGCAATTTATTGGGGTTTTAAACAAACTGAATACCTAACAGCTTTCTCTAAAGACATTATAGTACAGAAACCGCATTATGCCATACAGGCTTTGGTAAATGAGACTCAGCTAAACAAACTGATTGATGATGTCAGTCAAGCAGTGTTTGCAAAATGGTTGGCATTATTTAGTGTCAAGCAAGTTACAATAAAGGCAGGAGATAATTATTAATTGTCTAACTTCAAGGGATATGAAGGTAAAGGACACAAATGCATTAAGCACATTTTAAATCCAGAAAAGCACATTCTGTCTCCTGATTTTCAGTAAGGCAGGCCATCTGTCTTTGTTGAAGGTGGTCAATTTTGGGACAATGGACAATATCGGACTGGATTTGCAGTAGTACCAGAAAACCCTTCTATGGGACAGCCGACTCTGATTCAGTTACCGGGACACATGTCTGCTCAACGAGCTGAACTGGAAGCAGTACTTTATGTGTTACAGCATTTTCCACCTGTCAATATTTTTTCAGACAGTGCACACGTAGTTAATTCTCTGTGGCTGCATATGTCTACATGGGCAAGGAGAGGATTTGTTGATAACAAGGGCAAACCACTCAAGCATTTTTCTGTGTTGCAGACTATTTGGAATTTGGTTTGTAGTCAATCCCTTGTGGGTTGCTACAGTATATTAAAGGTAAAAGTGCATCAGAAAGCTACAAATGAAAATTTTCAGTTAAATAACTGTGCTGATCAGATGGCATTAAAGGCAGCAAAGGAAGGAAGGAATGCAATTGTATCCTACAGAACACCTTTCTAATGTACCAGATAAAACCACTGCAGTACATGCCATACAGACATTTTCAGTTCAAAATTTGCAACATGATTTGCTGCAGATCCAAACTAAGTTTGGACTGCATGAAGAGTTAGAAAAATGTATTCTTGTAGGAGAAATTCCAGGGCAATATTATGCAAAATGTTTTGAAGATGGTTCTAGTCTTCCTTATATACCATACCAACAGGCATGACAGTTAATGAAATTTAATCATCAAGTATTGGGACATTTGGGTACACAGAAGTTGTGGCCCATTGTAAAAAACAAATACTGGCATCTGCAGTTAAAGAAAATCTGTGATTTAGTGCATGCTGAATGCTTAATATGTTTGCAGGCTAATGCTCATTCAAAAAAACACAGTTACTAAGGGTAACTCCAGCGGATGGACCTTGGTTTGCCATCCAAATTGACTTTGCAGGTCTATTACTGCCAGCTAAAGGTGGGTACAGGTATCTTCTAGTGGTAGTTGATATTTTTTCAAAAAGGGTAGAAGCAATTCGTACAAAAACAATGACGGCTAAGGCTACAGCAGAAACCTTATGGAAAAATATTTTTTGTTATTGGGGATGGCCATAAGTTATCGAATCCGATAACTGGCCACAATTTGTCAGTAAACTGATGAAAGCTTTGTGTGATTTGCTTGGTATCCAGCAATGACTTAATGTTCCTTACCATCCCCAGTCTAATGGGATAGTTGATAGAATGAACAGGACTTTTAAGGAACACCTTAAGAAAGCCTGCTTGGAAAAAGGCATAAATTGGGTAAAACATTTGCCTGGAATCTTGCTGGGTGCCAGAGCAACTCCACACAGTAAAACAGGGATCTCACCTTTTGAAGTCATGACAGGTAGAAAAATGCCTTTACAATTGCCATTTGATCCTACTGTTAGTACAAACAGACCATTATCAGAAATTGCACAGCATCAACAATGGTTAAAAGATATTTCTGAATTGTGCCAAAGCCTATCAGAAATGCAAGCATTCAAATTACGGTCAAAGGATTCTGTTATGCCAGAAGAAAACCTTCCCTTTGGGACACAGGTATTAACCAAGATGTTCCAGATGGACAGTCTGTGGGATAGTAAATGGCAAGGACTTTTTGAAGTAATTGCTCAGTTAGGACCCCTAGTGTACAAAGTTAAAGGAAAGAAAAAGAGCAAAATAATTCTTGTTCATAGAGATCAGTTGAAAGTCATTAAGTGACTTCATATGTGTTCTTTTTGTGTAGACTCACGGCAAATGCCAAGTCTGAAGCAGTTGAAAAAGCATCCATCAAAACAACTTTTCAAATTAATACCACTTACATGGAAAGGTGATATTATTGTACATAATTAAGATTCTGTTTGTTATTATACTGACTGTAATCATTGGAGCCCTTGGGGTAGGGTGTCAAACAAGAGAAATGCAAGTTTGGAAAATAAACAATGACAATAATACTTTAAAGCTAGGTTGGCGTGAATGCTCAAAGATAAATATTTTTTGTGGGCAAAGATAGCAGGACAACTTCACTTGTCCATCTAATGCTAATTGTACCTTTGGGCATATAATACTTCCCAGTAATGTTACCTTTTGGTCTGCGGTTATGGGTCATTATTACATTCGACCAAATAGTCCTAAGGTAACCCTCGAATTTGATTCCAAAGTTTCTATTAAATGTTTTCAATTTCCTATATTTTATTTGGGAAAAGGAGAAAATTCAAAGAAATATCCACCATCAACACAATGGCTAGTCTTTACTTATGTGAAGAAATGTGGCAATCATACCATACAGGGAATTAGTACTCCTCCCAATAATACAAAAGTACAACTAAATTTTACTACTGGAGTTTCTGTAATATGTACTAATACAACAGTCATTACAGGCACCATACATTGGGCATATGTTCTATCAATATTAACAGGTAAACCTACCTCTATTTATACAGACCATTTGGTTAAAATCCCTTCTACCTGTAAAAAGGTAGGCAGACAGTATCAAAAGGTTGTAGTACATTTTAGTACATTCCCAGACACAGGCAGGTGCCAATATAAAAGAGCATGATATGATACTCTGCTAGGAAGCCTAGGTACAGGCACTGGAGCTATTAATGCAGCCGACGTTGAAATTCTAACTAATCATGTAAAAGTAATGGGGGGAGATATCTCTCAGATTGTGCATTTACAAGCATCTTGGAATCCAGAAATACGTAAGACACACCTGCACAATATAAATTATCAGCAGGAATTGTTAGCCAATTATGATGCTATGCAGCTACATCAGTTGAAATCTGATAGTAACATGACAATTTGTGTAAATTGGACAAAATGCACTATGAAATCTTTGTATGTGGAAATTCAAAAAAATAGAGTACAAACTGAACTTATGTTACAAAATGAAAATGTTTGGCGACAATTGTTTAACAAATGGATACCTCAAACCGATTGGATTAGGTTATTTAGTGAAGTAACATACTGTACTCCAGAATATTGTACAAGAACGTTTATGCATTGTAATGTTACTGATATCACTATTATGTGTCAATTTACTGTGTTACCTATGATATTTCTCATACCAGAAAGGTATGAGTATCGGTTGCCACAATTTGAAGGTAATTATATAGATATGAGAGGAAAAACACATAAAATTGAGTGTTGTACACAGATTCAAAATGTACTGATTTGTGGACAGCACTTGCCTGTCTATAAACCATACTTACTGCAGCATTCTGTTAATTTGTGTAAATGGACTATTATGCCTTCTTCTTTTTCCGTGGTGGTGGTGCTGTGGTAGCATTGTCACCTCACAGTAAGACGCTGTCCAGTTCGAGTCTCAGATAGAGCGTCTTCTGCATGGAGACATGCGTGAATGGGTGTACCTTTGTTGAAGGTTGTGCATCAGGCCTGGCAAGCCGGTACGTAAAAATCAACTGCCAGTCATTAGCGGACCAGAGTTCCACTGTGGTGACCCCTAACCAGGAAAAGCCGAAAGACACAAACAAATGCCTTCTTCTTTTCAAATGTTTATAGAAATGGCTCCTCTGTATATTTGTCTGGTTACAGATCAAGATGTAGGTCATAATTTAATTTACCTTTTGTAAGATGTTTATCACATGTTGATTTCCTTACATGGAATAATAAGAGCTGTGTGTTTATTGAACCCATAAAAATAAATATTTCCAAGAACTGAAATTATGACTTAATACAGCTTCCTAATATATCTGTATCCTTGGATAATTTAAAAAACATAATGAACAATACTAAAATTCTCAAAGAGTATTTGAAAAAAAAAATAAAAGTATTCTGTATTATGAGGCATTAAGCATCATTGCAAAAGATAAACTACTTAGTTTGGGTAAAAAGACCAAAAAAAGACACTGCTCACAACTGGTGGGATATCGTTGGTCAAAATAAGGAAAAAATCTATTAAATTGGTTGATACATCCTGTATTAGTAGTATTAGGCATCATAGTCATACTAACTATCTGGAATTGCTACCAAATTTGTCATTTGCGAAAAACTTATAGAGTTCAACAAATCATAATGGTTAACCTGAATAAACTGAAGAAAGTTTCAATGTGTATCATTGAAGAAAAAATTGAAAATGAGCAGTCATTTTCTGCTTTTTAAATAAAAAGTGGGAATGTGAGAGTAAAGAACAGGTTAAAATGGATTACTGTGGATTTTTCTGAAAATGCAAAATAAATGTTTTGCATTTCAGTGTGTAGAGTGCACTCAGTTTAAACTCTGTTACCTAACTTGGCAAAAACAAATAGCTTGGCATTCATTGTTAATAATAATCAGAAGTAAAATATTTTCTCTCTTATAAACTATGCAGTTTGTGAAACTTATTATCTACAAGCATGTCAAGACAAACTTTTGTATGCAGCTGTGTCTCGTCAATATGATACGCAAGATAGGCCAAGGATGAAAAGAGTTATTCTTCAGGAACAGAATGTTTAAAATATGGAAAGCAAACTGTCAGTAGACCACCTTCAAAGGAAAGACTTATTATTCTGGCAAATAGTCCAAACTGCTTATGCAGGCAGAAAATACATTATAACGATTGGGACTTTTTCTTTTGTATCAGAGACTTTGATTATTCTGTTCTTGCAGACCTGATGCTGTAAGCTGAAGTATGTTTTTTATGTATATACCTTTCATTGTTAAGCTAGGCAAAAACCTTGTGTGCAGTAAATGAATGGTGTGACAGCAGAACTGTCTCAGTGTTTTCATTGAGTAAAAGGTACGGACTACCTGAACAAGTGTAGTTTAACAGTGATAAGGGAAAAGAGAGCAAATGCTTTTGATACATTAGTGTAGGGGCAACCTACAAAAGTAAATGACAAAGTAAGAGAAAGAAAAACAACTACAGAGAAAAAACATAAAACATGGAGGTATGACAGAGGTGGCAGTATTACTCATGTAAGGAGTACAAAGAAAAGACAAATGGTGTGGAATCAATCAGATCCTGCTCTACCCACTTAAGATGAATATATTGAGTGGCATAACAGAAATTTCAACCATGAAAATGATTAACAAGAAACAGATAAAAAAATAGAGAACTGTAGGAAAAATTATGATACAAGTCAGGTTCCCAGTGACTTGCACAAAAAGAGTTATTGCACATATCCACTGACACCCCTATGTGTCTCTGACAATTTTTGAGTGAAAACAACCATAATATATCATGGCACTAGTCAATATAGGTGTAGAAATAACCATATATGCAGGAAATCTAAAAATAATTGGCAGCTTGTAAGTTTAGCTGGTTAGTGTAGGGCAAAGACAAAGAGTGTTAATACCAGAATAAAAGTGGATTTTGGAGGAGTGCCATTAATAACAACTGCAGTAGTTGCCCTGTATCTTTAAATATTTTGAGGATATATATAAGATTATAATAAACTACAGCTGGGCCCTTTTTGTTTAGAGTGAGACACTGCTCTGTGAATCTAGTAAAAAAGTCTAATTCACAGTGATGCAAAGTGTGAAGCGGTATATATTCTAGCATTAAAGAGTATCATAAGTCAGGTAATTACTGCTTTATGGGAGAAGGATGCAAACATATTTCTGAAACTGCAAAAGGGACCATTGTGAGTAGGCAGCCTGCAGCTAGCAGTGAGCTCCTCTGCTGTCCAGCATTGTGAGATAAATAAGGTGAATGACTGTTAGCTGTGAGATAAATAAGGGAAATGACTATTAGCTGTGAGATAAATAAGGGAAATTACTATTAATTGTGAGATAAATAAGGTGAGTGACTATTAATTACCAAGCTTTGAATAAAGTGGCACCTAACACAGCAGTAAGGGGTTCTCTCATTATTATGTTTTGGAGGAGTTCTAATATGCAGCTGGACTATATCACACAGCATTAGACTTGACAAATATTTTCTTTTCAGTTCTAATTGACAGCAGTAGATCACAATATGCCCTCACTGAAGAGGTCAGTCTGTAATCCTTTCAGGATTTTCCACAGAGATATTTGTACAGCCTGTCTTTGTCTCATGGACTAGTTGCCAATACCTCTCAATTGCCCAGAATTTCACAGAATGTCCAGATTTTTGCCTCATATTTTTGGTTTGCTCCTTGTATAATTTATTATTCTCTGGCAAATCACTGAAGAGTGAATTCACTTCTGCAAGGTTCGGAATGTTTATCCATCAGAAAATGCATATTAATGCAAATCCGATTATTCTAAAAACTTTCTAACTTTATAAGAACAATATTTAAAATCTATTCCTGACTTTGGCTCTTTAACTTCTCTAGTAGAACACCAACCCTCACACGTTAAGGCTTGCACGACCCAATACAAATGCAGAAAACAAACAAGGGCCAGCAAAGCAGTTCCAAAAAGCTTTATTGGCAAAACGGTGTATAAATTACACCATATTATATAATATTGTTCAATATAATGTCAAGTCCTCATACTAGTTTCGGTGTAAACCTTCTTCAGTGAGGAACAGTAAAAAACATTCACCAATGATAATACACGATATATATAGGCTGTAGTAGCCAATAGGAAAGTGGTAACATACATAAATGTCAAAACATATATCCAGACTTAAATGCTAAGTGTATATAGCATATAAATCCACATATAACAAATATATATGATATAAATAATATATATAATGGGTGACCTATCTAAATAACCTAAATAACATATATCTAATGTTCACATAGTAGGCATTCTATTCACTTAATCTAAATAAAATATAATAATTGAACACCTGATTTAAATGAATCCATAAAAAATACAATATGGATCTCTAATAGCATAGGTCTTATCCAATGAATAGGTAGTAGTGTTATTCTATATACAAATCTATAGATGGTCATTTAGCCCTGGTGGAAATAGGGCCCCTAAATGTATTATCCAATATCTTTCTTTGTGGCTAAGAATACTTTGCCATCCAAGCTGATTATGTCTATTGCCCTGAACCTTATCAATGATAGTGAACATGAATTTGGCTGATTTGTGTTTGATAAAATGTTGATATAAGGCATTACTGGGTTTCTGATTGCGAATGTAAACTCGATGTTCACCTATTCTAATTCTCAAAGAACGTGAAGTTTTGCCTACATAAAAGGCTTGACAATGGCATGTGGCCAAATAGATAACCCAACTAGACGAACAATTACCAAAGATATGAGTATCAAATATCCTACTAGTATTTGCACTGGTAAATTGTTTAAGTTTGTTGACTTGTCCACAAGAAGTACAATGGCCACAGGGGAAGGTTCCCAATAATTCATCTCCTGAGATAGTCAACTGCCTATAAGTGGCACCCCCACTATCCTGATGTTTGTAATGAGAGAACAATGTACCCAAGGTTTTGCCTCTCCTGTATGAAATGGAACATTGGTTGTCCAATATATGACGAAGGTGGTCATTAGCTAATAGTATATTCCAGTTATTGTTAAGTATGTTCCTAACTACTTGATGGTTTTTACCAAAAGTCGTGATAAATCTAATGGTCTCATCATGTGTGCCCTCCTTCTTTTGTTTGTATTGTAATAAATCCTGTCTTTCTTGACGATCCGTCCAGATCCTTGCTGTAAGGATGTCAAACCTCGAGTAACCTCTATCCAAAAATCTTTTGTTAAGATCCTGTTGGGCCTCCTCATAATCCACCAGGGAAGAATTGATGCGTTTAATCCGTAAATATTGCGATTTAGGAATGTTGCGGATGGTGTGGCGTGGATGCATACTGGAAGAGTGGAGTAATGTGTTGAATTGTGGATATTTTCTATGTATTTTGGTGTTTAAGGTATTGTCTTCATTATGATATATCGTAACATCCAAAAAGTCAATGACTGACTTATGGTATGTTATGGAAAATTCAATACCCCAAATATTATTGTTCAGATGTTCCACAAATTCAAGCAAATCTTTGTATACCAGCATACCACACTGGGCTGGTCTTCAGGCATTGGATTTTTGGCTGAAAAAAGCGGAATTATATCCACCAGGATTCAACACTCTATTAGTTTGCATGTCTGAGCATGTTCTTAACAAAAATGTCCTTTTCTTTCAGGGTGATTGTTATTGGCAATTGAGAGGTACAGCCATGGGTGCCTCCTTCACCACAATATATGCCGATCTATTTATGGCGTATTTGGAAGAATGTCTTATTTACGATCCCCTACATAACATCTATTTGGTTGAGATGGACATCTGGAGGCGTTATCTTGATGATTGTTGGATGGTGTGGCGTGCGGATGCTGACTATTTGCTTGAATTTGTGGAACATCTGAACAATAATATTTGGGGTATTGAATTTTCCATAACATACCATAAGTCAGTCATTGACTTTTTGGATGTTACGATATATCGTAATAAAGACAATACCTTAAACACCAAAATACATAGAAAATATCCACAATTCAACACATTACTCCACTCTTCCAGTATGCATCCGCGCCACACCATCCGCAACATTCTTAAATCGCAATATTTACGGATTAAACGCATCAATTCTTCCCTGGTGGATTATGAGGAGGCCCAACAGGATCTTAACAAAAGATTTTTGGATAGAGGTTACTCGAGGTTTGACATCCTTACAGCAAGGATCTGGACGGATCATCAAGAAAGACAGGATTTATTACAATACAAACAAAAGAAGGAGGGCACACATGATGAGACCATTAGATTTATCACGACTTTTGATAAAAACCATCAAGTAGTTAGGAACATACTTAACAATAACTGGAATATACTATTAGCTAATGACCACCTTCGTCATATATTGGACAACCAATGTTCCATTTCATACAGGAGAGGCAAAACCTTGGGTACATTGTTCTCTCATTACAAACATCAGGATAGTGGGGGTGCCACTTATAGGCAGTTGACTATCTCAGGGGATGAATTATTGGGAACCTTCCCCTGTGGCCATTGTACTTCTTGTGGACAAGTCAACAAACTTAAACAATTTACCAGTGCAAATACTAGTAGGATATTTGATACTTGTATCTTTGGTAATTGTTCGTCTAGTTGGGTTGTCTATTTGGCCACATGCCATTGTCAAGCCTTTTATGTAGGCAAAACTTCACGTTCTTTGAGAATTAGAATAGGTGAACATCGTAGCGACATTCGCAATCAGAAACCCAGTAATGCCTTATATCAACATTTTATCAAACACAAATCAGCCAAATTCATGTTCACTATCATTGATAAGGTTCAGGGCAATAGACATAATCAGCTTGGATGGCAAAGTATTCTTAGCCACAAAGAAAGATATTGGATAATACATTTAGGGGCCCTATTTCCACCAGGGCTAAATGACCATCTATAGATTTGTATATAGAATAACACTACTACCTATTCATTGGATAAGACCTATGCTATTAGAGATCCATATTGTATTTTTTATGGATTCATTTAAATCAGGTGTTCAATTATTATATTTTATTTAGATTAAGTGAATAGAATGCCTACTATGTGAACACTAGATATATGTTATTTAGGTTATTTAGATAGGTCACCCATTATATATATTATTTATATCATATATATTTGTTATATGTGGATTTATATGCTATATACACTTAGCATTTAAGTTTGGATATATGTTTTGACATTTATGTATGTTACCACTTTCCTATTGGCTACTACAGCCTATATATATCGTGTATTATCATTGGTGAATGTTTTTTACTGTTCCTCACTGAAGAAGGTTTACACCGAAACTAGTATGAGGACTTGACATTATATTGAACAATATTATATAATATGATGTAATTTATACCCCGTTTTGCCAATAAAGCTTTTTGGAACTGCTTTGCTGGCCCTTGTTTGTTTTCTTTAACTTGTCTCCCAATGTTTTTGGATTTGTCCAGAATTCTTGCACAAGGAAGTTGATAGTTATGGTAATAGCTAGATTAGTGAAACAGAAAGTAAATTATATGGCTGTTTTCCATTACATCAACAATATTGTGATCATGTAAGAACAAGCAGCTGTGAAAAAAGGTTGGTCTGCAGTTATACAACACATTCAATAGAGATGATGGAATGTTAATAAAAATATAATGCAGAAATGAACTGGAGTGAAATTTTTGAATGGCGTCAGATGAGAACTACCTGAGACAGTAATGAGCAGGATACAGAAAATACAGTTTTATAAAACCAAGAAACAAGCTCAAGTTTTCCTTAGAGTTAATGGATTTTTGGAGAGCTGTTGTTTCATCTTTAGGTTTAATTCTGAGATGAATTTATAATTATGGCTGTAAAGAAAACATACTTTGTATGGGATCTACAACAGCAAACTGCAGTCAAGGAGGCTAAAAAGATTTTTCAAAAGAGTCCTGCACTAGGACAGGTAGATCCTAACCAGCCTTAGATTCTGGAATTGACTGTAAATTACAGGATTATGTCATGGGGACTGTAGCTCCATTATAGAATCTGCAAGAAATATTCACTGGGATCTTAATCCAAAGATTTTATTGGATTTCAACAGTGATAGAGCACATTGGAGCAACATGGGTTTATTTAAGCAATAACAAAGAAATCCAAAATAACAGATTACAGTTCCCCCAGACTTGAGACTCAGGATACCAGTGGTTTTGTAAAAATATATAGAATTTATTCACAAAATGAAGCAAAACACTAGGAGCTCTAGTACTGGGTTGAGCGCTTTCATCTGACAAATCACAGATTTCTTCAGAACCAATAAGCTCCTACAATCCATTCCTTTTAAAACATTTTTGGCGCCAAAAATTCCTTAAGGGGAATCCGATCAGAACATTGGTTCTCAAATGATTACATTCACTTCAGTAGTTGTCACCCCCCACATATCTTTAAAAATGTAGTAAAGGGACAAAGTATAAGAGCTGCAAGAATGTCATCTACAAAGGAAAATATGACAAGTGAGTTAGAAGTAGTGTTCAAATTATTTCAGGATCGAGGATATCCTAAGGCCATGTTAGAGAATGTAATATCTTATGTTAGGGCCCAATGGGGACTGAAATATGTTTCATTACTGGGGAAAAGTATTGTGTCACAGCGCAATACCAACAATGAAAGAGACAAGAAAGTGTGTGTGATTAAATTTAATCCTTACACCAGTGTAATTATAGAAACTTTTAAAGAAACACTGGCCGCTAATTACCAGTTCTGGTTCTATAGGGCACATAGTAGGAGCTGATATTTGTACTGTATTTAAAACGGGAAGTAATTTAAAAAGATTAATTGAGTATGGAAGAAAGGGTTCATATGATATGAGAAGGAATGGTACCACTAGATGTGGTACCTGTAAACAATGTACATGTATCAACACTAACCCCAAAATTAAGTTAGATAACATCATTAAAACTACAGTAACATGTAAAAATGGGAATTGTAACACTCAACATATTGTCTATATTGCTACCTGTACAAAATGCTCAGCCTTTTACATAGGCAAAACCGAGAGGAAATTTAAGACTCGTATATATGAGCATTTGTACAGGATTAAAAAAGGAGATTCAAAAAATGCACTTTGTAAGCATATATTAGAAAAGGGTACAGATCACAATTTTACATTTGCTATTATAGACCAGGTTGAGATTGGCGATAGAGGTGGTAACTGGAAAACCTATCTGGCCTGGGTCGGAAGTAAATGGCAAATATGTACGGATGCAACTACATCACCTGGTATAAATGATTTCATCAGTTTAAAACCTTTTCTTGCTTTGAATTAGTAATAGCATTACAGAATGGTATTTTACATGTGTTGTAGTATATATATTATTTCCATATTTTGCACTTTTTTTGGTGAGCAGTACTATGGACTTAAGAACTATCTCAATATAAATGTACTGTTTGTGTATCTGACTCAAATAGTTTTATACAATGAATAAGATATAGTTGTAAGCATTTATGTATTTTTGTATTTTTATATTTTTTATTCATTGATTATTATGAATTTCACAACTTAGCAGACATTTTGTTTACTTCTGCTTATAGTATGGAATATTAATATGTAGGGTGAATTCACTCCATTTTAATTATATAAAATTATGACATTATGTATGTATTTTACATACAATTTTACAATGGTTTAGAGATATTCAAGAACATATTAAGTATTAAGTAATGTATACAACTGATAATTATTGATAATTATTGTTACCAATGTTCTGATCGGATTCCCCTTAAGGAATTTTTGGCGCCAAAAATGTTTTAAAAGGAATGGATTGTAGGAGCTTATTGGTTCTGAAGAAATCTGTGATTTGTCAGATGAAAGCGCTCAACCCAGTACTAAAGCTCCTAGTGTTTTGCTTCATTTTGTGAATAAATTCTATATATTTTTACAAAACCACTGGTATCCTGAGTCTCGAGTCTGGGGGAACCGTAATCTGTTATTTTAGATTTCTTTGTCGTTGTGTACTACACTTATATTTACTAGTCGTAAGATGGCAGAGGAGGATTCCCTGTGTACTTCATTGAGCTCTGAGGAATACCGTACACTACACTCTGAGGTGACGTCGTTGCAAAGCAACGTTAACAAGCTCCTAGATCTGGTTAACAAACTAACCGAAGCGGTTATGGTGGGCGGAGATGCCGCTAAACCTGTAATTTCCAACAATACAGTAGCAACACAAGTAGTGCCAGAGGAAGCGGATGACAGTAGCAATGCGTGCGAAATCCCAAATGGGCAGAGAGAGGTTACAAAAGCGAGTAACCAATATCAGTTAGACTTGGGAGATACTAACGCAAATGTGTCCTTGGAAGCTGATTTCACCTTTGATTTCAGCATTTTTCACAGCAATGAGGAGAATACGAGAATGGGTGCACGCCCCAAACAACAGCGTGAACAAATACGAACATATTCTATTGCTGCCAGCAAAGCCAATAACAAAAACAAAGGTACTGTTACAAAAGAGTATTTATCCAGTCCAAAAAGGACTTTTACTAAAACAAGGGATTGTAATGACAAGGATATTAGTGTGTCCAATGTGTTAAATGACTTTTTAGCTGATGATTATGATTTTATGGGCAAGTCAGCAACAAAGTATAAGTATAATGAGAGACCATCTATTATTAATTACAATTATGATGATGTCAAAACTAGAATTTATTCGTTGGGTAAAAAATTAACACAATTGAAGAGTGTTAGAATAGACAATGCATATCTAGAGAAATGTCTTTTGTTACAAGTGGTCCCTAAGGGTCTTAGGTTTTTTAAATTACCTTTAGGTATCAAGTATAACTCAAAAATAGTACTAGAATTTAATAAAATGTTTGATGAGTTTGGGTACATTTATATGAAACATCTTATTAAGTGTAATGAAGAGAAAATAAATGTCTTGTTACAGGAGGTGGAGGGGTTAAACGAATCTATCATACATGATGTGATGTTTGAGAAATGGTATGAATGTTATTCAAATCAGTTCACCCAAGTTAAAATGAAAGTGAAAAATGTATATGATAGAAAAATGCATAAAATTGAACGTGATTTAGATTTGTATAGAAATGGAAGAGCATATATATGGCCTCAATACGAAAGAGAGGGTGATGAAGTATTTGAGGTGGTGCAAACAAAGGGAAGAAAGAGAAATTTTAGAGCTAAGGAGGATGAAAATTTTCAAGGGGGGAGATACTATCCAGCCCCAAAGAAACAACAAAGGAGATTATAAATGTTAGAAATTCAAGGGACAATGTGATATCTCCAGAAAATACTTCTCCCTCTAATTTTCACAATTTACATACACCTACACCTACTCATACATACAAGTTTATCAATACATTTACCAACAAATACAGCTCCACAACTCGATGAAAATGTAATTTATGGAGAACACGAGCAAGACAGTATTTTTTGTTCACCCAAACCGGAAGTGGCTGTAGAGAGTTTCCCTAGTATTAGTTGTTATCAAGGTTTCAATGTGTATAACTATACTGATATCCAAGTTACAGAAGACATCACATCCTTGTTTAGTAAGGGAATGAAGTATATTCCAACAGTGAAGTTTAATTTATTTGACCTCATTAAAGAAATCAAACTATTTTGTAGAAGGCTGAATTTAGCAATTCAATTTAATAAAGATACTAATAACAATAAGAATAAGACCAATATAAGTAGGTCTATTTTGGTTAAGAAAAGTACATACATCCCGGTTCCGAATGCCCAAGTTGCATTATATGAAAAAATGGTATGTAATGACATATATACTTTATATAAGGATCTTAAGTGCAACCTAGGAGGTAGTTTCACCCCACTGGACAACTTAAATAAAGGTGAAAGAAGATGTATGGAAGAACTTATCTTAAATGACGAGATCAGAATAATGAAGCCTGACAAGGGCGGAGGTATAGTGATTTTCGATAGTCAACTATACCTCAAGGAAATACATAACATTTTATATGAATCAGGAAATTATGAACAAGTCTCCCTAAACCAAATTAACATTGGGTACAGGCGAATAGATTTAGCACTCGAGGAATATTTATTAGATAACCGAATCACCAGTGAATTGTATGAATATTTAAGAACTGAATACCCAATAATGGCCCACATTATAGGGATACCAAAGATCCACAAAAACATGGAAAAGCCACTGTTTAGACCCATTATTTCTGGATCAAAATCCAAAACCTTTAAAATAGGGATCACTATAGACCATTGGACTAAGCAAATTTACACCAAAGTGGATCATTTAGTAAAGGACTCTTGGGATTTTTTGAGTAAACTCACTACGGAAGTATGGGACGAGAATTTGACTTTTCTCACAGTAGATGTACAGGATTTATTTTCTAGCATACCTGCGACTACTGGACTAGAGTACTTCTACAACAGCTTGTGCAAATACTCTGGTTGTAGCTGGGACAGAATCAATCTCATTATAGATATGATGGGACTTGTTCTCGATCACAACTACATTTTCCATGCAGGTGAATATTTCAGACAAACTCGAGGTGTAGCCATGGGGGCTTCATGTGCCCCAATATTTGCCAACTTGGTTATGCTCGAGTGGGAGAACAAATATATTTTTCCAAGTCAGTTTTACCAATACATCAGGTTATATACAAGATTCTTGGATGTTTTCATCATTTGGAAAGGACCAATAGACTTGATACCATCTTTTTTAGAATATCTCAATAAAACAACTGATTTTTTGAGATTCACCTCCCAATTTGACAAATATGGTATTGCATATTTGGATACTTGGATTAGCAATACAGGGACAGGTTTTTCTTCTAGGATATACAGAAAGCCTACGTTCTCCAATGATTACATTCACTTCAGTAGTTGTCACCCCCCACACATTTTTAAAAATGTAGTAAAGGGACAGAGTATACGAGCTGCTAGAATGTCATCTACAAAGGAAAATATGACTAGTGAGTTAGAAGTAGTGTTCAAATTATTTCAGGATCGAGGATATCCTAAGGCCATGTTAGAGAATGTAATATCTTATGTTAGGGCCCAATGGGGACTGAAATATGTTCCATTACTGGGGAAAAGTATTGTGTCACAGCGCAATACCAACAATGAAAGAGACAAGAAAGTGTGTGTGATTAAATTTAATCCTTACACCAGTGTAATTATAGAAACTTTTAAAGAAACACTGGCTGCTAATTACCAGTTCTGGTTCTATAGGGCACATAGTAGGAGCTGATATTTGTACTGTATTTAAAACAGGAAGTAATTTAAAAAGATTAATTGAGTATGGAAGAAAGGGTTCATATGATATGAGAAGGAAGGGTACCACTAGATGTGATACCTGTAAACAATGTACATGTATCAACACTAACCCCAAAATTAAGTTAGATAACATCATTAAAACTACAGTAACATGTAAAAATGGGAATTGTAACACTCAACGTATTGTCTATATTGCTACCTGTACAAAATGCTCAGCCTTTTACATAGGCAAAACCGAGAGGAAATTTAAGACTCGTATATATGAGCATTTGTACAGGATTAAAAAAGGAGATTCAAAAAATGCACTTTGTAAGCATATATTAGAAAAGGGTACAGATCACAATTTTACATTTGCTATTATAGACCAGGTTGAGATTGGCGATAGAGGTGGTAACTGGAAAACCTATCTGGCCTGGGTCGAAAGTAAATGGCAAATATGTACGGATGCAACTACATCACCTGGTATAAATGATTTCATCAGTTTAAAACCTTTTCTTGCTTTGAATTAGTAATAGCATTACAGAATGGTATTTTACATGTGTTGTAGTATATATATTATTTCCATATTTTGCACTTTTTTTGGTGAGCAGTACTATGGACTTAAGAACTATCTCAATATAAATGTACTGTTTGTGTATCTGACTCAAATAGTTTTATACAATGAATAAGATATAGTTGTAAGCATTTATGTATTTTTGTATTTTTATATTTTTTATTCATTGATTATTATGAATTTCACAACTTAGCAGACATTTTGTTTACTTCTGCTTATAGTATGGAATATTAATATGTAGGGTGAATTCACTCCATTTTTAATTATATAAAATTATGACATTATGTATGTATTTTACATACAATTTTACAATGGTTTAGAGATATTCAAGAACATATTAAGTATTAAGTAATGTATACAACTGATAATTATTGATAATTATTGTTACCAATGTTCTGATCGGATTCCCCTTAAGGAATTTTTGGCGCCAAAAATGTTTTAAAAGGAATGGATTGTAGGAGCTTATTGGTTCTGAAGAAATCTGTGATTTGTCAGATGAAAGCGCTCAACCCAGTACTAGAGCTCCTAGTGTTTTGTTTCATTTTGTGAATAAATTCTATATATTTTTACAAAACCACTGGTATCCTGAGTCTCGAGTCTGGGGGAACCGTAATCTGTTATTTTGGATTTCTTTGTCGTTGTGTACTACACTTATATTTATTTAAGCAATAACCCATGCCTGGGCATTGGTAATGCTGGATTTACCCACGGTTGGTGAGGTTTGGTCACAAGGATGAAGCCTGAGTGGCCAAACAAAGACAACCGGGGGTAAATCCAGCATTACCCACACCCAGATGTGGGATATTGCTATTGTACAATGACATTATTTAAGAAAAAAAATACTTTTCTTAAACAATGACATTGTATAATGCCTCCTTGCTGCCCTTCTGCAGCTGTCCAGTATTCTGTGGCAGTTCTGATGTACTGCGCATGTGTATGATTACGCAGTACATCAGAACTGTGTGTGGAAGCAATGGAAAAAGGAAGATCTCTGTTGCTTTTAAAAATGTGTCTCACTATGTTAAAAGAGTTTAACATAGCGAGATAGCTTTAAAAAAAGCAACAACGATTTTCCTTTCTCTGTTGCTTTTTCTAAAGCTGTCTAGCTATGTCAAATAAGTTTAACATAGTGAGACAGCTTTAAAAAACTAATTTAACATAGCGAGATAACAGCAACGGAGCTCTTCCATTCTCCGTTGCTGTCCAAAAAAAAAAAAAAAGACATACTAATGGAAAAAGTCCGGGCAACCGGACCTTTTCCATTAGTATAAGTCTGATTTACAATGTGCACGCTGACCAATCAGCATGCGTGTTTTGGAATATTAATGGGGAGGGGGGTCATTGTATAATTATGCATTTACTTATGTTAACGTGAGTAGAGCATTTGTACCAGTGGACCATTGTCAGGCTCAGCCCAGGAAAGAGTGCAAAGCAGGGCAAAGCAAAAAAAAAATAGGTGAATATTAATGATACATAAAAAAGGCTATATACACAATGATGACATAATATGAATTACTAGGCAAATGCAACTACATCATATACAGGGTAGCACCATATACTGCATTTCTGTGAAAAGAAGGAATAACAAAACCAGAGCAAGTGGTAGCAAAGACTGACTATCCACTCCCGGAATGGTTACGTGATAACCTATTAATGACAATACTGAACAAGCTGCCAACATTCAATAGGTGGTATGAAATCTGAGAACTGGCAAACAACAGATCTGGAATGTCACAGGTGTAGCATAAATTACCCGAGCCGGGAAAAACAGGCAGTGGTACTTCTGAGACAATTGAACTGCAGTTTGAAAAATCACGTATGCCTGTAGCACCCTTTCCACAGAGCAATTAAGAAAGCATGAACAAGAGAAAGCATGGTTTACCAATATCTCAGCAAAAACCGAAGCCCTTATTAGAACATGGGCTACATTTTGCATAAAAACTGAAACCATTTTGCATGAGGAGGGACAGCCTAGTTCAAGTAATCAAACAGAAATCCAAGATGTTGTGTTGATAATCGATCATCTAGCACCTCATATAAAGCCATTTATTTGTGCGAACAGGTGAGCAATATATATAGGTTTAACACCATAATTACCATATTGGCATCAAGATGAATGGAAACCCATTGGAAGAAGGATCTAAAGACTGACAACAGATGTGGAATAAAATGCAAAAGTACCATTTCCTTTTAACATGTGGATGAGCAGCTGTCCTGCCATTGCCAAAATAAGGCATAATCAGCACAGATTGCATGGTGGCAGTACATATTATGGTGGGTGCATGCCAATGTGGCCATCTGACATGAGATGCCTCTAAGTATGTAAAAGAGTGTGGAATGATTCTATAAAGTGACATAATGATAACCCATATCATACTCAAGTAACAGGTTTAATTGAACATACGAATGTACTGCTAAAAGATCAGTGCTGGAAAAATACAGATTGAAGCAAAAGACCAAATAAATATCAGATCAAAGGAGACGAGGGATCTTCACTACATTTGCAGATGAACTATATACAGAGTAATGACTGCATCGTATAGATTGAGATTACTATATATTATTTACCTGATGTTGGTGAATACCAAGAAGGCACATATTGTATTGTGTAGTGACAGGGCAAAGTAAACCACTGCAAATGAAAGTTCAAACAATGCTTGGGTGGAAGCAAGCAATAATACCCAACAAGGTGGACATTATCTGGGAAAATAACAGAATGCACAGGGGTGTTGTGAGGCCTGACACCACAGCCAGTATTTCTCCTGATAACCCTGACACTGAAGAGAATTCCTGCATTTAGATAATGAACTATCTCATAAACTGTTTTGTACTTATATTTGTATTAGTATATGTACTTTTTTATATTTTTGATGTAAAATAGTTCCTCCGTCTAACCCATCAAACTAGCTGTAGCATATGTGATTGTTAACAGAGAAAGTATTTTACATCCAAAATACAAGTTCTGTAACACATACACACACACACACACACACACACACACACACACACACACACACACACACACAAAATATTCCTAGTAATTCTATCTACTTACATGACTCAGTAGATTTTAAATGTCTCATTGTGATCAAATGAATAGAAAACAAATACAATGCAAGGCATTACAACCCTCATGACTGTCAACTGTCCCTAATTTTTCTCTGTCATTCAGAAATGTTTGACTTTTGTGGTAAATCACTGAAGATTATTGTTAGTCAATAAAGTAGACAATATAGTTTTATATGTTTTATTTGTTCAGAAACAATAGGTTGATAGAAAACCTTTTCCTATATTTAGATATTACACAAATTGGTGTTATATTTTAAAATATACCTTGTTTAGATCATTTTTTTCTGAATATCATTGGCTTTATCTAGAATTCTTGACCAAAGAACTTGGGAGGTGCATACTGGCCCCTGGATTCAGCAAGCCCTGCATGGTGTGCAGGACTAGTGCAGGAGCTCCAGCAGGCAATATGTCTGCCATGCAATCCAGGAATAAGCTGCAGGGACGTGCATGAGCGCTCCTGCACTAGTCCTGCACAGACTCAGCTCCTGCATGCAAATTACCCCATTTGCAGATGAAATCCATGCAAATGAGATTAATTTGTGAGCCAGGAAGCTGGCAGACTGCAGTGTGGGACTAGTTTAATCTGCAGAAATGTACTCGGTTAGTAACCGAGTACATTTCTGTAAACTACAAAACGGAGCTATGACAGATCCAAGTAAAGGGTGGATATTTTGTTGAAAGCATGCCGATGGCCAAATATATGGTCACTGGCATGGAAAACAGTTGCAAAATAACTGCGGTTATGCAGTCCGACATCATTGACCCTGTGGACTAGGTTGTTCCACAGGGCGGTCAACTCTTGTTGCTCATGGTCGGCCTGGCCAAACAGGACAGGGTAGTGCTGGATGAGATAGTTCAGCACTATGTCATTTTCAGCCATTGAATAAGCAAGTAGGCGTCCATGTGACATCTTGCCTGAAAAACATAAAGATGGAAACAGGTCTGAGCACCTCATACAGCAATGTTACCATAGTTCTTAATACACATCTCTGTCCCCCCACCAAATCGGTGACAACAAACTGTTCACACAACTCAATAGGTATGGCTACAGCTTACCTACCAGTGGGACATATATTGTATTGTACCACACTTTGTGCTCTGTGTTTGTAGCCATGTTCCCTTTGTGGACACTATCGTTGCTGGCCTGTTACAGACTATTCACCTGCATGCCATTGTCAGGGCCACTATGGTTCCATACATGCATGTGGTATGCTTGCTATGTGATTGCTGCACATCTGACATTCTGTGTTATTGGGGATATCTATGCATGCTGTTTGACATGTTCCAGGATTGTGTAGACTATTACTACCCACATATGTTTTATAACAGTGATACAATAGCATGTTTGGGGAACATTTGCCAGCAGAACCATCTCTCCAACCTCATCTGGCCATGTTACCAGGCCACATCACATGTGGGACCCACCCTGGTGCCACCTCATGTACTGGTCCAGCAATACCTTCAGGTGGAGCCAACTCAGGGGATGTTGTCCCCCCCCAGGGGCACACACACAGACATGATCCTATCACCCGAGGTCAGGTCCAGGGTCTGTTCCATAGCGGGCCCCACAGACACATGTGGGATGTGCTACATTACCTTGTGACACCCAGTACACATTCACAGGGTCCACATGCTCCTCCTGCTCAGCCTCCAGGCCAGGCACCTTCAGGGTCATGGACTGCTGTTGTGAGTAGCAATGGGTGGGATGCTTGTTCCCATTATTTCCATATGGGGTCCCATGGGGCTTCCACATCTTAGACCACACACATCATCCAGTGTGTTTACCCACCACATGTGTCATATACCACCCCTGTAGGCTGTCCTCTATATCTACCAACCCAGACTACCTCCACAAATACACCTGCCATACTTCCCCATATTCCCATTCCCTACTTCACAGACAAGGGCAATATGGTCCCAACAAGGGGTTCACATGTGACATACCCGTCCATGTTGCACACACTTGCAGCTGTATATATCTGTGTATATTGCTATGTGTGCTGTTCCCTCACACACCTTACCTGGTGGTAATATAGAGGACATGTATTTACACACATATATGTGTGTGTGTGCTTGTATATATGTAGACATGCGCATATAGATATACATCTATATATGTGTAGCTATATATGATGTTGTAGGTATGTGTTTATTTATATATATATATATATATATATATATATATATATATATATATGTCTACACATATATCTATATCTGTATACATGTATATATATATATATATATATATATATATATATATATATTTATATATAGAGATATATAGATATAGATATATAAATATATATATATATATATATATATATATATATATATATATATATATATATATATATATATATAGATATATATTTATATATGGATCTAGGACAGTTGATCTAAAGACCAGCTGTCTGAATCCAACCCTACCAAACACTGTTTACTGAAACTGCTTTCGCCGAAAAGGCAGTTTTGGTAAACGGAAGGTAAAACACACACACACACACATACACAAAAACAAAAAAAAAATACACACCATGTTTATGCAGGGGGGCTTCACCCCCCTTCACCCCCCCATGTGAGGGGCTCTGCCTCTACACCCCCCTACTTTTATATTCTCACTCCGAAATTGCACTACAGTGGCAAAAAGGGAATATTCCCTTATCCCCACTGTAGTCTGATCTCGCCCACTACCATTCCCTGTACTTTTTCGAAAGTTTCACAAAAGTACTTTTTTCATTAAAAAGTGCTTTCGTGAAACTGTGACAGCCCATTTTGCTTTCGGTAAAACAGTTTTTTGGTAGACTGTCCTAGACCCATATATATATATATATATATATATATATATATATATATATATATATATATACACATATACCTGTATATGGGGTATATTCAGACATCAGGTCTCCAATCTCAAAACTCTCTCCTGCACAGCTGCACTGTTCTGCCTTGCTACAACACAGACAGGTGCCACATATGGACACAGCCTAACATTAGGGGGTATATATTTAGGGCCAGATTGCAAGTAACCCTATTACACACCTATGGCATTTCAGCATGCTACAATGAGTGTCCTGCAAATGGTGGACTCTGAAACCCACGTGTCCATCATTATGACATTACTTCCACCACCAGCTATTGGCCACAGTAATATACATCTCTTCCATTACACACCACACACTATATTGGCATACATCTTGTCACTCGGTGCTGCTCTACACAGTTGACGGGTATGGCCCACTACCCACAAGGACAGACTCTAATGTCCATAGCAGTTGTTCAGCTGAAGATCATTACAACAACACCTGATGGCACATGTATATCATTCCACATCATCTACCCCAGTGTTATGGACCAAGTACTACAGTCAATTACATACATATATTTTTTACATAACTGTTGTGGGGGTGAGGTCTGTTGTGGATAGTATACTTCTAGGAGGTAATTGTTTTTTCACTCCTTAGTCTGCTTCTTTTGTTGTCCTTTTTGGTGTTGCTGTGGTTCAGGATCTGTTATATGTTTTCTGTTTGTTTTGTCTCTCTCTCTCTCTCTCTCTCTCTCTCTCTCTCTCTCTCTCTCTCTCTCTCTCTCTCTCTCTCTCTCTCTCTCTCTCTCTCTCTCTCTCTCTCTCTCTCTCTCTCTCCCTCTCTCTCCCTCCAGTAAAAGGATTAAGCTGCTTGGAATAGATTGCAGCATGGCTTTTGTGAGGAATGCACATGATCAGGTGATGACCTCTGAACCAGTCAGTGTCCTCCACTTGCTAGCTGCATGCAGCATGCCATGTACTACTTCCAATTACCACTGTCATGGCAACCCACTACTATAAATCCCTACATCTTGTGGGCGTGGTCCCTTTACTTTTCCTGTATGGTGGACATCCTTCCTTTGTGTGGGCAGCAGTGTTACAGACAGCAGGGAGCAGTACCTCTTACAAGAGGACTTGCACACTCAGGCCATCTACATATTTGTATGAAGTTCCAGAACTACAAAGAGAGAGTGTGAGTACTGTTGTTGTATGCATTGTATAGCACCAGTGTTACAGGGTTTGTGTGTACATCCAGTTTAACATGGACTGCAGTCTGTCTGGATAGCTCTCAGCTGTGTGCCTATCCACTTGATGGCCAGAGGTGTGCATGTTATGTTTTGCCTGTCCACCACACAGGTCTTGTGTCAGATATATCACTGGCTGTGTGTGTCGAGTGCTATCAGTACATTGCTACATCCATTTGTGTTTCTGACTTCATATTCCTGAATAAGGGTAAGTTGCAGACTATCTTGAAACACTAGCTACTTGCTTAGTGTATGACAACACTGTTTCACATATGGGCCTGTGTTCCAGTCTCTGCCCTCCACCTACATACTAGGCTTTGTCCATATGACATGCTGTCAGGGGTTGTTATGTAGTGGCCTGTGAGTATGTCATACTGTCATTCCTACCATCATTCCACTGCTGTTGTGGCCCCCACACATATTGTGGGATTGGGTTGATATATGTGTGGGCTTCATCTGCACAATACATGTGTGCCCTTATGCAGTCCAGAGGGCAGTGTATGTAACAGTGGTATATGGCCCTGTATGTCAGTCTATGAGGGGATGCACCATAACTAACATAGGCTGTTACAACATGTGAGGGGTATTAGGGGTAAGCTGCCTTAAGGTATCTGGATGTACATTACCATACAATTCACCTTGGGTAAATGCAGGCCTACTGCTTCCTGATACAGACTCTTCTGTTAGTCAGTGTGATTGTGATGGTTTCAGTTATGCCTTCTTATGTAACAGATACATCCCATTGTGTCAGCTGAGGTCTTTACCTCCAGAGATTGTGTACAGAGTGTAGATAGAGGCTGCTGGACTATACAGCTCCATTACTTACTGTTGATTGATTGTTATCCTGTGGCCCAGTCTGTCTTTACTGTTGTACTACTTGAAGGCCTTGGCCTGGACAGCAACATATGTAATGCTTTCCGGAATATTGCATTAATTTATCTGTTTGAGAGTTGCATTAGTCTGTTTATATGTATTTCAGAGTCTAAACAGCTATATGACATGGCATATACAACTGTAAGAGTAGACAAAGCTTTCTCATGTATGCATTCCCGTGTGTGGTGTTATATCCTTTGACCTCTCTGTGGGTATATGTTGCAGGCATAGGTTCATAGGTTCATACTAGGCTATCTGCCCTAGGGCATTTATAAGCCTAGCCAGAGTGTGTTTAGCTTTCGCCACCCATTTTAAATTAATTTTGCTATGCCCTTTTTCGAGGTTAGTATACTGTGCCTCTGTCTAACAGTGACACAGAAGTGATACCCGGGGTAAACCTATGATCTCCCATCCACTCATCAAGATTCCTCTTGAAGAGAGTCAATGAGGGACTCTGCCTAACCTGGACTGGGATTTTATTCCAGAGTGAAGGGAGCCTCTGGGTTATGAATCTGTCCCTCCAGCATGTCCTATTTATTTCAGTGCTGAGGTTCAAGTCTCTCGAGCATGTAGCTCGATGGGATTTGGATTTTCTGAGGTGCAGCATGTCCATTTATTCTGGGTTGGACATGGCTTTATACGTCAGGCACAGATCGCCTCTGAGCAGGCGGTATGCCACTGAGTAGAGCTGGAGTTTCTTTAACCGGGCAGCATATGGCATCTGTTTGAGCCCTATGATCCTCTTGGTGAGGTACTTTTGGGGTCTTTCCAGTTGCTGCCGGTGTCTGGTAAGATACATCCCAAAAGGGGCATTGTACTCAATTATGGGCCTGATGAGGGATGAGTAAAGAGGCACGATGACCTCCCGTGATCTAGATGTGAATCCCTTCATGATTAGGTGGGCTATATAAAATGTTTTTCTAACCACTTTGGCCACGTGGTTGTCAAATGAGAGATTGCTATCAACTTGGGTCCCCAGGTCCCTAATTACTTCTTCTGTACTTAATGGATTACCACCTATGTGGTAATTTGTGGGCACTGTTTTTGCCAAAGGGGATGACTATACACTTTTTGGCATTTAGCTTGAGGCCATGGCTCTGGCACCAGTTGTCTGTTTCTATGAGGCCCTTTTGGAGGATGCTTGTGTCGGCTGGAGAGTCGATTATGGCACCCAGTTTGCAGTCATCTGCGAACTTAGTCAGCCACAGTCCTTCCGTGTTGGCCTGTACCTCCGAGAAATATTTACCGAACAAGAGAGGTCCCAAGACTGAGCCTTGTGGGATGCCACTTGTAACTGGTTTGGAATCTGACATGGCTCCAGCAATTCTAACCATGTGGGTTCTGTCCTTGAGCCAGTTTGCAAGCCATCTCGTGACATATGGGTTTATATTTATGCTGGTGAGCTTATCTATAATGCCCGAGTGGGGTATTGTATCGAAGGCTTTTGCAAGGTCCAGGTAGGCTGTGTGGACCACCTTTCCCTCGTCAATGGCCTTGGTGACTGTTTCAAAAAAATCAACCAGGTTTAAGAGGCAGGATCTGCCCTTAACAAAGCCGAACTGGGTAGGATCCAGTATCTGTAGGTCCCCAATATCTTTATTTATGAGGTCCATGATGATCTTTTCCATAGCTTTGCAGACCAAGCTAGTCAGGCTTATGGGGCGATAGTTTCCAGGATCCGTTGAGGCACCACCTTTGTGGAGAGGGACCACTGTTGCTGTACGCCACTCTTTGGGTACATATCCTATAGTAAGGCTAAGATTGAACAGTAGTTTTATGTTTGGGTTTAGCTCTTCTTGGAGTTCATATAGGACACAGCCCGGGTCACCGTCTGGTCCCATTGATGCTGTGTTTTAAGCTTTGGAGAGGGCAGCTCTTACCTGAGCATCTCAGATGTCAGGGGGACAGCACTCTTCTGGGATAAATATTTGCCCTTTTGGTGGGGAGGGGGGGGAGAAGTTTTCACTGACCCTGTCAGCTAGGATGTTGGCAATGTCTGTGGGTTCGGTGTATTTTTTGTCATTTTGGACTAATTCTGAGCATATCTGGGAATTCCCACCCAGGTTCCTAACATAACTAAAGAAAGCCTTGTGATTATCATTAGTGTCCTGTGCAATTTTTCTCTCGAAGCTGGCCTTAGACGATTTTATGAGTGCCCATAGTTTTTTGCTAATACTGATCAGAGATGCCTTCCCTTTTTGGGATTTTGCTCTATCATGTAGTAGCTTCCTCCTTCTATTGTATAGTTTGTTTATGGCTGGGGTCCACCAGACAGGACGTCTGCCTTTGGAGGATTGGGTCTTGGTTTTATTTGGGATTGCATGATCCATGCATTCCTGAAGGTGTTCACAGAATGCGTTTATAAAGGATTCTGCAGTCTGGGCAGTATTTTCCACAGGCCCGGGAGCTTTGAAGGATTCCACCTCGGTTTTGAGGAGTGTGAAATTTGCTTTAGAGAAGTTTTTCACTGTGGTTTTTAGGGCAGGGGGTGGAGTCGGGATGTGGATATCCACTGAGATTAGTTTATGGTCTGATCTTACCAGTGAGGGATACACTTCTGATCTGGAGCATAGAGTCCTTATGTTGGTGATGATCAGGTCCAGTATGTTTTCCCCTCTTGTGGGAGTGGTAACAAGTTGTTCCATAGCATTTGAGTTTATAAATTCTAGGAACCTTTGGGCTAAGGTGTTGGAGCTAGATTAATGCTCCCAGTCTATGTTTGGGTAGTTGAAGTCGCCCAATATAATGGTGTTTGGAGAGACCTTCATATTTTCCAGTGTTCTCAGGTAGGCTGAGTGGGGTTCCTGGGTTTGGGAGGGTGGCCTGTAGCAGGCTATAAACTTGAAGGCAGTTTTACCCACTGTTAGTTGCACATGGATAGTCTCTGATGCTTCGTGCTGTGCCACCAACCTGGAGGTGTGGGTATCTTTGACAAATATTGATACTCACTCTCCTTTTGTGGTACGGTCCAAGTTTTGGGGCCGAAAAGCATGGTATGAGGTATAACCTGGTATATATATATATATATATATATATATATATATATATATATATATATATATATATATACATATATATATATATATATATATATATATATATATATATATATATATATATATATGTAACACATTGTACGTTCCCTATGGTAGCCAGACTGTACTGTACACACACACACACAGACACACACACACACACAGACACATACACACACACACACAAAAACAAAAAATAAACAAACACACTATGTTCACGCTCCACCCCACACCCCCCCTACTTTTATATTCTCACTCCGAGATTGCACTACAGTGGGGAAAATGGAATATACTCTTATCCCCACTGTAGTCTGATCTCGCCCACTACCACTTCCCACCGATTCCCTGTACTTTTACGAAAGTTTCGCAAAAGCACTTTTCTTGATAAAAAGTGCTTTCGCGAAACTGTGACAGCCCGTTTCACTTTCGGTGAAACAGTCTTTTGGTAGACTGTCCTAGACCCATATATATATATATATATATATATATATATATATATATATATATATATATATATGTGTGTGTGTGTGTGTGTGTGTGTGTGTGTGTGTGTGTGTGTGTGTGTGTGTGTAGATATTTATATATCTATGTTTATTTTTATATATATATATATATATATATATATATATATATATATATATATATATATATATATATATATATATATATATATATATATGTGTGTGTGTGTGTGTGTATGTATATATCTATTTAGATATAAATATATATATACACACACTCACACATACATCTACATGTATAAATACATTTCCTGTACTGTTGAATGACTATGCTGGATGATATGTTTGTGAAAACATCAGGGTTATGTATATCTGATATGGCTTAGTGGAAAAATCACTTTGGCTATGGTGTGCAGGGTCTTGGGTTTGAGCCTTGCAGAGGCTGTTTATTTTGTTGTTGCGCAGAACAAGGGCCGTTGGATGCAGAGTGATTAAGGCACTTTTAAGCAGTTGTAAGTGGGTTAGCATGGGTTTGTGCAGAGGTAAGCAATGCTAACTTCCGGTTACAGTTTCTTATACTGATTTAGCTTCTCAATTGCTTAACCTGTGTAGGCATTGCTTATCCCAGTGCAAACAAGCATAAACCCCCTTACTGCTGCTTAAAAGTGCTTACTCCCACTTACCCTTGTGCTAAATTTTTTAAAAGAAAAGAAAAAAGGGTTGATAGAAAAGTGGTGAAAAAGGGGTACAAAGAGGGAAAGACAGTAGGGAAAGTAGCCAGGGATGTGCAGGAAGGGTGTAGGGAAGGTCCATAGCTGCCCATTTCCTCTCCAGCAACTGCTGTGCATATACACTGAATTTGGGGATAGATTTGGACACTCAAACCACTGACAGAGGGGACAACAATAATATGTTGTGAAGCCAATTAGACCAGATTACATATGTCCAATAAAATGTGTGCAAAATGGACAGCTATGTACAGGGTGAGATTTTTTTTGGGGGGGGGGACAGATTGCGCTTTTTTTTTTTCAGGTGAGAGTAGTATGTTGGGGAGAGATAGTAGGTACATTTGGAGAGGTAGGCTGGGTGGGTTAACAGACAAGACAAACAAGATGCATATAGTGGCAGTATATGACACATGTGAGGGGTAAACACCTTGATGGTGAGGGGTGTTAGGAAATTGTAAGCCATAAGCCCCCTAGTGGAAACAGTGGGACTGAAGTCTCCACCCATGAACAGTCACCACTGCACCTTCACAGCCCCGAAAGTGGCTATGCTGGGGCTGAGTCAGAGAGCCAGGCCTACCCTCTAGTCGTAACATGTGGCCCTTGAGCTGGTGTAGCATATCTCCAAACTCCCGGTTGAGCTCGCCACACACCACAATCTGGACCTGGAAAAGGGTAGCAGGCTCCTGTCTGCGCCCACTCCCGAGGGGGTGAGCCCCATCCCTGAAGTGGTTCCACCCAAAGGTGGTGCAAGATCAATGGACGATGAGGTCCCAGGTTGAGCCCCAGATGTGCTGGTGCCCAGTACCACTGCCAGCTGAGGTGGGACAGGTGGGTCTGCTGGGACCCGCATTCCCATACATGCTATGGTGTTTATGTTTTATCAACATATGTGGGCTAATAATAGTCAACACATTCTAGGATTAGGTATAACAGCATGCATAGATATTCCCATTAACCCAGACACCAGATATGGAACAGTTGCATAGCAAACAGAACACATGCATATATGGCACCACAGTGGTAATTACAACAGCATGCAGGTACATTGATGGCTCCATGCCACCAATGTGGGAGCATTTCAACATAGCACATGCATAGAAACAGATTTAAATAATTATCGAACGATAGGACATATGTCTCAACATTACAGTTTAGTCAGCACATACCAATTGAGTTGGGTATTTAGGTTATTGTTGCAGATATGGTGGGGGGAGATGTCAATTAACAACTAGTATATTCCTGTAGTTCACATTACTTTCTTAGTCAGTGCTGTTATCTGTACCTTAAAAATATTAGTACACTACCCTATTGCCTTACTTTGGACAGTGGTATGGCTGTCTACAGCTATATACATGAACTGGTTTTACCTGCAATGTACACCTCTTACCTGGTATAGATGTGGAGGAATTGTTTGTTAACACTGTTTCTACACATACTCCCAGATTCCAGGTTGATGTTATGCACATACCTGTCCAATCTCTTTTTGCACAGACTCTGAGCATGTTTTGACCACATACAGGTGAACTGGGACATATTTTGACTATTGCCTTCTTAAACCTTTACTGAATTACACACTCTTATACAGGATTTCCTAGACAGTTATATTATGTAGCACAGTGTGGGTGACAGTGATGAGTGATACCTTATTATTCAGAGCAACTGCAATACTCACAATGCCATACATTACCAGAGTAAACAGTACCAGTACAGGGTATCAATCTTTTATTTCTAGGCACAGTGTTCGTATCTGACAGACCTGTGGGAGCAATATTTGTTAGCACTACCTGAATGTTGCCACACAAATTACCAGATTCCACATTAGTATTATGCACATACATCTCACTCTGTTACTGCACACACTCTGGTCACAGCTTCACAACACGGGGGTGGAGATGGGACATACTTGGCTTATTACTCTCATATCATTTCGGGGAGTTGCTAGAGTGACAGGTTTGTTCTCATAGATGTCTGACAATCAGTTGTATTTCTTGTTTGCTGCCTAAACATCTGGGACCATCCCACTGATTTCCCAGGGGAACAGGGTGACAGGCAGCAGATATGGGCCAATATACTGGACATTCTGGACATATCTGTACAGTTGTGGGGTATGATTCTGTATGCAGACTACTACCACTCCCAGGATTCGGACCATGGCTGTTTCTGCTAAAAATGAAACACTGTCCATCACAGTTGTGTGTGCTTTATAGATATTGCTGTATATCTCTTATCTGATTTCTGTCTATAATTCTCCTGTGGTTTTACATTCTGACCTTGTATTACAACACTCTTATACAGGATTTCCTAGACAGTTATATTATGTAGCACAGTGTGGGTGGCAGTGATGAGTAATACCTTATTATTCAGAGCAACTGCAACAATAACAATGCCATACAATACCACAGTAAACAGTACCAGTACAGGGTATCGATCTTTTATTTCTAGGCACAGTGTTCGTATCTGATGGACCTGTGGGAGCAATGTTTGTTAGCACTACCTGAATGTTGCCACACAAATTACCAGATTCTACATTAGTATTATGCACATACATCTCACTCTGTTACTGTACACACTCTAGTCACAGCTTGACAACATGGTGGTGTAGATGGGACATACTTGGCTTATTGCTCTCATAGCATTTTGGGGACTTGCTAGAGTGACAGATTTGTTCTTATAGATATATGACAATCAGTTGTATTTCTTGTTTGCTGCCTAAATGTATGGGATCATCCCACTGATTTCCCAGGGGACAGGGTGACAGGTAACAGATATGGGCCAATTTACTGGACATTCTGGACATATCTGTACAGTTGTGGGGTATGATACTGTATGCAGTCTACTACCACTCCCAGGATTCGAGCCATGGCTGTGTGTGATAAAAATACAACAGTTCACGTCTCAGTTGAGTGTGCTATTTGGATTTTGTTGCCTGTCTTTTCATTGTTTTCTGCCTATGTCTCTCTCAGTTGTACTATATGACCTCTCGGGATTACACCAGTGATATGCAGGCATTCTACACATTTTATTTATTTTGCACAGTGTGGGTAACAGTGCATAATACAACAGTACTATTACGTGATTGAAAATCTACATTACCATATGATACCAGAGTAAATACATGCAGTCCAGCAGTTAGACCTTTATTGTCAGGCTATTATGCTTATATTTACATACAACCTATATGAGACTCTTCCTGCCATATTCTCTGGTGTATGCAGTACATGCCTTAAATAATACAGGTTTTATACAGGCAATTAACTTACTACTACTTTTAGATTTATTTCCTATGACAGTACATGCGAGAGTATTACTAACCTGCCTCACGTCACAACCGCTCCAAGCAACATCCATGGGCCTCCTGGTACGTAGCCCGCTCACTTGTCGCTGTGAAGAACATAAGAGGAATATTTAGCCATAGTTATCCATAATATACATGAGCTGGCAATTATTAAACAGGTAGTCGACTGATACACAGGGCTGGGACCTCCCATGTCCTCCTAGCCTCTTGGATCCACTGATGAAAGAGATGTCCCTTTCACTGCTTCAGGTCGGCATAGTGATGCCTGACCTGCTCACCAATTCGGGGTATGCCAGTGGCACTGGTGAGGTCATGGGCGAGATGGTCCCAGGCTTCTGCTTTATATTGGGAACCCTGGTACTGGCCCTGCAGCAGTCTCTGGTCATGGTCTTTCACAAGGAGTCCTGCCATTACTCTGGACTCCTGGATGCCTCAGCACTGCATCCAAAAGCACACACCCTCTCCCATTCCAGACAAATTGTCTACAAGGGGGAGCTATAACCAGTTATGAGATGTATTCCTGCCTGTTTGGTTTAAATAGGGCTGATTTCCTGAACTTTGCTGTGATTGGATGGTTTTGAAAAGGCTAAACTATGGGCAAACCTGCTTATCTAAGGTTGGCATTGCTTAAAGGGGTATACCAATGGGCAGACTGAGTTAGCTGGCCTACACATTGCTTACACCTAGTAAGCTGGGCTGTGCAATGCTTAGCATTGCTTAATATTTAAGTTGCATTATATTTGTTTTCTGGCATTGATTTATTATTCATTACATGTTATGTATGTGCTTGGTATCCATGATTCATGTGTACATACACTGTATGGGGTCTTTGTGTTTATTAGGGGATCTCAATACTTTATTACAATGACACCTCACATAAAGGCTTAATGCAGTACTCCAGTTCACATATTTATGTGATGTAGTAGGTTATACAACATAAAGCTGTAAATAGATTCCTTTCACATGTTCAGTTTGAATTCCCTATAGTGAGGATCTGTTTGGTGATACCTTAAGCCTATGAATTGTTGTGATGGCTTAGTGGTTAACTACTGTGACTATGGTGTACAGGGTTCAAGACTTGCAAAGGCTGTTTATTTTGTTTCTGGTCAGAACAGGGGCTGACGCATACAGACGGCTTAAGGTACTTTTAAGCAACTGTAAGCAGGTTTGCGTGGGTTTGCGTGAGGGAAAGCAATGCTAACCTCTGGTTAAATATGCTTACAGAGAGTTAGCTTCAATATTGCTTAACCTGTGTGCACATTGCTTCTCCCCATGCAAACGGGCTTAAACTCACTTACTACTGCTTAAATATGCTTACTCCCACTTACTACTGCTTAATAGTGCTTACACTTGCTTACTAGTGCTTATTCCCACTTACCACCGCACTGATTTAGACAGTAATGTGTACTGGTTCTTGGGAAGGTGGTGGATTAGGAATCGTTATGTAGTTATTATTCATTACACATTTACCTGCCATTTGTATCCCTTATTCCTGTGTACATATACTGTATGGGGCAGTTGTGATTTTCTGTACACTTTGCAACATTATGACAATGACACCTCACATCTGCATTTAATGCAGTACTCTAGGTCACAAATATATGTTATTTTGTCGGTTATGCAACTAAAAATATTGGTCATAAAGTGATTTGACATGGAAAATGGAATGCACTGCAGTGGGACTTGAACTGGGAATGGGTACTCATAAGGCAAATGCTCTGCCCATTACACTACTGCTGTACTGCTTCATTTGCATATATTTTGCTTTTTATCCTCTTGTGCCATTTAAGCTGCATTAACCGTATCTAAGTGAGGGGCAAACCCATGCACCTATGGTTAAATTTAATCTGTTTCATAAAAAAAAAATCTTTATATCTGCTGTTTTAACTATTGCTCTTGTAAACATGGGGGGATGTTGCTGTGGCTATGAGAACAACTATGAGCGGTCTCGCTCATTTTTTTCTTACTAGCCTGCTGTTCTGCATTGCAGGGGCATGTATATTCTGAGAGCTCTGCTCTCAGACATGCCCCCAGCACTCTTACATGCTCCGTGTAAGATTAGGAGCTCAGGCAGCGTGCCTTCATTAATATGCATGGCGCACTTCTGTCCTGCTCCTAAACATCCGCTTCCATGCAGGACTAAGCTAGTCCTGCACAGAAGGATAGTAAATCCGGGTCTCTAGATTACTTGCTCACTTCATTTCTTCATACCTTGCTTGTTCACTGTTTCTCTCTTTCTATCTCTCTGTTAACCAACACACACACACACAAACACACACACACACACACACACACACACACACACACACACACACACACACACACACACACACACACACACACACACACACACACACACACACACACACACACACACACACACACACACACACACACACATACATATATACACATTTTTTTCTTTTACTTGTTTAATTTTATAGCTTTCTACCACATTTAGTGAATGTGAAAAATATATTGTTGTTTGCTCAGTAACCTAATAGGCTGCCATAAAGCAGTGCATTTGTTTTTTTTCACTGTCTGATATCTGTGCATTAATACCCTGTTGGAGAACAAATATTGCCCAGTAGGATATTTGTATATATTTCATCCATTTTCGAAATTATAATATCAACCTTCTGGCACTGGAAGCAAATTGGTTTAACTCAGAATAGGCTAGCAAAATAATTAGTACATGCAAACAATAACTAAAAGCAAGACATACAATTTGGAATATTTCAGTTCAAATTATTGAAAAAGGGCAGTCGTTAGCCAAATTTTCTCTATGTCAGGATGCATGGAGTTGCTGAAAGGAAACACTTTTAACAGTAGACTGATGGGTGCAAAACTTTTTATTTAAACTTCTATTCAGACTGATACCAAAAGTCATTTATGCAGGACCTGGGCTAGTGATATAGTTTTGCTATTAGTTGATAATACAAATAAGTCCTTTATTACCTCCTCCACAAATTGTCTATTTGAACATAGAGTCCGAACTGGTTCTATCAGGATGTTACCTTCGAGGCCCATATGATTAAAAGACATCTATTGGAGATGACATTCTAAATGTGGAAATCATCCTTGGCTGTGCTTTTAATTAGAAAACAGCAACTGACAGATTCATGGTTGTGAGCTTCAAGCCAGTATAAAATCAGATATTAAGTAAAACTAATATGTTAACTGTGACATTTTAGAAATTTGCATCTTGCCAAGGAATTGAAAAAGATGCAATTGATTGTCAAAATACATAAAAAATGAAACAGCTTTACTAAGGAGAGGAGTGATAAACCAAATGATACAATAATGTTTGGAAATAAAATCGAAGTGACTGGCAACACAGCTTATTTGGCAGTCTATACCACAGGCAATAGAACACTTTCATTAAATGAAATGGGATGCACCACCAAATATTACAAAGATTGCAAACATATGTCATGTCCACAGCTAGCCTTGCTAAATAAACTACTATGCAAACTAACATGTTAACTGTGAGTATTTATATTCAAATGCCTTGGTGCAATATACAAGGGTCTTTGGACAATCAGTGCAATGCATTTCAAATAAAAAAGGGATCTGGGAAGAATGGTAGGTATTGTGAGAGCGGAGAGATCTGTACTTTGTGCAAGTCTAGAAATGTTATGCAAGATATTAGTTGCAGTGGATAATGAGTTCTAGCTAGCACTGCGAATATAAGGACACCATGGTCCCCAATTAGGGCAACAAGGAGTAGATACCAATCTTCTACATGTAATTCAATGAAAATGTAACACAAAACATGATACGACAGTTTAATTAAACATTATGTATAACTCAATTGTCTTCAGCTACAGTTTGTTTTAAATCAGTTTGAAAGGAATAAATAATTGGGAAAAACACCAATACTTGTCATTACATTGGCTAAAACTAGTAAACGTTTATTATGAAATTCACCTCTGCTTAGCCAAATTTGATATTATTTGCTAGTGAAATAGGCTGCAAGTAATACCACATGCTCTTTTCTACTATTTCTGTCACAGTTTGGTTGGACTCTATAGTACCATTAATAGAAGGTCACAATTACACAATGTAAATACATTACAATGAGTGTTTAAAAGAGATAAATGTGTGCCTTGACAAAAATGCAAACCCATCCCTGCCTAAATAAGGACTCAGATGAGTTCACATGGTACAGATGCACTTATATCGACTAGTACTATATGTTCTGACTTCATGTACATTGCACAACATATACTTGTTTATGCATTGGAAGACACTGTAGATGGGCATGCTGGGAAAATGAATTAACACTATCTTTATTGATTGTGTTCAGATGTTTGAATGGCCTAAACTGAATTCTCCAAAAATTGACATCTGAGAGTAATTAAGTCACTGAAACTACTCTTTAAAGGAAACACAGAGAACTAAAACCAAAATGATCGAAATTAAGGAGTTCTTGTCAAAACTGCTAATTGTATTGCAATTATTTGTGTACCAAATGCAGATAAATGGTACAACTTACTATTACATGCAGTACTGGATAAGATGCTTTTGAGTATTATAATCTGTATTATTTTATTTTGTATGCATCATAAAACCTGAATTTTGTGTAAGAGGTTACAGGGATATGTTCTGTTCATACATGATTTGCATTATGCTGTGTGTAAGTTAAGGGATATCTTGTCAGGCCCCCTGTTGGTGATTCAAGCAATGCAAACACATATATTTATATATTACCTTAATTTCTATCAGAATAATATAGCATATTCATTTTTATCTAAGTTTGTCAACTAAATTATTATAGTCATATTCATATATTAGCATATAGACTCATTCTAATGTGTAATCTGAACTGGTAAATGTAGAAAAGCAGATGATATTTTTTCATATATGCAGGCCTTCTAGCAGATACTATTTTTCATATATACAGGACTTCGGCTTAAAAATGCTGATCACAGATATGGTGTCTGCCAATTGTTGAACTCCGGAATAACCTTTAAAGCACCCAGATTGTCTCATGAGAAATTAATATTGAGAAGAGAGATACATCCTTGAATGAAGGAATACAGAGATATGCTTGCCTCCCTCATGAAAAAACTGAACTGCTTCATGCCTACAGCAAGTATAATTTTGAGCTGGAAAAAATCTTTTACACAAAAAACTAATAGATGAAACATCTTCAGGAGTTAGATGAAGCTAGTTATACCAGTGTATTAGATCAATCAGAAATACACTTTTCCACAATATGAATTAATAGTGTTTCAGTTTAAAAGGGGGAAATAAGCAGGTTCTGAAGATTCATTCTTGACAGGACTAGCTAAAATAGCTCTTACATTTTAGTTCAAGCTTCCCTCTCTATAGAATGATGAGGTATAGTGTGGTATTTTATTTAGTATTCAATTTAAAACGTTTTATTTTTTTTCTAAAATTCCTGTTGATGTCTTGTAGCATTATTTATTTACAGTGCATGCAAATTATTCCTATCCTGTATTATAATGCTAATCACTTAAAAACCTGCGTTAAGTCTGCCTCTCCAGCTAAAATATTCAACTGAGCTCCCCTTCCCTCTCATTACATCCTGAGATATTTTTTTTCCTTAACAGTATGTGTCTGTATATCTGACTCTTGTCTTTTACCAGCAGTACTGTCCTGTTTCACATCTATAAAAAGAACAACCAGTCTGACCTGTCTGTTTCTCCTCTCATTGCTCCCTGAATCTGCTTGAACTTTAATTTTAAACCTTTGCAAAATAAAAATGAATCACCTCTCGATGCCTAAAACATGACCCTAAAGTAATTGAGTGCTATGAATTTTTCTTCTGTGATCAACTATACCCTACATTGAAGGTAGCAATGCCTTTGTAGCCAACCTAACAGATCATGTGCATCGTTGCCATTTTTTTTTTAATTTTTACAGGACCATAACATTATTATAGTTTTTAGTCCCTTATAGATCCATAGGCCATTATAACATTAATTTAAATTGTAATAATAAATGGTAGGGTAACTTAAGGAGTCATTTGCCTTGTCCAAAATACACAATGTGGTTGTATTTACTCCATTCATAGATTGGTACTAGGCTAACTGCCCTTCTGGGCCATGTTAAGTCTAGCCAATTACTCCATATGAGAGTCAAACCCTGTATATTGTGTCTTTAAGGTAAACACCTTACCCATTATGCCATCCTCCCACCCCTTATTCAATAGCATCAGATAAACTTCAATGCTGCTATATAGTTTAGATGAAACCACAAAAAAAATTGTAACTGGGAGACTCTCCAATGGAAAAAAAAATATCCAGAAGCATTAAGCTGCTAATCTCCTGAGATATAATAATTTTGTCGAGTGAAATCCTAGCCTTCATTTCCTGCCATAGAAAATCCATAGTCATACTCTCAGATAGTTCAAAATATATAATACTAGAGACAAAAAAAAAACTGAATCACACAAATGCACTGATCCAATTCCAGGAGGAAGGCTTTTCCATGACATAGATATAGTTAGAGAGTAATTTATCATATGAAACCTCTACATTTTTTTTTCTACTGAGAGTACTATCCAACTACCTATTTTATTATATAACTGGTCCAGCAATAAGGGAATTCCTGAACCAAAACTTAGACTGAACAAAATAAACCTTAATGACTTTTTCCTTAGTCCTGTTGATTTTATAGCCCAAAAGCCTACCATGCGTTTCCAGCATCTCAGAAGGTTTTGTTACATCATGCTTAGGATCTGACAGATAAATAAGCAGTGGTATAGTGGTTAGTATTGTCGCCTCACAGCAAAAAGCTCTCTGGTTAGATTCTCAGGAGGGGTTGCCACCTGTGCAGAATTTGCAGGTTCTCCCTGCATTCACATAGGTTTCCTCCAGGTGTTCTGGTTTCCTCCCACATTCCAAAGATATGCATCTGGAATGTTTCTTCCTGGGCCTCTACAGAAAATGGGCTCTGTCCCAGTCGGACTTGCCTGGCAAACAAATGTTAAATAAACATGCAGATCATTACCAAAGAGAGAAATTGTATTTGTTTTTGCTATTATTTATAATCTACTGTTCATGCACAGACATTTAATATCATAATCTTAAGCCTCTCAACCAGAGATCCTAAATACAGAACAAAAAGAAGGGGCAGAAGCAGATAACCTGCTTTGCACATCTTGCACATTCAAACAATTCAAAAATTCCCCTGTTTAATTTTACCATCACTGTAAGATCATTGCACATAACCTGCACTATTTCCTTCAAAACAAATTTTCTAATAAGCAGAATGAGGTAAGGATTGTCCACCTCTAGGAGATGCTTCTTCTGCATCACAATAAACTACTGATAGTGGTTAACTAGAATTCAGTGTGTATTATTTTATTTATTTACTTATTTACTTACTTATTTGCTTGCTTTTAGGTAATGCAGTAGCATAACCAGTGTGGGGAACACGGTCAATCTTTCTGAGTGCTGTTTTGTCAAGAGAGCAATTGGCCAACGTAAAACTAAAAAAATATATATTTTTAATTAAATATAATTTTCTTTCCCAATAAGGGAATGGCAATGCATACATCCTCAACAGAAGTTTGAAATGCTCCTGAGAACCTCCCATCCCAGCTTATATCATCCTGCTTGGCACCTCTCCCAAAAGACCTGTGATTGGCTGAGCAGAGAGAGAGGGTGGTGCCACAGTGCAGTAACAGCAGCCTCTTTAGTTAATCTTTGCCCTCCACTGCAAATTGAGGGATATCCTATCTATGGTCTCAAAACTCCTCGCTGTGAGTACATTTGGTATGTGGAGAGACAGACTGAGTGGGCAGAATAAAAAAACAAGTATTTGAGATAAGTACCTCTCAAATCTCTCAAATGAGAGATCAGATCAGATCATATCATACTTTAACTTTCTATGAAAGCTTTCACAACTCCTTTCTATACTCTTAATCAATGTGTGTTTACTATGCTAGCCACTGATGAATGTAACCAAATGACTGAACAAAATGTCCTTTCAACTCTATTGTTTATTGTAACACACTATGCTCCTTATAATATATTTACCTTTTGTTCCTTTCTTGGCCTTGAAACTGTACTTTATTAACATGAGTATTATATTTACTGTATTTGCTGTATTAATCTTTGTGGAGCTTTTCTTCCCAGGGATCCACTGAAAATAGGATCTATGCCCAGTCGAACTGTCTCAGCAAAAAAATGTAAAATAAATAAAAATAAAATAAATGTACATTTTTTTTTCAGAATGTCCAGATTTTTTCCTTTTATTTTTGGTCTGTTTCTCATAAAACTGTGGTTTTCTGGCAAATCATTGAGGGTTAAATTCAGAAAATAATGACAGACATTTGAGTTTCAGAATTCATACCCTTCAGAAAATTCATGCTAATGCAAAATCTGTTACTCTTATCAATTTTTTAAGTTTGTAAGAACAATATTTAAAAAGTGTCCCTATTTTTGGGCCTTTGTCTCCCATTATTGATGGCTTTGTCTTATCATTGATTTTAAAACAAAGATAAAGTAAGTCCTTCCACTATGGCTCATGGAAGATTAAACCCCTTGATGACCAGGCTCAATCTCCAATATGGGACTGAGCCACCCACACCCTCCAAATTTATATTACTTTGTCACAAGAAATCTGGACAAAGCTTAAAATAACGGGATTAAAGGCCCAAAAATATGGACAGGTTTTAAACATTGTTCTTATAAAGTTTACACTTAGTTAACAGAATAACAGGATCTGTATCAGTGTGCATTTTCTGAAAAAAAGCTGAAGCACAAAAATATGTCATTATTTAACAAGTTAAATCCAAACTGATTTTGACAGAAAGCCACAAATTTTATGAGGTGAAAATATGGACATTCTGCAAAATTCTGGACAGTAGAGATTTATGGGACAGGACTAAATATTCAGCATATGTTGCTTAATACTCTGAATGTCTGTTTGTTGTATAAGTAAACTAAGTTGAAAAATCCATCAAAAATGGCTTTGTCCAATCAAAAATGAGGCCTCACTGTACTCTTTATTTTTAATAGGATTCCTGAGGTCTCCATTAGAGTAACTTGAAATAATCACTGCAAATTTTCAGAATAATAAATTGTGCTGCCGAAAGTATTATACTGTATGTCTGAGACAGAGATTTGTGATGGGCTTTGGAAACCTCTCTTCCTTTGGCTTTTAAGCAGCTGAAGAGTATTACAAAAATAGGATAAGTATATGTAATGCAGTATACAAATAGTTATTGGAGTTAATATTTAGGGTTATTACCGGGCATTTATAAAATATGCTAACTTTAGCTAAGACACTTCCTTTATTAATGACTAGCATGCAAATTGGATATATACATATCCTGGTTTGTTTTGTGCAAATCCACAACAACTTGACCAACAACCAGTGTTTCAGTATATTATCACGGATGTACGTTGGCAGCATTGTGCATTAATGAAAACGGAAAACATAATAATCTAAAACATCAAACACATTTTTTTTTTAAATTATCTAATCATTTTCATCCTCTAACAAATACACAGGACTTCACCCATGGTAACATACTGAAACACTGGTTGTTGGTTGAGTTGCTGTGGATTTGTATGGCTTTGTTTGGTCAGTTACTGGTAATGCTTTGTTTTGTGCAGTAATAAAATAATTTTGTGTGTGTGTGTGTGTGTGTGTGTGTGTGTGTGTGTGTGTGTGTGTGTGTGTGTGTGTGTGTGTGTGTGTGTGTGTGTGTGTGTGTGTGTGTGTGTGTGTGAGTCCATAGGTTAGTACTAAGCTATATGCCTTTGTGGGCCATTTTAAGCCTAGCCATATTTTGCATCCCAAAAGTTAGAATAAAACGCAGTATCTTGGGAGTTTGAGAAAAGCCCAGTATGACTCATACTGTCAGAAACATTTTAGATCAAGGGACTATACTTTTTCTTTTTCAATTTTTTTTTTCTGTTGCTCATTTGCTTACACTTTGCATTTATTTGTTAAGTTTGGGGGTCTTTTTATAACTGAAATAAAGCACTTGGAGGTACAGCCTATTTTGTCTAGTAGAGCACACCCTGTTGACAAACAGTAAACACACTCAGTGTATCTAGTATCTTAATCTTATGCTGCTGGGGCATGCTGTTAGCAGACAGTAAACCACACATTGCTGTGTAGATGATCCAGTGTTTCCTGAACTACCCGTAACTATTAAAACATTATGTTACAGGGAGCTGCTAATATGATGTAAACTTCAGGTACAAATAGTGTTGCAATGCACAATTAAACTTTTTATGCAGTATACATTATAGATTTTTTACTACTGAAACCTGGAAACTGCATGGCTCGACCAGTCACATAATTGACCTGAAATCCTGAACCCAGAACTGCAAAATCCTGGCCAGGTCGAAACTGAATACATCGACACCCATAGTTCGATGTATTTGACATAGCAGGAGGTGACGTCAGTCACCCATGCTATGCACCTTCACATACTGTGACATTCCACAGTCAACAGAACATGTATTTTACTATTTTGCAGGGGCCAAGCCCCCCTGCATCCTCACATCCCCTGCAACTTATACATACCAATTTTGAGATCGCACTACAGTGAGGAAATGGGCTAATTCTCTGTTCCTCACTGAACCAGGAACTCAGATACTCAAACTACACTACCCATTCACTGCAGTGTGGTCGATGTATTTTGAGTCGCATTCTGTCCATTTGAAAGCTGCCTTTTGACCGCATGCCAGTCAACAGCAGTGACTTTGTGTATTGAATTGTAAACCATTATAGATATATTTTAAAGGGTCAGGATGTATATTTTAGCTGCTTCTCCCTTAGGCCATGATTTTTCTGTCAGTGCGACAGCCACAGTTAGTTCATGTTTTTCTGTGTTGCAGTTCATATTTTTCAAGCTATTAATAGCATAATTTGTTATGCTAAGGTCCGCATTTGGACAGTACTTGGAAACAGATGTGGATTGTGCTGAATTCTGCTTTATTTTAATATTTGTATGGTTTCTTTAAATTGCTAAAGCTCTGTTGTGTTTGGTTATGCACCACATGACACTTAAATGATTAACTCTGAAAATGCTTTAAACTTTCAATAAAACTGCTTGTTTGGACATGCTTTTGAGCCTTTTGGTATCTTATGTTTCTGTGAAAAGTTGTCATGGCATTCTTTCCTGCCCTGTTCAAAAAAACATTTTTTGGATTTTGTTTTTTTTACGATCAACAAAGCCACTCTCAAGAGTACTCTCCCAATATATTCACTCAGGTACACGATAGCAACCAAAAAATGTAGACCTCTTAACAGGGCCATCTAAACTATTGCATTGTAATATAATCTCTCCATTGTGTATAATACTCAACTATGGTGGAGATATGTGCAGCTTCCCTAATACTACCCCAAATACCAGAAACTAATGTTAACTTTTTTTAAGTAAATTTAATAAAATACTTGCCTTAACGGCATTCAGGGCATGATTCTCTTCCTACCATGTATGTAGCTTAGTGTCACTAAAGTAACATACTTCCTTGTACATCCCATCAATACACTGGCAATACTGAAATAATACCCTCTCCTTTCCTGGGGTGGTCAAGAACAGCAAATAAAATAAGTCCATGTGATTTAGCATTACAAATTATATCAATTATCTGACTTTTAGAATATTTGACTTTTAATGGCAAAAATCTAAAGGAGGCAGAAATGTTATCATTGCAAATGTCACTATGATTAACCATCAAGCCAATAAAAAAAGTAAATTTTGCAGCTCTCAAAAGTGTACATTAACACCATTGAGCTGGAAGCCATAACAATTTGATCACAATTATGTCCATGTAATAACAGCACTGCTAATTATAAGATGCAGGTTTAATGTCAGTTAAATAACAAACACAGTGTCAGGCAATATGCCGTAAATTTATAAGCTCAAGGATATGCTGCGTACAATAAATTTTACAATGATTTTGGGAGAGTAAGCACTTCGGATTCCATTACTGATAATCTGTTGATTGGCCTTGATATGGAAAAATCTGTATCCATACCATTAAGTAATATAAATGAGGATCAAAAAGAAGGTCTAATATAACAACATAAGAAAATATGGAAGAAGGTAAAGATGGAAAATGGAAAATGGAAATTGAAAAGAAAAGACGAGAAAAGAGGAAAGTTAGGAGGTACCTTAAACACCTCTTGCACAGATAGCCTATGGTATACAACAGAGAAATAAAACTGCAATTCTTCATGGTCAAATTGAAAAGGAACAAAATACAGCATGATTTTTATTAAGGGGATGCCTATGGTGAAATAACTATATCAATAATAACCATCACAACATACAGTGTTAGTCTTCTAACAGAAATTGTAGCTTCACTCACACAGCTACATTTTTAGTTGGTATTAAGGTTTCTCCTGTTGCAGAAAGGTAGCTGCTTTACTACAGCCAAATATTTAGTATTTCAAATTGCTTTTATTATATAGCAAGGACTACAGCTTAATCACTGCCAAATAGCAGCATGTATTAAGCTTTAACGCTGAAAATGTATAACGCTGACATCAGAAACATATGCAAGTGTCACAAAAAAATCCTGAATTAATGGAGGTAAAAGTGCCGGGGTCATCATGCAATCATATGACTATCTAAGGCAAGCAAACCTTGTCAATCAAAACAATATTAAGGCATAAACATTCTGCCAAGCAGAATAAGTAAAAAGCAAATGCAGTATATTTGAAGAAAACAATAAACAAAGCACTGTCACAAGTGTTACTGAGACTGACTCTCATATAACCTTAGCATCAGCAAACCAACGGAACTTACTAGTCAGAGTGGTCATAATGGATTATTTATAATGGATTGTTTTTAAAATGACTTCATAACTATACTGCAAGTCTATAATGAACTAATGCCCCTAGACAATACAAACAATGGCAAGAAGTAATAGGAAAAGAAACATTATCAATAATAAAAAAAACAAACACAAGCAGGTTTCTGGAACTGGTAGAAACAAAATCCAATAATAGAGGAGCAGCCAGCTAATCAGCCAATGACAGGAACTCAAAACATACTTTTATTTAACCAAAATACAAAGCCAGAGTTAAGCTCTTTCAACTACTTGCAAAGACATCATCAGAACTGTGACTTTCAACTAAGATTCATCCCTTTTAAACTACATGAGTCATAGTTGAAAGTCACAGTTCTGATTATGTCTTTTTAAGTAGATGAAAGCCTTTAACTTTGACTTTGTACTTTGGTTAAATAAAAGTGTTTTTAGAGTTCCGGTGATTGGCTGATAAGCTGACTAGCTGGTTGTTCTTCTGTTATCAAAGATAAATAAGACTGATGCAGTCCATAAGATATGTAGGTAAAATGCTGTTTGCTCACTAATTGCATGCATTCAATATAAATCATGCAAAGAATTATAAATAAAATATTCCATGTAATACTCATCCATCCACAAAAATCAATGTTTATTGAGGATAGTGATTGTAATTAAAATGACTTGAAGAAAATGCATTTTAATATTACGGCTTGCTTGCAGTCTTTCCTTGGCCATGTACCCCTATTTTAGCTCTTAGATATACTAAACATGTGACTGCAATTCGGCTATTAAACCACATTAATGGAAAGAACATCAGCAGCCCAGTAACTTTGGAGATGGGAATTACTTGAAAGAAAAAGCCCTTATTCATTCCAGAATGATGTAGACTTTTCCCACCTAGTTCTGTTACCTTCACCACCCTCTCACCAAATTAACGTAAACATCAAATGCTCAAGTACTTCTACAAAAGACAGATTTGAAAACAAAACAAAAAATAGTTGCCAGGTGATTGAGCAAATCGTCAAATGCACACTAAGTCCATTTATTATTGTTTTTTTTTTCTTTTATGTTCTTTTTAGTGAGGAGATGATTGTGGTGAAGTCAGTGTATGAGTAATAACCATAACAAAATACAATGTTAGTCTGCAACCAACAACTGAAATTTACATGGCAAAGGAGCTTTTTGTTTTGTATTAAGCCATCTTAAAAGGCTGTGAATGGTTCAGGATTTTTCGCTTGGCTGACATCTGAGGAAGAGTTTTAACAAATATGTCCTGGTTTTCTTTCTGCATAACTGCTCACTTGGTATCAGAGGATCATGCTGTCCACTACTTTACTGATAAATGCATCTCAAATCAGTGGAGTAACTAGAGTTTGTACTGCCTGGGGCTGTCTTTGAGTTTGCTGCCCCTCCTTCACAAGATCATTGTCAAATAGGTCTTCCCATACACAGCCCCTCCCCCCCGTGGCTATTCCGGTGTCCCATTACTTGGCTATTCCTCCTCATTTACCACAGACACTGTAATGTGCATACTGTTTTCTGCTTTACCTCCACAATGATTATTTTAATTTAATTTAAAAGATTTATTTTAAATTTTATAGCACGAACACTGATAGACATTTGCTAAACAAATCAATACAGTCTCACAATGAAAACACTTAGCATTAACATTTTTCTGCCATTGAAACTCACATTCACTGAAACAGCATTGAAACCCACATTTGAAGAAAATGCATCTGGCCAGTGGCAGATAAAGTTTACCTTTGGGCTGTTTTCAAATCATAGGCCCCTTGCATACATATTTAGAACTATGCATACATGCATGCGTTCTTTGATTCACTTTCTTGATTGTATTAAATTATATTCCTTGTATAATACAGCACACTTGTTATAGCGTGTTTTAAATTTATTGTTTTGAACATTTTTCCAGTTAGCAATGAAGCAAAATGTATGAACCAATAATGACAAAACTGCCCAATTCAGAACATTTCCATCATAAAAGTCTACTCTAACTTCTGTCATTACAATCCAAACATACCCCTCAACTGAAATCTGGATAAAGTCATAAATAAAAGTCAGATATAGGCCCAAAAATAAGGACAATTTTTAAATATTGCTCTTACAAACTTAGAAAGTTGACAGAATAACATGTTTTGCATTGGCATGAATTTTCTGAAGGGTATAAAGTCTGTAACTCAAATGTCTGTCATTATTTTCTAGCTTCAATTCTTAATGATTTGCCACTAATTTGCAAGAAAAACACAATTTTATGAATAACAGTCTAAAAATATGTGGTAAAAATCTGGACATTCTATGAAAATCTGAACAGTTGAGAGGTATGCCACCAGTATCAGTAAATATGCACAATCGCTCCAAAAGTAAAAATCATATAAATAATTCCACATTAAAGACATCTGTAACTAATGAAGAGATTGCTGCTAGCAAACAACTTTATATTTCATGGTGTTGTGACTAATAAAGTGACTGCTGCCCTTGAAGAACAAATTGCCTATGTTACATTAAACAAATGATAGCCTGCTAATATTGCAATAGGAAATGGATGACAAACTGACAACAGGTTTATAGTTTCTAGGCATTTCATCCAAAGGAGGACATACTCCCACCCCTTTTAAAGTACAACACAGTATTATGTCATTCAGTATTAATTGTGTAAGTCTTAAACATGTTTTATGTCATGTAATAGTATTAAAACAGAACACTCAATTTAATTAATTTAATTTATTAATTTGTTTGCCAGGTAAGCAAACTGCTCATAACAGACCTTTTTCAGTCATAATCTGGCACACAAGGGCAAGGGGAAACAGAAAATATATAGGCACCTTAGAATAATCAGTCAACAAGTATGTTTTAATGGAAAATACAGTAAAAGCTCACACAAGATTAGGAAGATTATAAAAGTCCCAAACATGTAATGAATAGAGATAAGGATTGAACCCCAGATCTTTGAGATGTGAGGTAGAGATCTTAACCACTGAGCCACCATATACTGACAGGAAATCTGCAATCCCCTAAATGGTCCACAGCTATCTGTGAATATGCACAACTGTGTGCAACTCCTGTAATGGACCTGCATCCAATAGCAAATTGCTTTTTGGACTTCAACTAATGCTTGCTTGGATAAGCTTTGGTTCCCCAAGACCTTCAATAACAGGTATTAAAAAAATCAAAGTACTGCACAAAAGAATGAACAATGAAGGCCTTCTATAGTTATGTAAAGAATCTCCATGGCAATACCCAGATTTGCTCTGAGCTACTGCACAATGGTACCTCCTATACTGAGCCAACAGATATTGCCAATATACTGGCTGACAGAGTCAGTGCCAACTTTACCCCCCCCCCCCAGGACCAGTCACAATACCAGTAGATTGCCAGGCACCCAGTATTACTGCTGCACAGGTTATAACAGCACTTTCCAAGGCCAAGAATACAGCTTCTATGGGAACTGACAATATCCCTGGCTGTGTTCTACATGATTTACAGAGTGAAGTCGCACCACACCTGTTGTCCTGTTCAATCACAGCCTCAACTCAGGCTTTGCCCCTACTGAATGGCACACTGCTACAGTCATCCCTCTCCACAAAGGAGGAGCGACTACAGACCCTGTGAACTATCACCGCATTAGCCTGACGAGTCTGATATGCACAACTATGGAACGTATCATCATGGACCTAATAAACAAGGATATAGGGAATCTCCAAACTCTGGATCCCACACAGTTTGGTTTTGTGAAGGGTATATCGTTCCTGCTCAATCTGGTCGACTTCTTTGAGTCAGTCACCAGAGCTGTGGATGAAGGCAATGTGGTTCATACAGCCTTGATCTGGCCAAGGGCTTTGATACCATTTTTCACTCAGGAATCATAGAAAAATTCACTAAGCTAGGCATCAACCCCTATATCACTAGGAGGATTGCAAACTGGCTTACAGCTAGAACCCACAGTGTGAAAGTAGCTGACTCCAAATCAGACTGGTGACCAGTCACGAGTGGAGTCCCACAGGGTCCGGTCCTGGGTTCTGTCCTGTTTGGTATCTACTTCTCTGAAGTCCAGGCCAACACAAAGGGACTCTGGCTGACAAAGTTTGCAGACAATTGCAAGTTGGGAGCTATTATCAACTCCCACATGATGTTGACATCCGGCAGAAAGGCCTCACTGAGACCAACTACTGGTGTCAGAACCATGGCCTTAAGCACAATGCCAAAAAATGTGTCATCATCCCTTTTGGGAAAAACTCAGTTCCCATGAATTACCACATCGATGGTAGTCCACTGAACACAGAAGGTGTTATAAGAGATCTGGGAACACAGGTTGACAGCAACCTCTCTTTTGACCACCATATTGCCACTGTGGTCAGAAAGTCTTTCTATGTGTCACATCTCATTACTTAGGGTTTTGCATCTGGGAAGAAAGAGGTCATTGTCTCTCTCTACTCTTCCCACATTAGGCCAATCACTGAATACAATGCCCCATTTGGCATGTACCTCATTAGACATCTGCAACAACTGGAGAGGCAACAAAAGTACCCCATAAAGATGATCCGAGGCCTTAAACAGTTGTCCTATATGGATAGACTCAAAAAACTTCAACAATTCTCTGTCTCATATCACCTACTTAGAGGCAATCTCTGCTTGACTTACAAAGCCATGTCTGACCCAGCTCTGTTAGAAATGCTTCAGCTAAAGAAATCCCAATCCCTCCACACCACACACTCCAGAGACCTCAAACTCATTACCACAATCAACAGAACATGCTGGAGGAACAGGTTCATAACCCAGAGACTGGCCATGCTATGGAATAGACTTCCCATGCACGTCAAACAGTGCACCTTACTGGCCCTCTTCAAGAGGAAGCTTGATGAGTGGATGGGAAATAGAAAACTCACCTTGGGGAACACTCCAGTGGCTCTACTTGACAGAGGCACTGGGAACTAATGTCAGGTAGCATAATGCCAGGGTAATCCTATGGGCTAGGCTTGTAAAGGCTCCAGGGCCATTAGCCTAGTACACACCTATGAACCTATTTGCAGACATGGTATGTTTATTTCTGAATTTGAATTGTATGACCCCACAAATTATGTTCTTCCCAAGATTCTTAGCAATGTCATCTTCTGATAAGTAACCTATGAACTTATGAATTCAGCAAACAATGTAGGTCAGTTACTAACCTTTTTAGCATACACTAAACTATCAAAGGCATCTCTCTCTCAAGATCACTACATGAAATAGTTTGAATATCTTTATTCTACTCCAAAAGGCATATTTTCATATAGTGCAATCCCTTTTTTGCACAGATATGTGGCAAAACATCAAATGACATAACATCAGCCTGTAAAATATTAAATTTAAAACTTCTGTTCATTTAAGATCAGACACAAAAGCAGTCAAATCTACTTTTGTCAGTCAGATTTAACAGCAAACAAATTCATTGAAAGTGAAGTATTCATCTGGAAGAGCAATGGACAATCACTGTTGTAGGTTAGTAAGCAGGTTTTAAGCACTGCAAGAAACATCTTTCTCTCTATAATATGGTTTCTCATCCTCCACTAAACAGTCCTTTCAAGGCCGAAGGTGCTTTTTGAACTTGGACCATAATCAAGGACTATATGCTCAGTCAAGGATTTATCCCTCCGTGTGACAGAGCTGGGTTTTCCCTTTTATTTTTTATTTGCACCAAAATATTGTCCTTCTTTTTCATCATTCTACAAGGCATCGCATTTAGCATTCTGCAGAACAGCTAAGGAAAGTTCAGTCTACTAACATTAATGGGTTATTATGCTTGGTAAAGATGAAAATATAATGAAGACTGAGATCATTTTCTAGATCATGTTTTCTTTAGTGTATAATGTTTCACCAACTAAATTCTATCTGTTTTTATTTTGTTATCCATTCTTTAAGGTGAGCCAACAGTTTTATTAGATATCCCATTTTTTTCCATTACTCTCTTAGACATACATCATAAAATGTCATGTAGAAGTGCTGGGATTCCTCCACTGCAAGGTCCAACAGCATTAAGATATGTACCAGTCAAAAGAAAGCCTAATATTGCCATGGACCTACAAATTAGTAACATCTGGATTTTTAGTGGGCTTCTCACCCCTCTCTGTACATGCATACGTAAATACACACATTCATAACATACACACACACACACACACACACACACACACACACACACACACACACACACACACACACACACACACACTTACCTTCTCTCTTACCAGAATGGCTTTTTTAAATTCCTATGCAAGTGTGGAATGACTTTACAAGTTTACATCAGTGGTGGCATGCGTGTGATGCATGCATGGTCCTCCTTAAAGGAGAAAAAGCCTCCACTCCTTTAAGAAGGGATTTTTTTAATTTTTTTTTTAATTAATTAGTACTTTTGAAGTCTGCTGCCTGGTGAGGACCATCCCTCTAGACCCCCCCATCCAGCTACGCCACTGCGTGGACCTTATTAACTTTCATAAAGTTAGTTGAAAAGACTAGTAAATGAAAGTGGACAACTGTGCTCATTAACAGTACTGTAGCATGTTTTCTTGAGTCCATTAAAACCTGGAATGAGTGCCTCATTTTCAAATGCCCAAAGTGGAACATTTGTTTTATGGAAAATTAAGATTTTGCATAACAATTAATACCCACAACTAGTGCAAAACACTGGACTTAACTTTTACACCAACATAAAAACCAACTCGTAAAAAGGGACTGTTTCCATTGTCTCATGTAATATAATATTATATAATGTTTTTGATAAAAAATAAGTATTTTATGTGACTATGAGGACACTTAGGGGAAAAAAGTTTTGTTCTGAATGCTGAGAGCATTTTCATTTTTCAAACACACACACACATATAAATATATGGGTCCCCCTTCAGTAGATCAAACTTTTAAAAGTTTGAACCTCATATGGCCGAGACCATATGATCGAACTTTTAAAAGTTCAAACAGACTGAATGGAGATCTTAGTACAGTGCAGAATGGGAAGATTTCCCTTTTTCGCAATGTAGTGCTATCTTGGAGTTGGTATATTTAATCAGTTGGGGGTTTGTCCACGGGGTCTTGCCCACCTGCCACAAATGTTTAGTTTTGGGTTTTTTTTTTTTTTTTGTACTTCAGTTTCAAACTTTTAAATGTTCAATGTTATGGTCTCGGCCATATGAGGTTCGAACATTTAAAAGTTCAATCTACTGAAGTAAATCCATACACACACATGCACACACACACACATATTATATATATATATATATATATATATATATATATATATATATATATATATATATATATATATATATATATATTTTTTTTTTTTTTTTTTGAGGATGCAGCAGCCCAAGAAGGGTCTGCACTGCATAAGAATGGAGGTGTTAACTTCATTCCTCAAACTGTCAAAATCAGTCAACTGTTCCAAACATGGATGCTCTGCTTCCCTGTATTCTAAACACAAACATTTCATAAATGAAAATGAAATAAAATCAACACAGTTAGTTAGCCATGTAGGACAGAAAACATCAGTATTACATAAAGTTTTATACTGCAACCCTTTTTTGACTGACATGTTGTGGTCTTCCTTTTAAATTTGCGTTGTCATCAGGTAACTCCCACGTGTGTACTGGGGCTTTTAAATATCTGAACTCATGGTTGCAGAACATTTCAAAACATGGATCAACTTTACAGAACAGAAATCAAGTAAATAATAAGTTCTTATAATACCTGAAGGGAGGCTGTTATATGACAATACTGGGCCATTTACACATGGACTATACTGTTCTTTCTCTGCTACACAACTTGTTATGCTATAGTGCCTACTTAGTGAAAATAGTAAAACAAGTTGCAGTGCCAACAGAAATGAACACTAGATAGTCATAGAGTAAGCACTGCTATTTCAGATTTTAAACAAAAAATATACATGCACACACACACACACACACACACACACACACACACACACACACACACACACACACACACACACACACACACACACATACACACACACTTACCTTACCTTCTCTCTTACCAGAATGGCTATTTTAAATTCTGCACACAAGTGTGGAATGACTTTACATCTGTGGTAGTGAGTGTATGTGCAATGTATGCATGGTTCTCCTTAAAGGAGAAGATGCTGCCATTCTGGTATTATGAAGTTTTTTTTTTTTTTTTTAAATTAAATAGTTCATAGTTTCATAGGTAGGTATTAGGCTATCGGCCCAAGAGCCTAAGTAAGCCTAGCCAACAAGGTTCCCTGGCTTACGCCACCCAAGAAAGTTAATTTCCTGTTCCCCTGTTGAGCAGAGCCACAGAAGTGATCCGCGGGGTGTATTTCCTATTTCCCATTCATTCATCAAGATTTTTCTTGAAGAGTGCTAATGAGGAGCTTTGCTTGACATAGATGGGTTGCTCATTCCAGAGTATGGGAAGTCTCTGGGACAGGAATCTATCACTCCAGCATGTCCTGTTTATTGTGGTGACAAGGTTAGGTCCCTAGAGCGTATAGCTTGGATTGATTGGGATTTCTTTAGGTGTAGCCTGTCCAACAGCTCTGGGTTGAACATAGCTTTATATGTTAGGCAGAGATCTCTTTGGAGTAGGCGATATGCTACAGAGTAAAGCTGGAGTGTTTTGAGACGGCCAGTGTAGGGCATCTATTTCAGGCCAGTAATCCTCTTTGTGAGGTACTTCTGTGGCCTTTCTAGCTGCTGAAGATGTCTTGTAAGGTAGATTCCAAAAGGGGCATTGTACTCTATAATGGGTCTAATGAGTGCCGAGTAGAGGGGAAAATTACCTCTTTTTTCCTGGATGAGAACCCTTTTGCGATGAGGTGTGCCACATAAAAGTATTTCCTGACTACTGTGGCAATGTGATTATCAAAGGAGAGACTACTGTCCACCTGGGTCCCAAGGTCTCTTATCACACATTCGGCATTAAGTAGACTGCTGTTTATGTGGTAGTTCATGGGTACAGAGTTTTTACCAAAGGGAATGACAATGCACTTTTTGGCATTGAGCTTGAGGCCATGCCTCTGACACCAGGCATCTGTCTCAGTGAGGCCCTTCTGTAGGATGTCTACATCATTTGAGGATGCAACTATGGCTCCTAGTTTGCAGTCATCTGTGAACTTCATTAGCCAAAGGCCTTCTGTGTTAGCTTGTACTTCAGAGAAGTAGATACCAAACAGGAGAGGTTCCAGGACTGAACCCTATGTTACTTCACTTGTCATTGGTTTGAAGTCATATTTGGAGTCTGCAACTTTTACAGTGTGGGTTCTGCCAGTGAGCCTGTTGGCAACCCATCTTTTGATGTAGGGATTTATACCTAGTTTAGTGAGTTTAGCTATAATTCCAGAATGGGGGATGGTGTCGAAAGCCTTGGCAAGGTCAATATAGGCTGTGTGAACCACCTTACCCTCATCTATGGCTTTGGTGACTGCCTCAAAGAAGTTGATCAGGTTCAGAAGGCATGATCTACCTTTCACAATCCTGAACTGGGTGGGGTCCAGAGTTTGGAGGTTACCAATGTCTTCGTTTATCATGTCCTATTATGATACGTTCCATGGCCTTGCAGACCAGGCTCGTCAGGCTAATAAGGCGATAGTTCCCAAGATCAGTGGTGGCTCCCCCTTTGTGGAGTTAGATAACTGTTGCTGTGCACCATTCAGTGGGCACAAAGCCTGACATGAGACTATGATTGAACATGGTGCTTAGGTGGGGAGCCAGTTCATTCTGAAGTTCGTATAAAATGCAGCCTGGGATGTTGTCCGGTCCCATGGATGCTGTGTTTTTGGTTTTAGAGTGCAGCTGTTAACTGCATAGATGTGATTATGGGGACTCTGCATTCTTTCTATATAGATATGGGCCCTTTAGGGGGTGAGAGGGGGGTAAAGTTAGCACTGAGCCTATCTGCCTGGACGTTGGCAATATCAGTTGGTTCTGTAATTTTTGTGCCATTGTGCTGTAATTCAGAGCAGATTTGGGTGTTGCCATTGAGATTCTTGACATAGCTATAGAATGCTTTGTGGATGCCATTAGAATCAGTGGTGATTTTGTTTTCATAGCTAGCTTTGGAGGATTATATAAGGGATCTCAGCTTCTTACTGAGGCTGACCAGGGAGCTCCTCCACTCATGGGAGTTTACTCTCTTTTGCAACAGTTTCTTCCTACTGTTGTAGAGTTTGTTTATGGCAGGGGAACACCAGATTGGTTAACATTTTTTGGAGAATAGCATCTTGGTTCTGTTTGGGATAGCATGATCCATGCACTCGTGTAAGTGCTTATAGAGTGCCTTTGTGTAGGATTCAGCAGTCATAACTGTATTGTCCATCTGCATGGCTGTCATGAAGTTCGCCACTTCTGTCTTAAGAAGCATGAAGTTGGCTTTGGAGAAATTTTTTATTGTGGTTTCCTTAATGGTGGGTGGGGGTGGGATGCGGATATCTAGGGTGATTAGCTTATGTTCGGATCTGGCCAACAAGGAGTTGATATCGTGTGGAACACTGGTCACTCATGTTGGTAATGACTAGGTCTAGGATATTGTTGCCCCTGGTGGGGGTATGGATAAGTTGATCCAGGACATTGGAACTTATGAGTTCCAGAGAGCGTTGAGCGAAGGAGTTGGTACATGAGTAGTTTTCCCAGTAAATGGTGGGGTAGTTGAAATTGCCCATTATTAGGATGTTTAGTTGAACCCTAATATTTTCCAGTATATCAAGAAAAGAGGAGTGGAAATCCTGGGGCATGGTGGGGGATCTGTAGCAAGCTACAATTTGGATTGCAGTTTTGCCCAGAGTAAGTTGCACTTGCATAACCTCGGATGCATTATGCTGTGCAACTAGCCTGGAGGTGTGGATATCCTTAATGAATATGGACACACCTCCACCTTTGGTGTTCTGGTCCAGGTTAGATGGCCGAAAAGTGTGGTATGAGTTATAGCCTGGTAATGCAAGGGTGCTCTTCAGAGCCTTGAACTAGGTCTCAGTCACTGCACAGATGTCGATGTTCTCCATTTTAAGGAGTGCCTCGAGTGAGTGCATTTTGAAATTTAGACTTCTAGCATTGAGTAGCATTACCCTCAGTTTTTGCTTGCCTGTTTTTGTTATGGTGGTGAATTTGTCATTTGAACCTTGCCTAAAAAAGGCACTATAGGAGCGGCAAGAGCCTTAGCCAGTACCCACAATCCCAGGGGTGACAGGTGCAGGCCATCTCTAGCAAAGCATTGTGGTCTGTCAACCATGTCGCCCCAGGCAGACAGATACTGGATGTCCTTAGAATGACACCAGAAGCTTAGCCAGTTTTTGAAGTTGATCATTTTGTCCTTCTACTGCGGTATTATTCTAGGTGATGGCAGGATGCTACTCAGGGCTAGGGTCATATCTGCCTGGGCTACAAGATCGGAGAGCTCTTCCATGTGTCTTTTCATGTAGTCCAGGGAGGTACGTCTCAGGTCATTCACACCAACATGGACAATGACAGAGTCATATTTGTACTTGCTGTGGAGTGATCTGAGTGTGTGGGTTATGTGGCAGATCCTGGCACCTGATAGGCAGTTGACAGTAACCTTCTCCTTGTTTAGTCTGGTGAGTGTGGTATCAGTGTGTCTGACTATAGAGTCACTTATGACTAGTGTGTTGAGTACGCTGGTTTGCCTTATGGGCTATGGTTTATTGGCACACTGAGTCTGTGGGCTGTGTGTCATTTGGGTTGTGTTGGGAGTGGAGGTTGCTTGTGTTTCTGCTTTGGAGGTCACTGTTGCTTGAGCAGATTATTATTGAGAGCCTCTGTGAATGTTTTTGTGTTTCTATGTGTGGATTTTGGTGGTGTATGTTTAGTGGGACTATGTGATGAGTCTGGTGTAGTGCATTTACCTTCTCCTCTTGACTGTCAAGTTCAGTCTTGGTTGGAGTCAGCTTTACCTCCAGTTTGGCTAGATAAGTGCATCTCTCACAGGTTGTGGTGTTGGGTGGTAGGAGGAGAGGGTTGTCTGTGTACATGAGGCAATTGCTGCATTGCCTCAAGATGCCCAGATTCATGAGATAGACAGGATAGAACACTAGGAGCTGACCCTTGGACATGTCGGAATAAAAAACTACTTTCCTCTCGACAAGTGAGGAAAGTGAGTATAAGAGTTGTTTTTCTCTAAGCAAGTGAGGAAAGTAAGTACAAAACTGTTTTTCTCTAGGTAAAGAGGAAGGTTGTGTGATGTAGTAATTTCTAGCTTATTTAGTGCTAACAAGTTGTGAACATATGCTGAGCATGAATAAGCAATTTCAAGTGCTAAAACTAAGAATCTGTACCTGGATCTTTTGGTAGATAGGCTACCTAGTGCTTACCACTCCCACTGATAAGCTAGAATGCTTCCCTCCAACAAAAAAAGGCTTGAGGGGCTCAGAAGCTTACAAACAGTCCTGGATACAGCAAATCTGTATCTGGACTAGACTAGTTACAGGAAGGGTGGGAAATGAGTGCAAATGCAGGCTTTTAAACCAAAAGGTTGAAAGAGATGGAAAAACTGCCGAAATGGCCAATAAACTACAATTTCTGGACCAAAAACCACTCGTGTGGTAGCTAGGCTACCTAGTCCTTACCACTCCCACTGATAAGGTACAAGGCTTCCCTCCAACACAGAAAGGCTTGGGGGGGCTCAGAAACTTACAAACAGTCCTGGACACAGTCAATCTGCATCTGGACTAGACTAGTTACAGGAAAGATGGGAAGCAAGCACAAACACGGGCTTTTAAACCAGTAAATTGAAAGAGATGGAAAAACTGCCAAACGGCCAACAAACTACAATTTCTGGGCCAGAAACCACTCTTGTGATAGATAGGCTACCTAGTGCTTACCACTCCTACTGATAAGATAGAAGGCTTCCCTCAAACACAGAAAGTCTTGGGGTGGTCAGAAGCTTATAAACAGTCCTGGATACAGCAAATATGTATTTGGACTAGACTAGTTACAGGAAAGGTGGGAAACATGTGCAAATGCAGGCTTTTAAACCAGAAAGTTGAAAGAGATGGAAAATTGCCCAAATGGCCAATAAACTACAATTTCTGGGCCAGAAACCACTTTTGTGGTAGATAGGCTACCTAGTGCTTACCACTCCTACTGATAAGATAGAAGGCTTCCCTCCAACACAGAAAAGCTTTGAGAGCTCCGCAGTTTACAAACAGTCCTGGATTCAGCAAATCTGTATCTAGACCAGACTAGTTACAGGAATGGTGGGAAACAAGCACAAATGCAGGCTTTTAAACCAGAAAGTTGAAGGAGATTGAAAAACTGCCAAAAGGCCAATAAACTACAATTTCTGGGCCAGAAACCACTTTTGTGGTAGATAGGCAACCTAGTGCTTACCACTCTCACTCATAAGCTGGAAGGCTTCCCTCCAACACGGAAAGGCTTTGAGGGCTCAGAAGCTTACAAACAGTCCTGGTTACAGCAAATCTGTATCTTGACTTGACTAGTTACAGAAAAGGCAGGAAACAACCTTAGAAAAAATTTTTTTTGGAAAGTGGAAAGGGAAAAAAGAGAAACAGAAAAAAATTAAAAATTAAGGACCTAAGTTGCTTGCCATTCACAAATGTTCTCCCTGTATTAGGTAGAATGAGTTAGTGACACTAGACTGGAATAGAACTGGAATAGAGCTGAACAGATGGGACTGGTAGCAGTCTCTGAAGTCAAAATATGATCTCACTGTACCCGGCTGAGTGAGTAAATGAGATAGACCCAGGCGGAGTTTTCAAACACAAATTTACAAGAGGGGCAGGCAATTCCAAAGCCACCAAAATTAATACCAGAACAAGAACAGGGAGGGCAGGCGGGAACCTAACTACAGAGACAGAGAGAGACCACAGTATTCTATGAAACAATTAAATAGAAAAATAAATAACTACAGAGAGGCACATACACAATATTCAATGAAACAATTAAATACATAGAAAAATCAAATGCAGTACAATCTTTAACACTGCAAGTTTGTACTTAGCTAGTAATCCATTTGATTGTAGGTATATAGCAGAAGACAAACAACTCAGATATCGAGCAGTAATAAATTCAAAGATATGTGACTAATGCTTATAAATACAGAGAAACCCTCTAGGCTAAGATCTTAACACTGAATATCAATGAAGTGAAACATATAATAGCCCCCACTAACTGCAGAGACAGAGAGAGACCACAGTATTATATGAAACAATTAAACAGAAAAATACATAACTACAGAGAGACACAGACACAATATTCAGTAAAACAATTTAATACACAGGAAAATAAAATGCAGTACAATCCTTAACACTGCAAGTTTGTACTTAACTCAGCTAGTAATGCAGTTGATTGTAGGTATGTAGCAGAAGCCAAACAACTCAGATATTGAGCAGTAATAAATTCAAATATAGCAGAAGCCAAACAACTCAGATATTGAGCAGTAATAAATTCAAATATATGTGACTAACACTTATAAATACAAAGAAACCCTCTAGGCTAAGAGTTTAACACTGAATATCAATGAAGTGAAACACAATAGCCCCACTAACTGCAGAGACAGAGAGAGATCACAGTATTCAATGAAACAATTAAATAGAAAAATAAATAACTACAGAGAGACACAGACACAATATTTAATGAAACAATTAAATAAACAGAAAAATAAAATGCAGTGCAATCTTTAACACTGCAAGTTTGTACTTAACTCAGCTAGTAATGCAGTTGATTGTAGGTATGTAGCCAAAGACAAACAACTCAGATATTGAGCAGTAATAAATTCAAAGATATGTGACTAGCACTTATAAATACAGAGAAACCCGCTAGGGTAAGAGTTTAACACTGAATATCAATGAAGTGAAACACAATAGCCACCACTGACTGCAGAGACGGAGAGAGACCACATTATTCTATGAAACAATTAAATAGAAAAATAAATAACTACAGAGAGACACAGGCCACAATATTCAATTAAACAATTAAATAAACAGAAAAATAAAATGCAGTGCAATCTTTAACACTGCAAGTTTGTACTTAACTCAGCTAGTAATGCATTTTATTGGAGGTATGTAGCAGAAGCCAAACAACTCAGATATTGAGCAGTAATAAATTCAAAGATATGTGACTAACACATAAATACAGAGAAACCCTCTAGGCTAAGAGTTTAACACTGAAGATCAATGAAGTGAAACACAATAGCCCCCACTAACTGCAGAGATAGAGAGAGACCACAGTATTCTATGAATCAATTAAATACACAGAAAAATAAAATGCAGTACAATCTTTAACACTGCAAGTTTGTACTTAACTCAGCTAGTAATGCTGTTGATTGTAGGTAAGTAGCAGAAGCCAAACAACTCAGATATTGAGCAGTAATAAAAGTAATAATCCTTTGGAAGTCTGCCACCTCTAAAAAGTGCTGCCTGGTGTGGACCGCCACCCCCCCCCCCCAGCTATGCCACTGTATCCAATGAATCAGGAAATGTTTCTAGACTGACAGTAAATATTGTTTTAAAATATGTAGGATAAAGCAACCTAAACCTGAGCCCATGGAGCCAATAAAGTCTCATTACAGAAGTGAAATGTTTGCATTTCCTTCTTGTTACAGCAGATAATTCACTATTGGGAAAATAAATATGCAGTCATTATATCTGAGCTGGTTTTCTTGCTGCCAGAGTATGGAAGAGAAGTCATTCCTTTAGAGCGTATGTTTGGAATCTTGCAATAAAATGTCTAGACAGATTTGTAGCAGCTCAAATAACAGGAGTGAGCACATGATAGGTACCATCAAAAGCCATCTTTGAGTATGGGATATCTGTCCATTCTGAAAGCAGGCTACAGGCAAAGGCCATGCATTTATTTTCTTCTGTTCTCCCAGTGATACCACTAAAACTCAGCATCTTCCTCGCCTTCTGTTCTCTGTCAGCTGGATTCCATGGCTTCATATGTTGCATGATTTACTGTAACAAGGTTTAATTTCTGTATTATTCCCATATAGCTCATAGATGGCATCTGAATAATCAGACAAATCCTCTTCCCATTTTTTTGTGTATTGTTTCCATGGAAGAAACCATGTTTTCCAGTTTTACCTTTATTTTAACCAGCTGGATTAATACAGTGATTAATGAAGGATTGCATACATTTTAAGAAACCTCCATCACTGCTGACTCACCAAAAATCATATCTTTTGAAAGTGTGACCATAATCAGTCCTAATTTAGGTATGCCACATGGAGCTTGCTGTTTAGATACTTTTTCAGTTTTATGAGTTTTGTACTTTTCTAGAAAGAAACATCGCACACTAATGTGATGTTTTATAGATAAGTAACTGTTGACAACTTCATTCTCAATAGGTCTTACCTGTAGATCTCTATAGTTAACTATGTAAATCTAAAAATGTTGTTCAGTAATACTATGCCTGTCTCAAACTCATCCCAAATGGAAGACCACATGTTAGTATTTTAAGTGAAATATAGATGCCAAAACAAATCACAACTGTTATATCCTCCATAAAAATGGATTTTACAATCTGTGTAAAAACAGAAAGGAATCATGTGCACATATTAATGAAAAAAATAATGTGAAGTATTTCAGACCTCTTGTAGGTACTTAAATAAACAATTCTGTCTTTCAAATAGAGAACAGATTTTATTAGTATTGTGAATCCACAACTAAGTATTTTTCAAATATTACTAACTACAAAGTTATGCAACATGCATCAAAGTATTTGTGGCTATTTGAACAGATACAAAGGAGCAATACTAAGAGGCTGGAATTATGAATAGACTCTGCATTTATGCATGATACAGCATAACATACAATTACTTTAAGACAAACGTGTAACAATGTTTCAGGTATCTGATAACATTTTGATTTAAAATCAAAACTGAACTATCAGCGGGCTGGATTCCAAAAGAGCAGAGACTCAGTATCACAAGCAATCAGCTGCACTCTCATGTGGGCAAATCTTAATATTTGCATACTACAATGCACAGTGAGTAGAACAAAGGCCCTTATCTATCCATCCAAACTTCTGTGCTAACCTTGGCCTTAATCATACCCCTAGACATTATTTTCATAAGGCCTTATGAGCAGAGATCATATGGCTCCCAGGCAGCATCTAGGTAAATTCCAAAAATGTCACAAGAAAAACTTTTTAAAGCACCGGATTTGCTAACTGTATATAACAAGCTGCATATTAGCTCTCCTAGCCCAGTTGATAATAGAAAAATAAATAAAAAAAAAAATCAGGGAATGTACAAAATATGTTAAAAATTCTATTCTGCCCAAGGAGTTGACTGCATTTCATTTCTGATTTACCAGGGCAACATACCCATATTGTCACTGTCATTTTACAGAATGTAGGCATTATCACAGAAGCAGTCATCCAAATATTGTCTTTGCTGGTGGAATAAAATTCACTTCTGTATTTTGCTCTGATAATGACTTACCACACATATATCCTTCACATTAATTTCATCTGGCCTTGTGAACAGACATTAAACAGCCTCATGTTGAAAACTGGGTACTGTGTTAGAATGACAGCAAAAGCCCTCTGAAACACTGGATTTACTAGATGTATACAAGAGGCTGTATGTCAGCTTTTCTAAGGCAGTTCTCAATAAAAAAAAATAAAGAACATAATTCTATCCCAGGAATTTTACTATATCTCTGTCCTGATTTTACATGGCAGTGCACTGTCATTGTCAAAAGAGTTTAGTAAGGTCAGCTAGTGACCTGAACAATGTCTTCATTTGACAGCCCCAGTTTGAAGTTGAGAACCAAAAAAATGGTTCCCTCAGAGTTCTGGCTAAGTAGAGAGCTACAAGGCCTCTTGATATATCAAACACAAAAACATAATTCCTTCATTAAACTATAGAAAATAGTTAGAATAGCTCCTTATATGGTTTTGTAAATGGACTGTCAGAAAAGGTCTCCTGGCTAAGCAAAGATTTATTATGCATCTACATAACAGTTCTTTGCTAAACTGGGTCAAAGAGCTATGCTAGCTTCTTGGTACAGTCTCTGACATACAGATATTGACTGACTGCAATTTAATCAGCCACAATAACAATCACTGCTACCTAAATTATTAACAATAATATCTGCAGGGACAAATCAGCACTATGTTTACAGTGCTGCTCACAATCCCTAACAGCTTGCACCTGGGGTACTTGCCCCCTTTGCCCTGCACTTGCCATGACTCTGGCTGTCAATATACAAAGGGTCAGACCTCAACCTAAATGAAGTAACATAAATGTCACCAAGGCTGCAAAAATACAAATGATGTCATACTTCTGATGTAATGACACAGTAAAAACAAATTCTAATTATGGGAGGCATTCTATCACTTTCAGCACAAATGATATACTCACACAGAAAAAAAATGAGCATGATGCAGCTTGGCAAGTTGACACATTATAATGGCCATGCTATTGTGCTGGCAGAGAATATCAGTGCAGAGTTAGATGTGAAAAAGTTTGACATTTTCTAGTAAAATATTTTAGACAACAAATCTGGAAATTCAGTTATAAACTGCAGTTAGGTCGTGCTTTTAGGTGCAAAGGTAACAGAACGATTCATGCAATCACAGGCTCTTCAAGACAATTATACAAGTGGCCATGTGTGACTTGGCAATAACTACCTTTATGTTCTGTTATCCCTTACAAGGAAAATAAGGTCTGTAAGTCCTGAATACATTTATGGTTACCTATCCAGTTGTCCAAGTTAAGTTTGAAATATGACAATTAATGAAATTGCTGGATGTGAAAGGGAAGACTAATCCAGAGTGGGGGAATGTATTGGGCAATTAATCTATCCCTCCATCTTGATATACTTATTTCCTGATGTAGTGTGAAATATATGGTTCTAGTGTTGGCTTCTCCATTTGACTTATTAAAAAAGAAGGTCGAGTATACCTAGGGGCACAGTAGGCAAGACACAGTTCCCACTTCAAGAGCCTATATGATACAGAATACAGGGTTACATTTTTCAGTCTCTCTTGGTGGTTAAGATTTTTGAGATTAGGCGTCCTTTATCATAGGGACCACTGTGCTTTTTTTTTCCTTAAATTCTTGTACATTGAATTTCTCAGTACCAAATCACACTTCCTGGTAATGTTTTCTTTTCTGCAATAACATTTCAAATATCAGAAGATATACATTTCAAGAACAAAGAAAGAGTAGTTTCCATACTTATGTTGTAAAGGCAAAATATATTTACAACTTTGTTATGTAATTGCCCCTGTGAGAAAAAGTAAAATGAATATGATTATTGTGAATTGAGTCTAAATGCATCTGTATTAGAGAGACTTTGAAACCATAACAATAAATTAACACCTTCAAACCAAAACACAAATCTCTTCATTGTGCTACCAAAACTATTACTTCTAGCTTCTATATGCACACATATTGTTCCAGTGTGATAATGTGCCCCTTCTGAGAGGGCATATTAACTTTGCTTGTGAAAAAGTTGTGTAATGTATGAAGAGGTCATATTTTTCTAAGACATGTACTGCCATCTGCCTCCCAACAAGCCACATCAATAAACATTGAGCAATGAACCTGTAAATGTCCTTTGCAGTCATGCACAGCCAGCCACCATAAAATGATAGCTATATTCTGTTCACTTCTGGTGTCACATTGAAAAAAAAATGAAAGATATAGTGATCACAGAAATATAATTCAACTTGCTGCTTTTAAACACAAATACTGCCCTCAACAAGATATATCATTGTTATTTGATGATGATCATGTACTTGCCCTGAGCTTTCACATCTTGTATGTCTCATCAGTTGTAGCACACAAAGAAAGCATGTTTAATGTCTGATTATGAAGAAAATAAAGGAAACATTATCACAGCAATGTATTTCACCCTGTTGCACTTGATCACGAGTACACTGTTCTCCTAACAAACCATATCAATGATTGCTTGACTTGAACCATGTAATTGCCTTCTGCAATCTGTTTTCACATGTAAGATATCTTACCCAAAACAAAATAGCAACTTTCTGTGCACATGTCTGCTATTTAATTGTGAAAATAGTAAAAGGGACAGTAGCCTCAATAAGGCATTTCAATTTGCAGTTCATAGACATATCCACACACACATATGCACACACACACACACACACACACACACACACACACACACACACACACACACACACACACACACACTCTCTTGCTCTCTCTCTCTCTCTGCCCTTAAACCCTGAAACAAGCCATGTCATGTAACTGTCATGTTTTTTTCAAACATAGCCTACCTCCTTACCTCCCAAATGCAGTTCCCTCTGTGAATCACTCTGATGTAATATTATAATGAAAGGGGAACAGCAATCGGTCACAGTATTGAGTTTCAGACTTGCTAGACTGTACATTGCTTCCTCCAGCAAAGACATGGCAATGATCATTCCAAATAGCTGTCCTGTTTTATCCCACAAGAAGAGAGCCACTTCTAGTGATCAAATGCAAATGTGATCACCCAAAGGGGAATAAATAATGGCACAGTACTAAATTTCAACTTGCTGTTACAGGAACCCCACACACCAGCCTGCTCTCTGTAAAACATTGATAAATAATTAACTGAAATGCAGTATGGAAAGTGTATATGATTAAAATAGCATTCAACTATAACTGGTTTCCTGTTGTTATGAAAAAAAGTGCATACCTGCAACAGAAAACCATCCTTAAAGTTTGAACAGTATGACAGTGTCAAGTCACATTATTAGAAATTGTTAAGAAAGTGTTGCTTCAGATGCATATGGGACACAGTAACAGGACCTTAGCTGGCTACCTAGAATACTTTTGGAATATGTTGAATGAAAAACATCTAATGGAAAATGCTGAAAATTGAAAACATTGCCTTGTTTATCCCACTCACTAGAAAGCAACTAGCATGTTATCTGAGAACACAGTAGAGTGGGTACTGGGTTTTGCCCTTTCACCACTAGGATGTAATCTCATAGTTAGTATATATAGTTATCAGTGGGTGTGAGGGCACAGCCTTCCACAAAGGGGGTGCAGGGGGTCATAGCATTTACTCTTTTGATGTTTTGCATTTTCAACATCTTTCTGTTCTGTTTTTATTTGAGACTCAGAACATTCAGTGTTCCAAATGTATCTGGGCTACCCATGTTCAATTTCTAAGGTATAGGAATTCAGCTGAAAAGTCATGCTAATGATATGCATGACTTTTCATTTCTGTGCATTATTTTTCATTTACATGGAAAGTCGCTGGTAATTACCTGGCTAGTGCAATTAATGTACTATCTGATTAATTACCCCTCTGTAGACCTGAACAAGAACTAAAAAAGGTACACTAAAACCAATTTATAAGGCACCTGAGATCAAGTCCTTTTACCTTTACACTGAGCTAACTTGGGATGAAATGTTAAAATTTTAATTTTGTTAAGTAGTAAAGATGCTTTACATACAGAATATTGTCATAGAAGGCTTTTGTATGCTGTGTTAATTGAAACATTGCAGAAGGTGCTAAAAAGGGACATGCTTAGATAATGTATAAACAAATAATAATAATAGATAAAAAATAACAGCAAAAAAGTAAATGACAGCTCCAGGGCTGAGAATGACAAGCATAACTCATAGCATATATACAAGATGTTGGGGTCAACAAAGTGAGTCAGGGGCAGGGAAACGAACACTTGAACCTGTTCTGTTAAAAAGTGATGTAATATGAATCAAGCAAACAAAAACTACTGGAATCACTCACAAGTGTCAAGAAGAGAGCTCTGTACAGAAGCTGCTTTATTTATGAATTCTATAATAGACTATGAAAACAATTACTGTATATACCATTTGGACAACTCAGAAATAGCATTAAGGGTATAGATAAATGATGAGTTAAAAGTACTGGCCAAAATAACTGCACCCATGATATACAAAGGCAAATGCTAAATGTATGTGCATGCGATATAAAAGGAAGCCTGTTGTGTGAAAGACAATATAAAAAGGTGACTTAGAGCGCTACCATATTACAAAGCTACAGACAGTATTGAACCTGCTATCTCCCATCATTTATTATTTTTTTATTATTATCATTAGTCACTATTTATTTATATTTTTAGTATTTACCAGTAGGTGACACTTATCGTTATTAGTGACAAATGGAGGGTTTTATCAAAGATATGAGACATTAAAAAAAATAAGCCAAGGACCGAACCAGAACCCAGTGCAAGCCCAATCATCCATGATAGCAGAACAGTACCTTGTGTACTAATACCTCAAGTAGAATGTGAACTGCAAAAGTTACAGCCTGATGGGAAGTTGTGCAAAGTAAAGTGATGTGAGATGGTCGCACACGCTGTATCAACAATCAAGAGAAGTTTCTGCTCCTCTAGCATACTTGGATAAAGCCCTAACTACAACAAGGCAACATGGGTTTGCTTTAGTGGTTCAGGCATCTGATGGTGTGGCAGGGAAGGACGTCATGCCTGTCCTGGGTGGGATGGAGCTCGTTGATGATGCTGCCTAAAGGGATGTGTGGGTGATAAAAGGGAGTTGCCCTCTATTGTGGTTGATGAGTGAGAGGGATGGTGATAAAGAAAGTGGGTAGGGTATATAAAAGAAAAAAAATAGATGGAAGTAAAGACCACAGATCACCCAGGATGCCCTTATGATCCATGACCAACCCCCAAGAGTGTTCTGAAGATCCAAAACTGTTAGGATACACAAGTGGTTCATTCTAAATGATTGATTACAGGCTAGCATCTGTGTCTGCTGTTAGCTAGCTTGTAGTGGACGAAGTACTTTAGCAAATTTCTAAAGCTCAGTATTATCAAGATACTAGCCTGCTAATGGCAGAGAATAAGGAGAAACAGATGGGTAGTCGATGAAGAGCCCCAGAGTGACTTACAGAGTATAAGATTAATAAAGATAACAGTGACTTTTTTCATAGGTAAAATTTCATGTTGTGAGCTATAACTGAGTAGAACAGAACTATGATATAAAGTGATGACTGATTCAGCCAAGTTGGCTTCAGAACACATCATAGTTTAGGTTATAGATGTAACTATTAAAACATTAAACAATTACAACATTACTGAACCTCCCTTCTTTACTACAGTCATTAAATATAACACTACAGGATGAGAATAAATAGCAATTGACAGAGTACTGTGAATCCATCTTCAAAAAGTCAAAGGAAGTTATCTCAACAGGTGAAACAGTAACACCAGACATGGTGTGTGTTGTTGGGGAAACAATGGCTGCTGTAGAGGGCCTCTATATCCATGGAAGAGCATTATTTCCCCAATAAAATACCCCATTATTGAATTTAGAAAAGAGTCTACCTGTTAAATTATGTTTGAATACATAATTTATTATATATTTGATGTAAAATAGTTCCTCTAATGTTTCAAATCTGCTAGCATATGTAATTGTTGAACGTATACATATTTATATATATATATATATATATATATATATATATATATATATATATGTGTGTGTGTGTGTGTGTGTGTGTGTGTGTGTGTGTGTGTGTGCGTGTGTGTGTGTGTGTGTGTGTATATACATATATATATATATATATATATATATATATATATATATATATATATATATATATGCACACACACACACACACACACAAACAAATGCGTTCAGAAGCACAGACACACACACATATACATAGAAACACACACACACACAGATACACACACACACACACACACACACACACACACACACACACACACACACACACACATACACACGCACAACATGCACAAAGTGCCTAGGAGTTACAGCCACCTTGTGGAGTACATACATCTCAGATGTGTCACCACGATCAAATAAATTAAAAAATATTTCATAACATGCAAAGCACTTCATCTCTCCAATGCCTCTCAACTGTCCCTGATTTTGCTACATTGTTGGAAAATACATGTTGATCAGTTACCTGCTGCCGTCAAAATATGCTGACTCGTCTCTCGTGCTATATTGCTCTCTCACTCACATTCACAGACACACAGAAGCATTACTTCTTTTTCTTTTTTTTTTTAGTCTTACACTTGTTAAACAGCAAAGCCCTATTTAGTGAAAGTTAAAAATTGCCAGCCATTTTTTTCTCTCCGAGCTTCATGGCACTGTAATACGGTGCAGTGAAGTAGTGCACTTGTCTTTCACCATATTCTACCTCTACATAACACCCTGCCAGAATCAAATCCAAGTAAAGATGTATTTGTTGCCTTTCCCTAAGTTACTTTGATACATTGTTTTTCACCATGCACTACCTCTACATAACACCATGCTAGAATTTAATCCAAGTGAAGACGTACTTGTTGCCTACTCCTAAGTCACTTTGATACATTATCACCTAGTAGGTAAGCATGGGGTGCTTCATTATAAGGAACAGTCCATCACATGAACTTCAACACTGTATGCAGTGACCACAACATTTGCTTCAAGGTTATTGCCTAAGCTGAACGTATCTGTAGTTACATACAAAAGCCCATTGATTGACTGAGAAGAAACCACATTTTGACCAGAATCTGCACTGAATGTTTATGCTGGTACCATATTAACACCCAGTGCTAGATGATTTTTTTTGTCCACTTGGACCTTATTGTTTCTGACCTGGCTCCCTGTACCCAATACCCTGCCAGGTCTACCAGCTACTCTCTAACACTTCACACTTATTCTGTATTTTTGCTAGAGCCAGTCATGGATCCTGAAAGTGTCCTAGTGGCTTGGCTCTTCTGTGCTTCTGTCCATTTCACCACCACCCACACTCATTGATTATGTCCAAGGGAAACTCCCTTCTTTGGACAATGCCTCCCCTTTAGGGAGCATATCAACGAGCACACTTTCTCTGAAGATGGGCACAGCCATCCCTTTCCTGCCTCTGCATCGGTCAACTGAGTCACTAATCAAAATTAGGTCAGCTGGGCTATAATCAGGGCTACTTAGGTATATGTGACCAAAGCAGCTCTGAACTAGATGATTTTAATCCAAATGCAGAAGTGCCCATGATGACCACAAACAGGCTACAGTGCATTCCGTAAAACCAAAAGTACTTTTGTGGCATTGTGTATTAAGAAACAAGGCCACATGACAAAGCTGAAGGGTCAGTCATGGCTACATGAGAAAACATAAAGAACCAATAGATATAGTTCATGTAGATATGTATTATGGCAGGAGCCCTTTTACAGTTACATACAAAGGGGAAACAAACACTGATTCCATGGTAACTTAAATTCATAATCTGCTTGTGAAGGAAGAAATAATAATTGATATATACTGAATCTGCTGCAAAGGAAGAGCATCTGTCAGTATGACAAGCAATCCAAATACCCTTTAAAAATGTGTTTCAAGGTATTAAGTGTGATAATATACAGGTGCACAACAAGAATAAGCCCTTTGTCCACTTTTGTATTTTACAGTGGTATTGATATGGCAAGGAAAGACTAACCCAGAAGCTCTAACGAATGCCAAAGGGTCAAAATACACTTCTACCAGAACTTGTGCATTTTCGGAAATGCTATTTATATCCTGGCAATGTAATTGTAATGACATTTGAACTCCTCTGTGTACACAATGTTTCCATTATAGACATTCTCAAAAATGGCCAGAAGTTGTCTATATGGCATCCAGAGGGACTGAAAATGCAACATTATTGATAAGAACAATATTTTCAGGACAGTTAGCGGAAACAGACACATTTCAACTCAAGAGAATTTAAGACATTCTTGAAATAAAACAAAATTAATTGTCTGCTAATATCCAATTCCTCAGTCACAAATGGGCTACATGACAGATTTTTTGCAAATGTTGAAGCTTAGATATAAGAAGGAGATGGTCCACTGTATCAAATTTCCTTCTGAAGTCAAGTGAATAGCCCCTTTTCTATATTCATATAAATCACGGTTTACCATGATAAGGTCGAATGCACTAACATTAAACGTGCATTTGATGAAAAAATAACATCTAAACCTAAAAAATCAGAAGACAGGAATGTCAGAAGTGATTTGCATGATAAAGTGCATTCCATATTTTCGACATTTCCCTTTTCCAGCCACAGCAATTAGCTCACCTCTGCCATATGCCCCACACACCCCCCACTTAAATATACCAACTCCGAGATCACACTACAGTGAGGAAATGGGCTACTTCCTTGTTCCTCACTGAAGCGTGACCTCCCTCCACAGTGTCTGCACGTCGCTTGTCCAAAGTGTTTTACTGCCACAACACAGTATACTGACATCCCATAACATTTTCCACTGCATGTAGCTTGCTAATTATTTCATTGTTAACGTTGATGTATTTCCCTGTGAATTACATTATACTGCCGCCAATGTCATGACGTATGTGACGCGAATGACCATGTAAGAACATCATATTGCAGGTGATCATTTTCAGCAGCACATTTGACATTTTGAGTTTAGATTCATAGATTCATAGCTTAATACTAAGCTAACTGCCCTAATGGGCCATTTTAAGCCTAGCCATTTACCCCATGTGAGAATCAAACCCTGCACCTTGTGCTTCTAAGGTAAGCACCTTAACCATTACACCAATCTCCCACCCCTTATTAATGTTATTTCATGTTTTACATTACTGAGGACAGTGTGTTCGACCAATTCATGTTCGCACATTCAGTATTAGAACAAGTCATGGTAAACCTAAATAACGTTGATTATACTGCATATGGTCATAAGGGTGTTAAACACCTTCTGTTCTTCTAACCTAACAACAGACCATATTTGTACACATAAGCATCTGCTCATAAACTGCACCTTCTACTGTTATTGCCAAGAGCATGATGTTTGAAAGTGGATCTATAGTTTCTTACCAAAGAAGAGAGGAATATCTGGTAAATAAATAACCTTAGCAAAGCTCGAGTAAGAAGAATTACTCTAATAGAGAAGCAGAGGTTTATTAGTTAACAAGGAGTGCACAGATCCAGTGACAGGACATTTTAAACAATTTATGGTACAACAACAATGAATAATTTTGTATGGTTCCCTACAAGAAACTAGGCCAAAGATCAGAGAGGGTAATCATCAATTAATTCACATTATACAACTGCACCCATAAGAAGAGGTAATTTAAAAATATGTACTACTACTACTAATATAGTTTAGCAATAATATGCTTAACTTTTTGCATTGGGACCGACAAAGGAAAACAAAATAAATCTTTTAAAAATATACTAGTTTCACCCTGAAGAAGCTGTAGATTCTGAGCCCCCCAAGCCTTTATGTGTTGGAGGAAAGCCTTCTAGCTTGTCAGTGGGAGTGGTAAGCACTATGTAGCCTATCTACCACAAGAGGAGTGGTTTCTGGCCCAGAAATTGTAGTTTATTGGCTGTTTGGGCAGTTTTTTCCATATCCTTCAACCTTCTGGTCTAAAAGCCCGTGTTTGAGCTTTTCCGGCCTTTCCTGTAACTAGTCTAGTCCAGATACAGATTTGCTGTATCCAGGACTGTTTGTAAACTTCTGAGAGGCGCCAAAGTCTCCTCTTCAATTTTTCCCTTAGATCTGCTAGTTCTCTCCTCTCCTGCACTTTTACTAGCTTATTAGTCTAGCACTTTACAATACCAGATTTCTTATTGTAGCACACAAAAGTGCTACCAGCACTAAACGTTCTACAAGGAAACAGCTCCAGTACTTATTATTAATGCCCACCCCTCCAGGCATGTCTAAAGGTCAGTTATCTGTGCTTTCTCATATTAACCTGGTAAACTTGGGCATCCTGATGCAATGTAGCAACTGCCTCATGTGCACCAACAACCCTCTCCTGTTACCTCTCAACACTCAGACTTGCGAGAGATGCACTTATATATCCAAACTGGAAGCCACACACTCTCCAGCCAAGACCAGAATAGCTGGTCAAGAGGAGAAGGTCAACACTTGCACCACACCATATGGAACACATAGCCCTCCAGAACACACATCAGCACTGTCTTCACATTAAAACACAAACCACACACCCACCTTCGTGGAGGCTCTCAATAAAAATCTACCCAAACAGCAGCTATCTCCAAGGAAGAAATGCACTCAACCAACACAGCACAACACTAATCATTAGACATATAACTCTCCTAAACAGTGTGCCACTCAACCAAAGCCCCTGAGGCAAAACAGTATGCCCAGCATACTAGTCATAGGTGACTTGATATTGAGGCACACTGATGAAAACTCACGAGGTTGAATAAGGAGAAAGTAACAGTCGGCTGTCTGTCAGGTGCCAGGATCCACCACATAATGCACCACTCAGGTCCCTCAACAACAGGTAAAAATATGACTGTGTCATTGTATAGTGTATATAAAAAGTTTACACTCCCCTGTTAAAATGCCAGGTTTTTGTGATATAAAAAATGAGACCACAATAAATAATTTCAAAACTTTTTCCCACCTTTAATGTGATCTATATACAATTCAATTGAAAAACAAATCTGTTAGGGGAAAAAAATATAAAAAATAAAAAATGTGCAATACACTGATTGCATAAGTGTGCACACCCTTAAAGCAATACTTTGTTGAAGTACCTTTTGATTTAATTACAGCATTCAGTCTTCTTGTGTAGGAGTCTATCAGCATGGCACATCTTGACTTTGCAATATTTGCCCACTCTTCCTTGCAAAAGCGCTCCAAATCTGTCAGATTGCGAGGGCCTCTCTTGTGCACAGCCCTCTTCTGGTCACCCCACAGATGTTTTATTGGATTTAGGTCTGGGCTCTGCTTGGGCCATTCCAAAAGTTTAATTTTCTTTTGGTAAAGCCATTCTTTTGCTGATTTAGATGTATGCTTGCGGTCACTGCCATGTTGAAAGGTGAAATTTCTCCTCTTCTTCAGCTTTCCAGCAGACACCTGAAGGTTTTGGGCCAAAAGTGACTAGTATTTGGAACTGTTCATAATTCCCTCCACCTTGACTAAAGTCCCAGTTCCAGCAACCCCAAGGCATGATACTGCCACCACCATGCTTCACCATGGGGATGGTGTTCTTTTGGTGATGCGAAGTGTTGTTTTGGTGCCAAACGTAATTTTGGAAATGTGACCAAAAAGTTCAACCTTGGTGTCATCAGAGTGTAACACATTTTCTCACATGATTTTGGGAGAATTGATGTATTGTTTTCCAAATTTTAGCTGGGCCTGGATGTTTTTCTGTGTAACAAAAGGCTTCTGTCTTGCAACACTACCCCATAGTCTAGACATATGGAGAATACAGGAGATTGTTGTCACATGCAGTACCCAACCAGTACTTGCCAGAAATTCCTGCAGCTCCTTCAGTACTGCTGTAGGTCTCTTGGCAGCCTCCCTGATAGGTTTTCATCTTGTATTTTCATCAATTGTCATCAATTCTGCAGGGACATCCAGTTCTTTGCAACATCGCTGTTGTCCCATATTTTCTCCACTTTTTGATGACTGTCTTCACTGTGTTCCATGATATATCCAATGCTGTGGACATTTTTTGTACCCTTCTCCTGACTGATATCTTTCAACAATGAGATCCCTTTGATGTTTTGTAAGCTCTCTGCAAACCATGGCTTTTGCTGTATCAGGCAACTGAGTAAATGTCAGGAAAATCCTACTAAGACAGCTTTATTTGGGGTTAATCAGAGTCTCTTTAATTGATGGCAGGTTAGTACCCAAGAAGACTGAATACTGTAATTAAATCAAAAGGTGCTTCAACAAAGTATTAGTTTAAGGGTGTGCACACACAACAAAGTATTAATTTAAAGGTGTGCACACTTATGCAACCAGCATATTGTACTTTTTTTATTTTTTATATTTTTTCCCCTAACAGATTTGTTTGTTTTTCAATTGAATTGTACAGGTTATAGATCACATTAAAGGTGGGAAAAGTTTGGAAATGATTTATTGTGGTCTCAATTTTTTATATCACAAAAACCTGGCATTTTAACAGGGGTGTGTAAACTTTTTATATCCACTGTACATGTGGGTGTGAATGCCCTGAGATGTACCTCCCTGAACCTCATGAAAAGAGACATGGAAGAGCTCTCAAATTATGTAGCACAGGTGGGTATGACCCTAGCCCAGAGCAGCATCCTACAATCACCCAGAATGATACCACAGTACAAGCAGAAAATTATTGATTTCAACAACTGGCTAAGTTTCTGGTGTCATTCTAATGGGATCCAGTATCTGTCTGCCTAGGATGACATGACTGACAGACCTCAATACTTTGCTAGAGATGGCCTGCATTTCTTACCCCTGGGCTTCCAGATACTGACCAAGCCTCTTGTCACCCCTATAGTGACTTTTTAAGGCGGTGTTCCAAAGACCAAATTACCACTGTAACAGCTACAAACAAATGTAATCTGAGGGTCATGCTGCTCAATGCTAGAAGTCTAATTCTCAAAATGCACTCACTTGAAGCACTCTTTATAATGGAGAACATCGACATTTGTGCTTTAAAAGAGACCTAGTTCAAGGCAGAAAGCACCCCTGCACTACCAGGCTATAACTCATTCCACACCTTTCGGCCCCAGAACTTGGACCAAAGCTTCAAAGGCGGTGGTGTTTCCACATTCATAAAGGATGTGCACACCTCCAGACTGGTAGCCCAACATAACACATCAGAGATACTTCAGGTGCAGCTAACACTGGGTAAGACAGCAATTCAGGTCATAGCATGTTATACGTCCCCAACCATGTCCCAAGACTCATACTCCACAGTCCTAAGCACCCTGGAGAATATTAGTGTCCAACCTAACACTCTCATACTGGGTGACTTCAACTACCCCTCCATTAACTGGGAGAACTACTCAAGTACCAATACACTAGCCCAACGTTTCCTTGAATTCATTAATTCCAATACCCTAGACCAGCTCATTCTTACCCCCACTAGAGGTAGCAACATCCTTGACCTGGTCATTACTAACATGGGCAACTGTTGCTCCACAACAATAGTCACCTCCTCCCTGGTTAGATCTGACCACAAACTAATCACCTTGGAAATCCACATCCCTCCCACCCCCACCCACAAAGGCAACCACCATGAAAAACATGTCCAAAGCTAACTTTGGGCTCCTAAAAACAGAAGTGGCGAACTTCACGGCACCCACACAAATGGAGAATAGTTGCATAACCAATGAATGATAGACCAATGCACTGTTCGAACACATACACAAATGCATGGATCTCATCATACCCAATAAAACCAAGACACTCTCCTCCAAAAAAAAGAAAGCCAATCTGGTGGTCCCCTGCCATAAACAGACTCTACAACAGAAGGAGGGAAACTGATGTGGAATAAGGTGAAGTCCCAAGACTGGAAAAGCTGCCTTATCAGCCTCAACAAAAAGTTGAGATCCCTCATCAAAATCTCTAATGCTAGCCATGAAAACAGAATTGCAGCAGATAGTAAAAACAACCACAAGGCCTTCTGTAGTTATGTAAAGAATCTCCATGGCAATACCCAGATTTACTCTCAGCTACTGCACAATGGTACCTCCTATACCGAGCCAACAGACATTGCCAATATACTGGCTGACAGATTCAGTACCAACTTTATCCCACCTCAAAGGACCAATCTCAATACCAGTAGATTGCCAGGCACCCAGTATTACTGCTGCACAGGTTAAAACAGCACTGTCCAAGGCCAATAATACAACTTCTATGGGACCTGACAACATCCCTGGTTGTGTTCTACATGAACTACAGAGTGAGCTGACACCTTACCTGTGTACCCTGTTCAATCACAGCCTTACCTCAGGCTTTGTCCCTATCAAATGGCACACTGCTATAGTCATCCCTCTCCACAAAGGAGGAGTGACTACAGACCCCGGGAATTATCGCTCCATTAGCCTGACAAGTCTGATATGCAAAGCTATGGAACCCATCATCATGGACCTAATTAACAAGGATATAGGGAATCTCCATACTCTGGATCTCACACAGTTTGGTTTTGTGAAGGGTAGATCATGTCTGCTCAACTTGCTTGACTTCTTTGAGTCAGTCACCAGAGCTGTGAATGAAGGCAAGGTGGTTCATACAGCCTACCTTGATCTGGCCAAGGCCTTTGATACCATTCCCCACTCAGGAATCAGAGAAAAACTCACTAAGCTAGGCATCAACCCCTATATCACTAGGTGGGCTGCAAACTGGCTCACAGAACCCACAATGTGAAAGTAGCTGACTCCAAGTCAGACTGCCGACCAGTCATGAGTGGAGTCCCACAGGGATCGGTCCTGGGTCCTCTCCTGTTTGGCATCTACTTCTCAGAAGTCCAGGCCAACATGAAGGGACTATGGCTGACAAAGTTGGCAGACAATTGCAAGTTGGGAGCCATTATTAACTCCCCAAGTGATTTTGACATCCTACAGAAAGGCCTCACTGAGCCTAACAACTGGTGTCAGAAGCATGGCCTTAAGCTCAATGCCAAAAAAAATGTGTCGACATCCCCTTTAGAAAAAAAACAGTTCTCATGAACTACTACATTGATGATAGTCCACTGAACACAGAAAGCATTATAAGAGACCTGGGAACACAGGTTGACAGCAACCTCTCTTTTGACCACCACATTCAAACTGTGGTCAGAAAGTTCTTCTATGTGACACATCTCATTACTAAGGGTTTTGCATCCAGGAAGAAAGGGGTCATTGTCTCCCTCTACTCTTCCCTCATTAGGCCAGTCATCAAGTACAATGCCCCATTTGGCATGTACTTCACTAGACACCTGCAACAATTGGAGAGGCCGCAAAAGTACCTCACAAACAGGCTCCTAGGCCTTAAACACTTGTCCTATATGGACAGACTCAAAAACTCTGGCTATTCTTTGTCTCATATTGCCTACTTAGAGGTGATCTCTGCTTGACTTATAAAGCCATGTCTGACCCAGCTCTGTTAGAAATGCTATATCTAAAGAAATCCCAGTCCCTCCACACCACACACTCCAGAGACCTCAACCTCATTACCACAATCAACAGAACGTGCTGGAGGGACAGGTTCATAACCCAGAGACTGTCCATGCTATGGAATAGACTTCTCATACATGTCAAACAGAACACCTCACTTCAAGAGAAATCTTCATGAGTAAATGGGAAATAGAAAATTCACCACGCGGATCACTCCAGTGGCTCTACTCGACAGAGGCACTGGGAACTAAGGTCAGGTGGCATGATGCCAGGGTAATCCTATGGGCTAGGCTTGTAAAGGTTCCAGGGCCATTAGCCTAGTACACATCTATGAACCTATGAACCTGTTTGCAGACATGGTATATTTATTTCTGAATTTGAATTGTATGACCCCACAAATTATGTTCTTCCCAAGATTCTTAGCAATGGCATCTTCTGATAAGTCATCTGCTGTAATAAGTAGCCCAAAAGATCATCTGAAACTGAGCACCATGCAAATTATCACCCCAGAACAGAAAAGTATTGGTTATGTGACACCTTTTGGCTACAGTGATGTAGGAGAGGGAAGGTTAGTTACTTTGAGCAGAGATGGATCATGGTCAAATGGGGTCCTAGGTAGGGTAATGAATCAGAGTCCCCCCATAGCCTGGCCCCCATCTGTAGCATGTGGTGAGGGGGCATGCTGGGGATGGGGGTCAGGTTATGGGGGGAGCTTTGATTCATCACCCTACAGTTACCATAAACATGCTCAGACCTGTCACTGTGCGTACTATTCTCTTTGTTACTTCTACAAGTAACTATTACGGATATCTGGATTTAATTTAAAACTTTTATATCAGATTTTGTAGCTCAAACACAGCTAGTTATTTGTTAAATAAAACAATAAAGTCTCACAATGAAAATATGAACAACAATAAACTCATCTGCCCCCTAAACTCACATTCTTTGAAACCTACAGTGGCAGATTGTGTACCTTAGAGCTGTTTTCAAACATGACCCCCTTTGCCCAGATTTTTAGGACCATACAAAAATGCATGTGCTGTTTGATTCAACTTCCTGATAGTATTAAATTATATTACTTGTTTAATACAGCACTACCTGTTAGAGAGTATGTTTTACATTTGTAGTTTTAAACATATTTCCAGTAAGCAATGAAAAAACAGCTGTCATTATAAATTAATCAATATCAGTCAATATGCACAGCCACTGCAGAAATAAAACTCATTTAAATAATTCCACATTAAAGAGAACTGCAACTAATGAAAATGTTGCTGCTGGCAAACAACTTTGCATTTCAGTGTTTCATTTACAAATTCAGTGTCTCCTGCCCTTGAAAATAAATTGCCTATGTTAAAAAATGGTGTGCTAGTGACAGGCAATAGGTAGTGGCTGGCAAACTGACAAAAGGTTCATAGTTACTAGAGATCTAATCCAAAGGTGAACACACTCAGCAGTGTCACCCCCCCGCATGCTGCACAGCAGTGTCAGCAACTGATAACATCTCATGTCAACAGTTGATACAGCTCATGTGAGAACAAAGCGCATGGCCTTTTGCACCAAAACAAGTGTGCTACCTGTTGCACCACTGACACTGAGCAACACACTTCTGAAACTCTGACTGATTTCAACAGACAGTAATCCTCGGTGATCTCTAAAATCAGAAAAAAAAGAAAGAAAATAAAAAGAGACCTGGCAAACATGTCCCTTTTCTTAATAATTAAAGGTTTGGGGTTTGACTTTGAGCAAAGTAACTTAACTAGACAGAGCCTTTAACTGTTGTTTTTTACACACACACACACAGACACACACACACACACAGACACACACACACACACACACACACACACACACACACACACACACACACACACACACACACACATAAAAACATGCATACATAAAGCAGGACTTTCTTATAGCACTGCTGTTTCACACATATCTTGCTGTGCTCAACAGACTCACATCTGTATCTCCCCCTAACATGGTCTTCTGAATATCCTGTGCAGTTTGACAGTAATGCAGAGGTTTCTGGGACTTGCAGAAGTTCTCCTAATGTTTGCTGTGTTTGATCGGAATTACCAGATATTGTTTATTATTTAACAATGTTTCTTTTTATAGTGAACCAAGCCAACATGGGCCACCTCAAGTCAACATAGGCGGCTCCAAGCCAATACAGGCCCTAGGCAACTGCCTAGTTTACCTAGTGCTGGATCCTGCTCTGATTCTGAGTACTCTTTTAGGACCTGCAAAAAGTGCTGTTTTCTAGGACACTTTTACAAAGGTGAAAGCATTTATTACTACATCATCACGAACAGGCAGAAATGTTGCATAGTATTCTTCTTATCTAAACTTTGGCATGGGGCACAGATAAGCTACTGCTATTACATTACATGCTGTGCAGTAAACACATGTCCGCTTAAGTTGTCTGATCTTAGCCAACTAAAGTAAGCCATTTTCTGATATGTAATAATATACCAACAGCAAGCCCTACCCCGCTGGCTGTCACTTTATCATAAACCATAGCATATGCAATCACTGGAATAAGGTAAGACATAAGGAAATACAAGCATATATAGATCCTAGCAGAAGAAAATTATTGGATGAATTAGTCCACCCTAACAACTGACTTTATGTAGACTTACACTCCACCATATAATCAACAATGCATCTCAGAGCCTCAGAGTTTCTGTCCTTGAAATAACATTTTCTGATAACAACCTTAAATGTTCCTCCTGGAGTTCTCATCCCCTGCCTGTCCAAGTCTTTTTTCCTTCAGTTTAATGCCATTAGCCTTCCCTGTGATTATGCAGTTCACCCATGTCATACCTCACCTGGATTATATCCCTGCTCCCACCTTTGTACCTATATCATACCCATTCACCTATATCATAGCTTTAAACCCACTGTATGTCTGCAATGACATCACATTTCTCCACCCATACCATATCACTCTACCCGTATCATATATTTGCTCCTATACCACACCTCAGCAACCATATCACATTCCTGTATCCAGATCATACCTCCACACCCACATCATATCTGTATACCTATATTTATTTATTGATATTTGATTATCAGGAAAGTCTGACTAGGTAGAAGCCATTTTCAGTGAAGGCCCAGGGAAAAAAGCTCTAAATTATTGCAAAACATTTTAAGAACAATAATTTTGTGATCTTCAAATATAAAACAGAAACATCTGCAGTTTAAATAATTCTAACAAACTAGTGATAATATAAAAACATTGGTTAAGAATCAATACAAGTTATATGACACTTATTTAATATTTATAGAAATTTTAGACAGTTTGTAGAGAAATTAAAGGTAATTTAGTCTAATACAAACAGGAATTGCAATATGAAGTTTGGAAAAAAACAGGCTTTTAGTATATTTAGACAAAATTTCAGGGAAGAGAATTAGATAGCAGTAAGGAAGTAAGTGAAGAAGGGAGAGTAAGGAGGTATAAGGAATGAAAAGGTACTTGCTCGCATTTAGGGATATAATTTATCCTGCTTTTGAGCAAGAAAAGAGCCAGATTTTGGCTAGGAAGTCTTTCAGAGTGGTTTTGAAAGATGGGAGGGAGGGTATTGACCTGATCGATACAGGTAAGGAGTTCCAGCCTTAGCAACCTTGCATGGGTACAGACAGTGCCCAGCAGATTTGATAGGTTTGTAGACAGGCAGGAGTTTTTGGTCACTGGATTGCAATGACCAACTGGGAACATAGTTGTGTAGAATGTTTTTTTAGTGCTGGACAGGCAGACAGATGGTGGATAATTTTATAGGTGGTAAGAAGCTGTGCATATGTTAGTTGCTGAGGCATTTCTAATCAATTTAGGGTAGACTAGTTTGCCATTATCTCTAGTACTATACAGTGGTGGATTCTGAAAGGGGTATATGCTGCAAATTTAGCAACTTTGTTATAGCATTGTTCAAGTTTTCATTTTTGTGAAGCCTAGAGGTTAGTAAGGATGGGAGCGCCATAAAGAAGTGTGAGAAGGAGATAAGAAATGTCAAGTGTACTTTTAGCTGTGTCAGTGAAAACGTTTTTGACTCTGTAAAGCATCCCTAGTTTTTGATGAATTTTATTATGCAGTTTTTTATACAGGTGAAATGTAAGCTTATAATTCACTATCATGCCTAACTGTTTGCTATGAAAAGTGACTTCAATGGTTGTATTATCAAGAGATAGGACTTTACATTTTGCTTTTTCATGAGGGAGGGATTTGTGGAACAAAGTATTAGTTTGGTCTTTTTTGGGTTGAGCATGAGTTGTGAGTTATGAAGCCATGTTTCAGTAGCTGTTAAAGCTTCCTGAATAATTCTTTTGACGATATACCATGTTGTCAGATGCGCAAATGAGAATGACATCATCTGCATATTGTATTAGGGTGGCCTGTTATGTGGATGTATAGAGGGTGTTGGTAAAACTATTAAAAAGGAGGGGACCAAGGATAGAGCCTTGTGGTATACCAGTGGTGACTGGGAGGTAAGGAGAGAGCATGGAGTGACATTTTACTGACTGATACTCATTGAACAGGTAGCTTTTGAACCACAGATGGGTGGGTGAGAGAGACATAGTGAGGACATCTGAAGAAGAAGTTTGCTGTGACAAACTGCATTGAAGGCTTTAGACAAGTCTCAAAATAAGGAAGGCACTAGTTTGAGATTATCTCTAGTGTTATTGAGAGTATCTGTATAAGTTAGAAGGGCAGTACAATGGCATGGACTGAAGCCATGTTGTGTAGAGGATAGGAGTTCTTCCTGCAGGAGATAGTCTAGCAACTGTTTTTGAATACATTTTCAAGTATTTTGGTGAGGGGAAATAAGTTTGCTATAGGTCTAACATTATTAATGTCTTTTAAATTTCTTTCATTGTTCAGGGTATAATATGTGACTTTTTCCATAGAAAGTGAACATAGGATTACTGGATTGACCTGTTTATAATGACTGAGACAGGATAGGCAATGATATTGGCTGCTATTTTTATGTACTTGCTTTGAAGTTCATCAGCTGAAGAAGTGCATGGTTTAAGTTTTTTAAGAGTATCTTTACATAGGATGTGGGTACAGGTTTGAAGTTGAAAGTGGTTGTAGTGATATGTGGCTGTTGGGCAGGGTTGGGATTAGATACTGAGGAATCCTTGGTTAGAGATGCTATACTAGCTATAAAGAGTTGAACTGTATTGCAGTTTTGAGTGGTGGCTTTTTGGGAAAGGGGTTTGGGTTGAATATTTGGCCAGGATATAAGATTTCTTTAATAGATGTCCAAATTATTTTAGGGTTGTGTTTAGTATTATTATGAAAGTTATTCTAATATAGTTTTTTGTCTTCATTTATGTGCCTTTTAATTCAATTGTGAAGCATTCTAAAATGTTCACAATATTGAGGTGTTTTATATTTTTGCCATTCTTTCCATGTTTTTTCTCTATCCTACATTACCATTCTACTCTTTTTTGGATAGGCAAAATGCATTATTTAATTTAGTCTCTTCCTTCTAGGAGTTGCAAGGCTTTTTAGGATATTTAGAAAAGTTGTACTGAATTCATTTACACTAAGGGGAGGATATTTAGGAATTTCCAGTCAATAGATGATAGTGTAGCAATGAAAATTTCTAGGTTAAACTTGGAAAGGTTGTGTGTTGTTTTATAAATATGCTGTTTAACTGGATGTGTGAGATGTCTGGTCGTATAGACTGGGAGATGATCACTGAGAGAGTCTGACATTGTACCTGTGGTGGTGTATTTGCTAGGGTCTGATACTATGATCCAGTCTAATAGAGAATTTAATGTCATGCTATAATGTGTGGAGCTATTAATTAGTAGTATGAAACCATATAAATTCATGCTAGATGTAGGGGAGTTAGAGTTGATGTCCAACTAATTGACATTCAGAGTAGTATTTTTTCTTGTGGAAATGTTATGGATATCCAGTGTAGACTATCTTCCAGTATAGCTGTATTGTTGACACAGGAGGGATGTGAAGGACAGTTATACATATTTTATTTATAATTATTTATTTTGAGGATAGCAATAAGAAGTTCTGCTGAACTGAATTTTGGCATTGGTTTGCAGTAAGGGGAAATGTGATAGGCATTGGGAAATACTAAAGCAATTTCACCATCTTTCCTCTTTATACAGTCATTATGGATGATATTATAGCCAGGAGGTATAACTTCAGTGTTGTTTATGCTGGGTTTAAGCCAAGTTTCAGTTACAACAAGAATGTTGGGTTTATGGTTGGTAATCCAGGCATGTAGTTCAAACGTTTTATTTCTTATGTTTCTAACATTTATTGCAGCAAAAATTAGATCACCAGGGTTGGGGATTGACTGTTTTTGGGTTAGAGAATAGTGTGTGAGAGAGTTATCTTTGTGTTCATGTGATAGGTGGGGCCAGAATTGGGGTGCATATCTCCTCCTAGAAGGATTTTAGTATATTGGGGAATTATGCATACTTCCCACATTTGTGTCAAATTATAACTGAGATAAATCAGTTTATAAACAGTACAAAACAATTAATAAAGAGATATTAAGTAAAACAGGTTTTCTGTCAGTTCCTGAGGCTAAATAACAGGCATATGCAGTTTAGTCTACTGGTCAAGAAAAAGGGGACAGTGACCAAATTAGTAAGAGGTCCATAGAGTGAATGTATTATTTCACAGTGACTTTCAGTCATAGAGCAGGCATTGATTTGACTGATTAAAGTTAATACACACCAAGGTTCTTCATGATAAATGTGCTTACATTATACAATGAAAAAATTCTGAGCAAACTTGTAGGAGTAGGGGCTTGTGACAGAGGTCCTGCAGTATCAAGGTCAGATGTAGTGAACATGGGCTATTATACAATGACAAAATTCTATATTATATGCCTGTACCTGTATTATACACCTGTTTGCACATCAAACCTCTGTACCCATTTCATAACTCACACCCTTATATATCTCTGTACCTATATCATATAGATTCATATGCCTATATCTGTACCACACCTTGGTATTCACATACCTCTGCACATGTATCATACCTCATATCCATGGCATATATCATATCATATCATGTCATCTCATATTATATCATGTTTCTTTACATATATCATATACCTGCACCTGTCTTATGCATGCAAACTCACATCATAGCTGCATTCATATCATATTGCTATAACTCTGTCATACCCATTTGCCAGTATTATAATTGAGTACTCATATCCCTGCACCAGTATCATACTTATGTACTCACATCATACTGGTACCAGTATCATACCCCTGCACTAGTATCATGCCTATGTACTTACATCATACTGCTCCCCCTATCATATGCCTGCACCAGTATTATACTTATGTACTCACATCATACTGGTACCAGTATCATACCCCTGCACTAGTATCATGCCTATGTACTTACATCATACTGCTCCCCCTATCATTTCCCTGCACCAGTATTATACTTATGTACTCACATCATACTTGTACCAGTATCATACCCCTGCACTAGTATCATGCCTATGTACTTACATCATACTGCTCCCCCTATCATATCCCTGCACCAGTATTATACTTATGTACTCACATCATACTTGTACCAGTATCATACCCCTGCACTAGTATCATGCCTATGTACTTACATCATACTGCTCCCCCTATCATATCCCTGCACCAGTATTATACTTATGTACTCACATCATACTTGTACCAGTATCATACCCCTGCACTAGTATCATGCCTATGTACTTACATCATACTGCTCCCCCTATCATATCCCTGCACCAGTATCATACTTATGTGCTCACATCATACTTGTACCAGTATCATACCCCTGCACTAGTATCATGCCTATGTACTTACATCATACTGCTCCCCCTATCATATCCCTGCACCAGTATCATACTTATGTACTCACATCATACTTGTACCAGTATCATACCCCTGCACTAGTATCATGCCTATGTACTTACATCATACTGCTCCCCCTATCATATCCCTGCACCAGTATCATACTTATGTACTCACATCATACTTGTACCAGTATCATACCCCTGCACTAGTATCATGCCTATGTACTTACATCATACTGCTCCCCCTATCATATCCCTGCACCAGTATCATACTTATGTACTCACATCATACTGGTACCAGTATCATACCCCTGCACTAGTATCATGCCTATGTACTTACATCATACTGCTCCCCCTATCATATCCCTGCACCAGTATCATACTTATGTACTCACATCATACTTGTACCAGTATCATACCCCTGCACTAGTATCATGCCTATGTACTTACATCATACTGCTCCCCCTATCATATCCCTGCACCAGTATTATACTTATGTGCTCACATCATACTTGTACCAGTATCATACCCCTGCACTAGTATCATGCCTATGTACTTACATCATACTGCTCCCCTTATCATATCCCTGCACCAGTATTATACTTATGTACTCACATCATACTTGTACCAGTATCATACCCCTGCACTAGTATCATGCCTATGTACTTACATCATACTGCTCCCCCTATCATATCCCTGCACCAGTATCATACTTATGTGCTCACATCATACTTGTACCAGTATCATACCCCTGCACTAGTATCATGCCTATGTACTTACATCATACTGCTCCCCCTATCATATCCCTGCACCAGTATTATACTTATGTACTCACATCATACTTGTACCAGTATCATACCCCTGCACTAGTATCATGCCTATGTACTTACATCATACTGCTCCCCCTATCATATCCCTGCACCAGTATTATACTTATGTACTCACATCATACTTGTACCAGTATCATACCCCTGCACTAGTATCATGCCTATGTACTTACATCATACTGCTCCCCCTATCATATCCCTGCACCAGTATTATACTTATGTACTCACATCATACTTGTACCAGTATCATACCCCTGCACTAGTATCATGCCTATGTACTTACATCATACTGCTCCCCCTATCATATCCCTGCACCAGTATTATACTTATGTACTCACATCATACTGGTACCAGTATCATACCCCTGCACTAGTATCATGCCTATGTACTTACATCATACTGCTCCCCCTATCATATCCCTGCACCAGTATCATACTTATGTGCTCACATCATACTTGTACCAGTATCATACCCCTGCACTAGTATCATGCCCATGTACTACATCATACTGCTCCCCTATCATATCCCTGCACCAGTATCATACTTATGTGCTCACATCATACTTGTACCAGTATCATACCCTGCACTAGTATCATGCCTATGTACTTACATCATACTGCTCCCCTATCATATCCCTGCACCAGTATCATACTTATGTCACATCATACTTGTACCAGTATCATACCCCTGCACTAGTATCATGCCTATGTACTTACATCATACTGTCTATCATATCCCTGCACCAGTATCATACTTATGTGCTCACATCATACTTGTACCAGTATCATACCCCTGCACTAGTATCATGCCTATGTACTTACATCATACTGCTCCCCCTATCATATCCCTGCACCAGTATCATACTTATGTGCTCACATCATACTTGTACCAGTATCATACCCCTGCACTAGTATCATGCCTATGTACTTACATCATACTGCTCCCCCTATCATATGCCTGCACCAGTATTATACTTATGTACTCACATCATACTGGTACCAGTATCATACCCCTGCACTAGTATCATGCCTATGTACTTACATCATACTGCTCCCCCTATCATATCCCCTGCACCAGTATTATACTTATGTACTCACATCATACTTGTACCAGTATCATATCCCTGCACCAGTATCATGCCTGCGTACTTGCTAATCATACCGTCTCCTGCTCAGTCATCAGTATCATACTTATGTACTCACATCATACTTGTACCAGTATCATACCCCTGCACTAGTATCATGCCTATGTACTTACATCATACTGCTCCCCCTATCATATCCCTGCACCAGTATCATACTTATGTGCTCACATCATACTTGTACCAGTATCATACCCCTGCACTAGTATCATGCCTATGTACTTACATCATACTGCTCCCCCTATCATATCCCTGCACCAGTATCATACTTATGTACTCACATCATACTTGTACCAGTATCATACCCCTGCACTAGTATCATGCCTATGTACTTACATCATACTGCTCCCCCTATCATATCCCTGCACCAGTATCATACTTATGTGCTCACATCATACTTGTACCAGTATCATACCCCTGCACTAGTATCATGCCTATGTACTTACATCATACTGCTCCCCCTATCATATCCCTGCACCAGTATCATACTTATGTACTCACATCATACTTGTACCAGTATCATACCCCTGCACTAGTATCATGCCCATGTACTTACATCATACTGCTCCCCTATCATATCCCTGCACCAGTATCATACTTATGTACTCACATCATACTTGTACCAGTATCATACCCCTGCACTAGTATCATGCCTATGTACTTACATCATACTGCTCCCCCTATCATATGCCTGCACCAGTATCATACTTATGTGCTCACATCATACTTGTACCAGTATCATACCCCTGCACTAGTATCATGCCTATGTACTTACATCATACTGCTCCCCCTATCATATCCCTGCACCAGTATCATACTTATGTGCTCACATCATACTTGTACCAGTATCATACCCCTGCACTAGTATCATGCCTATGTACTTACATCATACTGCTCCCCCTATCATATCCCTGCACCAGTATCATACTTATGTACTCACATCGTACCAGTATCATACCCCTGCACTAGTATCATGCCTATGTACTCTACATCATACTGCTCCCCTATCATATCCCTGCACCAGTATCATACTTATGTACTCACATCATACTTGTACCAGTATCATACCCTGCACTAGTATCATGCCTATGTACTTACATCATACTGCTCCCCATCATATCCCTGCACCAGTATTATACTTATGTACTCACATCATACTTGTACCAGTATCATACCCCTGCACTAGTATCATGCCTATGTACTTACATCATACTGCTCCCCCTATCATATCCCTGCACCAGTATCATACTTATGTGCTCACATCATACTTGTACCAGTATCATACCCCTGCACTAGTATCATGCCTATGTACTTACATCATACTGCTCCCCCTATCATATCCCTGCACCAGTATTATACTTATGTACTCACATCATACTTGTACCAGTATCATACCCCTGCACTAGTACCATGCCTATGTACTTACATCATACTGCTCCTCCTATCATATGCCTGCACCAGTATCATACTTATGTACTCACATCATACTGGTACCAGTATCATACCCCTGCACTAGTATCATGCCTATGTACTTACATCATACTGCTCCCCCTATCATATGCCTGCACCAGTATTATACTTATGTACTCACATCATACTTGTACCAGTATCATACCCCTGCACTAGTATCATGCCTATGTACTTACATCATACTGCTCCCCCTATCATATCTCTGCACCAGTATTATACTTATGTACTCACATCATACTTGTACCAGTATCATACCCCTGCACTAGTATCATGCCTATGTACTTACATCATACTGCTCCCCCTATCATATGCCTGCACCAGTATTATACTTATGTACTCACATCATACTTGTACCAGTATCATACCCCTGCACTAGTATCATGCCTATGTACTTACATCATACTGCTCCCCCTATCATATGCCTGCACCAGTATTATACTTGTGAACTCACATCATACTGGTACCTATATGATATCTGTGTACCAGTCTCATACTTGTTTACTCAGATCATACTGGAACATACCTATTTTATATCTCTGGACCAGTATCATACTTGTATACTCGCATCATACTGGTACCAGTATCATATCCCTGCACCAGTATCATAATTCTGCACTCACATCATACCTCTCTACCTATATCATATTTCTACATCTGTATCACACTTCACAACAGTATCATCCCTCCAGAACTATATCATATCTCTACACACATATCATACATACACACACATATCATACCTCACAGTCATGTTATATATTTGCATCTCTATATCTATATCAGAACTCTGCACCTGTATCATATCCTCTGCACCCATATCATACCTATATACCTACACTATACCTTACAACAGTATCATATCTCTACAGTTTTGTCATGTCCCTTCACTTGTAGCATACCTCTCCACTCACATCATTCTTACTGTCAGTTGATTTGGTGCCCCTTTAGCAATTATAGCCTCTATAACAATACACACCAGACCTGGGAGATTATATTGGCCTGTCTAGTATCCATGCTCCCTGCAATACATCACAAGAACCTCTTGGCCTTTACCACCGCTGTATGACGCTGTGCGGCATCAACCATTCTTAAGGCAATTTTTGCACACTAATCTGATTCTTCCTGTTTCTCTCCTAGGAGTACCCCTTCTAATACACAGATGTCCTACCCCTGTCTTTGTATTCTTGTAAATACTACAGCGAACCACTGTGCATCATCTATCTACACATACTGCAAGCTTCCCTTAGCCATGACAAAAGCTGAGAGCCTCACTGTTAACTGCCAACATTCCATTTCTGATTCAGCTAGCAAACAGGATCTTAGTCAATATCTCTCGCTATAATGAAAGGCACAGACATACTAAGCAGTAATGGCCCCAGTGCAAAACCTTGTGGTACCCCACTGACAGGCTTTGCATTTCACTCCCCTAAAAGCTGTCCTCTTTTTTAACTTGATAAAACAAAAAGCCCTTAGCACTTTAACATTATTACGTCAGATAGGTGGGCAGGGTACACATTATGCAAGCCTATGAATATAAAACACACCTCTGATTTTTGGGAGGAATGCTATATTCCATGTTTTCCCATAAAATGGACAACTCATGTTAGTCTGTCTCTGAAAAATGGTACAGAGTGTGATGTCAGAACAATGAAAATAGGTAACAATATTTTCTCAATAGCCCTAACTCAGGGTGTGTACTGCCCCATTTTATTTCACAGTGCTAGAAATGGTAAAACTGCTAGTTCAAAGCCTCAGCAGCAAGCAAAAAATGTCAAACTACTGAATTTTTTTGCCTGTTTGTACAAGCTGTTATTAGAAGAGAGAGAGAGATGAATCTAAAACAGAAAAAAGAAAGAAGATATTTCCAAACTGTGTACAACTTGATTTCTTGACATCTTTCTATAACACAATTTTACATTGTTGCATTTCTAGTCAACTCTGAGTTTAGCAATGTAAACCTGTTGACACACAGTGGCAAACATATATGTACTTATAAATTGCTAACAAGCTTCTTCATTCCAAAATGCAGCACTCAGAATTCATATAGACACAGATAAGAGATGCAGGAGAGCTTGCCCAGCCCTTACAAACATTGTTTTAGCAACTTTCTCAATTGCTACCAGACTTCTTCTCCTTCTTTTTTCATTAGTAGACACATTACATGTCAGCTTAAAGTCATGGATCTACTTTTAGAGTAGTTGGAATTCTATATGCCTCGTATGCCAAAAGTTTGCATGTTTTAATGCAGCAGTTACATAATACATGTTACTTCTTGAAGAGTAAGGCACATTACATAACACAGTGGTATAGTGGTTAGTGTTGTTATTTCCCTGCATGTGGAGCTAGGTGTAGAATAGTGTATATGTGCAGCATCTATACGAAACGTTTCAAGGTCAGCACGTGCATATAAATAGCAAGCATGTGCTAGCTTCAGTGCCATTTTGAGAGTGCAGCCAGAGAGTGAGCATATATGAGTATAATAGCTAGTCTGTTTATAAGTTTATATAAGTCAAAGTTATTAAGCTTCAATCCTGATGTGTTTGTACATAATAAAGCTGCTTGAACAGAACCCACAAAGACTTGTCTATTTTATCCTGACTGGACGAGCGATATGGTGGCAGAACTGGGATTCCAGATACTGCTTTTCAGAGCTACAAGGTGCAGAGATGGCAGTGAAGGTAAACTAAGAGAAACAAGCACAAAAAGGGCCAGAAATGAACCAAAGGTAATGAAAAGTTGCATGAAAGATGTTTTTATAAAAAAAGAAAAAAAACGGAACATTACAAGGGCACAAACCACATTATTAAACAAGCGAGTGGCACAAAAAGTTCATTAATTAAACAAGATGTTTAAAATTAAGATATTTGTAAAAAGATTATCAGAAAAGCACATAAGGGATTTGGAATTACCTCGGAATTGCAAAATGAGCATGTTTAAAGCAAAGCGGGCATGTTTAGGGTAAAACAAGCACAAAAAAGCATAATGGGCATGGAAAAAGATTAAACAAGTAAAACAAATATAATAAGGGTAAAAAGGGCACATTAAGCATAAATAAAGCAAGGTGACTGCATGTTTTTGGGCAAAGTGCTGTGTTTTGGCATAACTACTATTTTGCATTGTATTCAGGGCATAACTAGAGTTATTTGAAATATTTCAAAGTGTGTAAAAGTGGTTACGGTGTGTGCTTATTACTTTGCATTTATTCCAGAGAGTTTATTTGTGTGCAAAATGCAATTGTTTTCTGAAGTACAGTCAAAATACAGCCATTTTGAAAAGTTTCTTGTGCTGGTTATGTCTGTTCACAAAGTCCTGGCATTTCAAAGTGTTTCTTGTACTGTAAAGAGTTATTTAGCAAAGTACTGCCATTTTGCGAAAGTTTCAGTGTGTTGTGTACTGATTATTTGCAAAGTATAGTTACATGAATTGTTTCTTACTCTGAGCTTCTCCTGCCCAGTTATTTTGAAATGTTTCTTACAATGATAAGATGTGATTTCTTATAGTACAGTGATTTCAAGAGTATTACAGTGCCCGAGAGACTTATTTCACAAAGTTCAGTTATTCAGGGGCTTGTTGTTGTATTGAGCATAGTTACAAATACTGGCATAAATTTCTGGCTTATGTATACATGTGTGTGTTCGTGCATACTTGCAAAAGCCTTTGTTGGTATGTGTTAATATGGCAGATGGATTTTGAAAACCAGCACCATTGGTGTTTGATCAGAATATTGCAGAGAATTGGAGAATATTTGAGCAAGAGTACAATATTTTATACAAGCAGCTTATTCTGATAAAGATGCATGCACCAGGGCATTCATTTTGCTAAACCTAGCTGGGTCAGAGGTCATTGAAAGAGATCATTCATTTGTGTATGCACCAGCAGTATATGAGGGAGAAGGTGAAAACCATTATATTGTTGTACAGGCTGACTCAAGGGAAGACCCTGAGTATTTGAAGCACAAATTCAGGGAAATGTGTAACCCGCCCAGACAAATAATACATTAGAGAGGTATTTATTTTACACAAGAGATCAAATACCAGGGGAAACTTTTTCAGCTTATATAACTGACCTGAGAAACAGAGCTAAAATGTGTCAATTTGGTGACTTAACAGATGAGTTGATAAAGGACAGGTTTGTCTGTGGTATTAATAGTACTGCAGTGAGAAAGATTTTGCTTCATGACAGTGATTTAACACTGAGCAAAGCTACTGAGATTTGTCAAATACATGAAATTATGGAAAGGCATACTAGCATGCTTGCAAGTGATAAGAGGATGGTTTCAGCAGGCTCCAGAGCAAATGTAGACAGCATGCAACATGTGGCTAGCAGAAGCAGGCCTAAACACATGGCAGCTGTCAACCATGCAGGCTCCCCAGGTAAAACCTGTAGTTTTCCAAAAAGTTCAAAGAAAAGGACACACTCAGTGCAGTACAAGGGTGAGTCAGCAAAACCCAAATCCAGCTTTATTGTTAACTGTCGGAATTGTGGTGCCAATCATGAGTCTAAAAGAGAAAAATACTTACCGTTTGGTCAGCAATGCCACAAGTGTAAAAAATGCAACAATTTTCAAATGTTTTGCAATTCAAGTTGTAAAGAAGGGTCACTTAAAAAGCAAGTTGATCATATATAGAGCTGCAATTCTACTTTCTACATAGATGGTGTATCAGTAATTGGTGAAAAGGTTGATGCAGTAAATTTGTTAGCAAGGAATTAAGTATTTTGTATGTCCACATCAATAGTAAAACCGAGCTTAAAGTAGACATTGGCTCAAAGTGTTTTGTTATGTCAGCAGACTAAACTAATGAACAACTCAATGTCACTAGTTATGAGAAACTTGTTACTTATGGAAGTGAAGAAATTCAAGCCGAAGGCTCAGTGGTGCTTTCATGTTATTTGGTTAGGAACTGTTACAGCTTGTTATTCTATATAGTCTGAAGACCTGTACAGTCATTATTGGGTCTCAGAGACAGTTTGAGAATTAATTTGCTTTCTTTTACCAAAGAAGTTTATCATAACACCACAAGCCATTTTATCAGAGTATGTTGATGTTTTCAATGACAAGTTGGGCAAACTTCCAGTTGTGTGTTCTATGAAGTTAGACCCAGAGGTCAGTCCAGTGGTCAGACCATTAAGAAAAGTTCTGATACCTAAGCAGAATAAAGTTAAAGCTCAGCTGGATAAAATGGTGCAGCAAGGTGTAATTTGTCTGGTTACAGAAACAAATTAATGGGTGTCATCCATGGTAGCATCCCGCAAAAAAGGCTCAAATGAAATCAGAATATGTATTGACCCAAGAGATTTGAACAAAGCATTAAAGAGACTGCATCATCCAATGTGCACAGTCAAGGAAGTCGCAGCCCTAATACCAAATGTCACAGTTGTTTCTGTCTTAAATGCAAAAAGTTAATTTTGGCAAATGATGCTTGATTGCAAGTCTTCATTACTGACTACTTTCAGTACCCCATTTGGCAGATATAGATTCCTCAGGGTGCCATTTGGAATAAATTCTGCAAGTGAAGTCTTTCAGCATGCAAAGGAGCAAATGTTTTCAGATTATCATTCTGCCATAATAGTAGATGATCTGTTGGTTGGAGGCAATGGTGAAGCAGAGCATCGCAGAAACCTTAAGAAAGTTCTAGACAGAGCACATGAAGTGAACTTAAAGTTCAATCCTCTGAAGTGCAAATTCAGACTACCAGAAGTTACATATGTAGGTAATTTATTCACTAGCACTGGCTTGCGACAAGACTTGTCCAAGCAAGCAGCCATTCTTGAGATGCCAGCACCAGATAATGTTCAGGCTCTACAACGTTTTCTTGGTATGGTCAACTATGTAGGCAAGTTTACACCAGACTTCAGTGAATTAACAGCACCTTTGAGAGAGCTGACATGCAAAAATGTTACATTGTCTTGGTTGGAACAGCACCAGAGAGCATTTGTAGACCTTAAGCAGAAAATTGCCACCCCACCTACATTAAGATACTATGATGTCAATAAACCAGTAAGTCTTTCCTGTGATGCTTCAAAATTTGTTCTTGCTGCAGTCATTCTTCAAGTAGGCGCACCAGTAGCCTGTGCATTTAGAACTCTTACACAAACTGAAATGCAATATGCTCAGATTGATAAAGAACTCTTGGCAATAGTATTTGCATGTTCAAAGTTACATGATTTTATATATATATATATATATATATATATATATATATATAGTCGAGCTATTTAGATTGAAACTGATCACCAACCTCTAGTTACTATTCTAAAGAAGCCTAAGCATTTGGCTCCAGGGAGATTACAAAGAATGATGCTCAAATTCAAATCGGGCATCATAGATAAGCTATCCAGCTTAAATATAAACCCCTATGTCACAAGATGAGTCGCAAACTGGCTCAAAGACAGAACCCACAGAGTGAGAGTTGCTGGAGCCATGTCAGACTCGAAACCAGTCACAAGTGGCGTCCCACAGGGTTTTGTCCTGGGACCACTCTTGTTCAGTATATACTTTTCCAAGGTACAGGCAAACGTGGGAGGACTATGGCTCACCAAGTTCGCAGATGACTGCAAACTGGGCGCCATAATCGACTCTCCAGCTGACACAAACATCCTTCAAAAAGGTCTCACAGAGACAGATAACTGGTGCCAACGCCATGGTTTAAAGCTGAATGCCAAAAAATGTATAGTCATACCCTTTGGTAAAAACAATGTGCCCACAAATTACCACATAGGCGGAAACCCATTAAGTACAGAGAAAGTTATTAGGGACCCAAGTTGATAGCAATCTCTCCTTTGAAAACCACATTGCCAAAGTGGTTAGAAAGACCTTCTACATAGCCCACCTCATCACGAAGGGTTTCACATCTAGATCAAGAGAGGTAATCGTGCCCCATTATTCATCCCTCATCAGGCCCATCATAGAATACAATGTCCCTTTTGGGATGTACCTTACTCAACACCTGCAGCAATTAGAAAGACCCCAAAAGTATCTCACTAAGAGGATCAAGGGTCTCAAACAGATGCCATATGCTGCTCGGTTAAAAAAACTCCAGCTCTACTCAGTTGCATACCACCTTCTTCGAGGCGATCTATGCCTGACATACAAAGCTATGTCAAATCCAGAATTAATGGACATGCTCCACCTCAGTAAATCTAAATCCCTTAGAGCCACACGCACGAGGGGCTTGAACCTCAGCACAGAAATAAATAGAACTTGCTGGAGGGACAGGTTCATAACCCAGAGGCTCTGCTCTGGAATAGAATTCCAGTTCATGTGATGCAGAGCACCTCACTGAATCTCTTCAAGAAGAATCTCGATAGGTGGATGGGGATCAGGTTTGTCCCAGGGATTACTCCCGTGTCACTATTAGACAGAGGCACAGTAAAGTAAACCTTAAAAAAGGGCACAGTATACTCAAATCAAGGGGTGGTGTAAGCCATACAGAATCGGGCTAGGCTTATCATTGCCCCAGGGCAGATAGCCTAGTATGAACCTATGAACCTATAAATTGCAAAAGTACAATTTTAAAATGGTCTACACAAAAGACAAACTTCTTTATCTGGCTGACACCTTATCCAGATTGCCCAGAAATACAGTGGAACAGCTTCATGCAAAGAATTTTGACTTTGGCATCATGGAAGTACATAGATTTTCTACCACAAGACTTGAAGAGCTGAGAGATCATACAAAGACAGATCCAATTTTGCGAAAGCTCAACCACTACATAAATGTCATATGGTCATCAAAGCAATCTAGTGTACCACCTGAAGTGCAAACTTATTTTCCTTACACAGTGTATCACACTGACAAAGAGTTATACATGAAAGCTTTGTGTGTTTTAATAAAGTAGTTATTGGACGTTGGATTTCCAGTGTTTCTTTGTAATTTCTATGTCACATGATTTGGTCATACTTCCAGACCTAGTGTGAAATACACATCAACCTGGACATAATTGTTTATATGTATTTAGTTCTGTATAACTGCATGACAAAGAATTATTTATATTGATTGTATGTCCATTAATGTCATCAACATTGCATGATTTATTTCTCAAAGAGGGAGGATGTAGAATAGTGTATTTGTGTTGTACCTTTAAGAAATGTTTCAAGGTCGGGACATGCAGATAAATAGAAAGCACATGCTAGCTTCAGTGCCATTTTAAAAGTGCAGTCAGAGAGTGAGCATGTATGAGTATAATAGCTAGTTTGTTTATAAGTTTATCTAAGTTAAACTTATTAAGCCTCCATCCTGATGTGTTTGTACACAATAAGGTTGCTTGAACAGAACCCACAAAGACTCGTCTATTCATCCTGACTGGACAAGCACCTCTAGGGTTCAGTCCTAGCCTCAGCTTCTCATCACTATGGAATTTTGCATTTTCTTCTTGGGACTATGTGATGGTAATCTAGTTTCCTCTCATAGACATATTAGTCAACTGACTAATTTAAACTGGCTATTTATGTAACCTTAACCTTTTCTTTTATGGCTCATATCAGAGCTGCAAGGATCATTATGTTACTCCATCATAAAAATTAAACTTAATTATGAGATCAAAATTAATATGCTGTCTGAGCACAGAGGTCTTCCACAAACTGCATACACTGGCATCAAGTAAATTAAATGACAAAAGGTAAGCATATCAAATAGCTAACAAAAGTAATAATTGCTTCTGTATAATTCAAAAGTCCAGTCCAAATAGGTTGCGGAAAGGGTTAGTTGTAGAGCTAATGAGGAAATCGTTCTTGTTTAGAAAAAGATGAAACTGTTATGTTAAGAAAGGGTCTGAGGATGTAAACAGTAAATCCAGACACACACACACACACACACACACACACACACACACACACACACACACACACACACACACACACACACACACACACAGACACACACAGACACACACACACACACACACACACACACACACACACACATACATGAGTCTCATCTTCATAGCACAGCTTTGTGTTAGAGTTATACTGTGGCTTCAAGGAGATGGCAGGCCAGGGCCCTAAGACAAGCTTTACTATTTAAAGTTCAGACAAGCCATGGATATAAAAGGCAACTGTAAGAAGCATCACGGCATATCTCTTGCAAAAGTCATTACAGATAAATGTTAACTGTGTTTCCATTAAGTTAATTAGTCGTACAAGTGTACAATTTAAAACAATGAAGACACACTAAAAAAGGATTCTGGATGCTGTGTTTCTGTCTCAGATGTTGCTGGATACCAACTGGCATTCTGTTTAGGTCTGATGAGGGCACAACAGCAATCCATAAAACCTGCTGAGAATATATACTGGTTGATTATTATGAAAATCATGCCCTTATAGAAAAATAAATAACTCTTCTTACAGAAGGCAGTACAAATCAATAAAACTCTTTGAAAAGGCAGTAGTGACATGAACAATTCTAGTTAAGGGTCAAGGAAAGAGACGATCTTTAAATCAATGTCTAATTCTTGTTCTTAACAAGATTAATTAAAGAGAAGTATGTCAGTTAAATCACATTCTGAATAAGGCCACACAAGTTCTGGCAACCATGCTCATAACACACTATAATTCCAACAGCAAAGACACAGGATGTGAAATGTTATTAGGACTCAGCAGCACAAACTCCACTTATTCTCAGTATTAGCTCACAGATTTAAAGCTGTTAGAACATCAGCATGTTAAGGCACAAGGCAGATCCTATTACTGTAATGCCTACAACTTAAAGTACTGCCAAATCATTCACAAGAGTCCTTTCATTTAGGACCCAGACATTTAGCCTAATTAAGTATAAATCTGTCCAACAGCAACAGTACATATGACTGAAGAGGCAAAAAGCCACACAACTTCAAGCAACTGCAAAGGATAAAGGAAATGGCCCAAGGGAAAAACTAGCCACTCACTATATCCTTACTCCTTAGTTTGCATATACACTGAGGCTTTGTATGACATTATAATCATATCTGCTTTACAGTTCACAATATACAGACAGCAGGTGATGGTAAACTTTACAACATGTAACAAGCAGCTAATGAATTTATACAGCCCTATGCAACTTCACCAGTCAGCAGTAGCAATTTCTGAAAGTGAAGGTCATGAAATAAAGTTAGCAATGAGAACTCAAGTAAAGTTTTACCTCAGCAAATATTAAATGAGTAAGAACTTACAAGGCATATTTGTCAGTCAGATGTAGTAAAAAAGAAAGCAACAGAAGTGCAAATACCCAACTGCATCTAAAATGGGGCAACATTTTAACAAGTCCATGTGAAACTTACTTATAAAAAAGAGCAGTACCAGTGTTCACTAATGCTTCCATGACAGCCATCTTCACAGTTTCTTAGCTGTACATAAATGTTTCGCATAACCTTAGAACTTCGGTTCTTGTGATTGTACATCACAGTAGTTGGATAGAAGAGCTGATCTCTTTTAAAAAAAGATTACCTACATGAGTTTGGAAACTGTAGTGACAAGCATTTGTTTGTCACTAAATAATGGATGAGCAAATTATTTCAAGTTGATATTCTGAAGTTCCAGCCTCCCTGGCTCTAGATGACTGTCACTATCATAGTGACACCCCCACCCCATGTGCAAAAATGGGAAAATGAGTTGTGGATGGATTCTGAAGCTCCAAGTTCTGCAGTGATGAGAGATTATATGGATCTCTTAGGTTAAGATGTATGTTCTGCTAAATCTGCCATGCCTCTATACTTGTCTGGGAATCTTACCTGGAGCTGTTTGAGAAGTTTGGCAATAATATGTCTCAAGCTGACATACTATTTATATGACTGAATATAGACTGTGCTATGGATTTAAAATAATATAGCCAGGAAACAGATTTAACAATTAAAGATGTCCCATTTTTACATATAGGATGCCAAAGCAAGCAACACAAGTTTTTTTTTTCATTCTTCATCCATGCTTGTTTCAGTATTTTTATTTTTTTATTAGTGAAAGCTAGTGGTCAAACCACAAAACATGTTGGCATAAATATAGCCATGCTTTTTTTTATTACCTTATGATAACAGAACAGCAAAAGCAAACTGTGCCATGGCATAGAAAGAAATTATTCACTTCCTATAATGTCCTGTCTGTGTTGTCCATTTTCATTCTTCTTCAATCTATGGGTTTGGATCCAGTCCCTGTGATCCAACTCGACCATTACAATAGCTCGTGGTAACCAAAAAACTCTCAAGCTTCTCCCTTACCCATAATGCACCCTTCCTAAGTACCTCACATCTTGTTTACTAATAGAAGTAAAAGAAAATATCAGAAGGATCCAGAGAGACTATATCTATAGCTCAGTACAAGGTGAGTGCCCACCTAAGAATACTCACTGTTCTAGGAGTTCAAAGGTAGGTTGCTGGTGATTGGGGAGTTGAGGAAGAATGAAAATAGACAACACAGATGGAACATTATGGTAAATGCATAACTTCTTTATCTGATGTCAATTTTCATTCTATCCTCAACCTATGGGATAGAGTCCCCAGCTACCTTAGATCCTGGGTGAACACATGAAAGGATATTCATCAACAGCATTCAACCGAAAAATGCTCTACCCCTGGAGACCAGATCCAGTTTGTAATGAGTAACAAAGTTATGGGGCTAGCCCAAGTTGCTGCTGCACAAATGTCATCCATAGAGGCTCTAGACTGGAAAACCGAAGAGGTTGCCATTGCACTAGTAGAATGAGCTTATAAAGATTTTGGTAAGGCTATGTGCAAATGATCATAAATAAAAGAAATACAACTGGTGAGCCATTTGGATAAGGTTACATTGGTGACTGGTTTACCCACTTTAACAACTGGGAAGGAAATAAATAATTGGTCAGATTTCCTGATAACTTTGGTTCTAAGAAGGTAAAAATGCAATTATCTGTAAACATCTAATAAATGTAACAAGTATTTACCTTTGTTCTCAAAATTTTGGAAAAAATACTGGTAAATTGATGGACTGAATGATATTAGTCTCTGATACCACTTTTGGTAAAAAGGATGGATTAGTACAGAAAGATACTGTGTCTTTGTGAAAAATCAAATATGGTGGCTTTGAAGATAAGGCTTGAATTTCTAAAATCCTTCTTGCAGCTGTTATGGCTACCAATAAAATAGCCTTCCAAGAAAAGAATTTGAGATTGCACTTTGCTACTGGTTTGGAAAGGGGGTGTATAGTAGCTTGCACCATGAAATGTAGGTCCCAAGGGGGAGTAGGGTCTTTATAAGGGGGCTTTAAAAGGAGAGTTCCTCTCAAAAAAGCTTTGCAGAGTTTATGTAAAGCAACTGAGGAACCTTGGAAACCAATATGAAAATTGGATATTCCTGCCAATTGGACTTTGATAGTCAAAGAAGGTGACCCTTCTTTGAAAAGTTGGGCTAAAAATCAAGAATATCATGAATAGGAGAAAAGAATGGATCAATGTTATTTCATAATATCCAGTGAATGAATCTTTTCCATTTATTGGAATATAGTTTACGTGTAGATGGTTTATGAGAAGACAGGAGTATGTGTCAGACTGGAAAGGAGAGCATAGGTTGTCTGGCTATTAATGGAATTAGAGAAGCCAGCCAGTCAGCCTAAGATTGGCTATATCTGGGTGAATCATCCCTGTTGGGTGTGATAGAAGGTCTGGAGTAAGATCTAGATTCCAAAGTTGGTGAAGTAAGTGACGCCAAAGAAAGCCAAACCAAATCTCTTGAGGCTAATATGGTGCAATGAGGATTATTTTTCTCTTCAACCTGGCCACTTTCTACAGAAATTTTGGTATTAATGGAGTCAGAGGAAAGGCATATAGGAGACCTGAGGGCCAGTTGTGAAGAAGAGGATCCCTCGGTAAATCCTCATTTGGGGGGAATCAGGGCAAAGTATTTGCTGCAGTTATTTAAGGGAGAGGCAAAAAGATTGCAGCAAGGTTGACCCCATTGACAAAATATAATTTCTGTCATATTCTGATTGAGGGATCACTCGTGGGGTAGAAGAATGCATCTGCTTAATTTGTCTGCTCTCACATTGGACTTCCACGGAATATGTGTTGTTATGAGAAAGCAGTTAGATGAGATCAACCATTGCCACACTCTGAGAGCTTCTTGACATAAAGTGTAGGATATGGTTCCTTCTTGTTTGTTGATATACCAGATTACTACATGTTGTCTGACTGAATTGCAGTCAGCCCTAAGGGAAGAGCATCTTGGAAAGCCTGCAACACTAAGAGCACTGCTCTCATCTCTAGGACATTGGTATGCAAGTTGGCTTCTCTGGGGGTCCAAGTGCTTTGGACTGTTTTGCCCAGAAAATACCCTCCCCCCCACAAGCTGGGAAGCACCCATGGTCACTGTGGCCTTGGGCTGGGGAGAACAAACAGGTGATGTTGTAGTATCTGATCCAACTGAATCCACCCTCTGAGGTCTTTTTTGCAAATATCGGTATTCTTTATTTGAGTCAACACTGGTTGTTGAAGGCTAAACCTTTGTGCTGATAACAGCCTTTGCAGAATTCTCATATGAAATCTGGCAGCAGGACAAGAATTATTGCTGCCACCATGGGTCCTAAAGTCTGAAAAACCCAGCTGTGCAGTGATCTTGTTGCTGCAGATTATTTTTGTGACTTGCGACTTGATTGTCTCCACTCTTGAAGAGGGTGGGTGAAGCTATTTTCTCTTTTGTGTTAAGAATTGCTCCTATAATGTTTAAACTTTAATAGGGTTCTAGATAGGATTTCTCATAGTTTATAGATATCCCTAGATGTAAACATTTCTGGAGAATGTTGTCTCTTGCCTTCAGTAGTTGATGCCTGGTCAGGGCAAAAATGAGCCAGTCTAGATACAGAAATACCTAGAATCCATGCAGTCTCAAGTGAGCTGCTACTACTGGCCTGCACTTTGTAAACACAATGCGGGTTGTGGTGAGGCCAAAGGGCAGTGCTCTGAACTGATAATGACTGGCTCTCAGCTGGACGCATAAGTACCTCCTGGATCATTTGTTCATCTTTATGTGATAATACGCATCCTGAAAGTCTATTGAGAGGATCCAGTCATCTTTTTCCAGAAATGGAAGAATGAACTGAACTGTGACCATCCAGAACTTGTTTCATTGAACTGATTTGTTGCTAAGATCCAAGACTGGTCTCCAGTGACCTGTTTTTTTGGACACTGAAAAGAATTTTGAGCACGTTCTGGATCTTCTCTGGTCTGGTTGGAACTCTTAGATGACTAATTTTTCTAGCAGCTTTTGTACCTGAATGACTTCTTGTTCCCTCTGCCTGGGTGGAACATCAGAGATTTTTCTACACTGGAGAATAGGAAGGGAAAAGGGTATAATATGTCCTCTGGAAATGATCCTCTGCACCAAGGTATCTGAATTTATTTCCGGCCAGGATCTCTGGTGCAGGGACAGTTGACCCCCTGATTGCCTCCAGAGGGGAGCATTCGAGCCTCCATTTAGAAGCACTGTAAGGATCTACCAAAGAAACTTACTCTGGACCCGTGGTTCTGTGGGCCTCCTCTGCTGTGAGGGTAGTGTCTACCATTGGAGTCCCCCACCCCTGCCCCTGGGGGAACTGCTTCCATGTGTGTCTAGAAAAGACCCTTGAAATTTTCTGAAACACATTTTTCCACTGCTTTGCTGATTCCTGGAGAAGGATCTCTGCAGAATGGAGAAACATACACCCACTGCAGATCTGGTCTTCCCATCTTTCTCACACCTATGCAATGTGTTACTTACCTTAGGGGCAAATAAGGACATGCTGTCAAAATGAGCACTGACAAATGTAGACGTGAAAGGCTCCACAAAGTCACACAAGTGCATCCAGGCCTGCCTCCTGATGGCAATGCCTGAACCCACTCCGCTACTCATTCCTTCAGCTACATGTGAAATGAGCCTCATGGAAGAGTTAGAAATAGACTAGCGGGGTAGCCAACTGGGAAGTAACAGAGCCTCGTACTTCCTCAGAAATGGATCCTAAGGGGATATCTGAAAGCTGTTTCATCAGATCCCTCGGTAATCTAGTGAAATGTGACAGGTAGTTCAGGGACTGTAAGGAGAAGATCACTGAAGCATAGGCATGCTTCCTGAACTGATCCATCACCAGAGACTCTTTGTTTGGGGGATGGACAGAGGAACTTTCCTCAGCTAGTTCCTTCTTCATGGCTGTCACAACCATGGCATCCACAGGCACACCTTTTGTCCAAAACTGTTTGTCCTCTGGAGCAGTAATACTTTCCTCTGGTTTCCAAGGGATTGGCTCAGTGGTGTCAGGGGTCTTCCATGCCCACAGAAAGATCAACTCAATGAGCTCGTTGACAGGCAGAGTCAATATTGAGGTTGGCAGGTGGGTACCAACCAACAGTCTCCAGGTACACAAACTCCTCAGACAAAAAATTGTTGAGCTTCCAATCACCTCTCTGTATTAGAATTTTCAGGATGTCTCCAAAGGAGACATCATCAGGAGGTGACCTTGTGGACCCTTTGCCCTCATCAAATTCTGTGTCTTCAGTGACAGATTCTTATCTAGAATCTAAGTGCTTCTTCTTGCACAATTTCCTCTTGGGGACCTCCTCAGTGGGAGGTATCAGAAGAAATCGGAATGCCCTGCTGAAAAGTCTGGGGTTTTGGTACTCACTGTCCTTGTGAAGAAAAACAATTGAGACTGTGTATGCAGAGATGACAAAGCTGGGAGCTGAAGATCCAAGGTGGTAGTGCCCATCTGAGCTGCTGACACAAGCATGGCTCTGTCCAAAACCTCAAAGGCTGACCTCCCCTGAAAAGGACAGGACTCCAGATCTGAGAGGGTAAAGCTCTGGATCCATTCCCTCCCTGCTCCAATGGTAATCCTCCTGAGGCTGAAGCTGGAGCCAAGCTAATCCAAGCTGAAACCCCTAGGTGCAGAGACAGCTCTGAAAACTTCCGAGTCGATCCCAACACCTCAGAGGTGACTAGGGAGCTATGTCTCCAAGATGTCTCTGGCTCCAACTAAGCCAAGGAACGCAGAGCAAATGACAGATCTGAAGATAGAGTTATCTTCATTTTCAAAGCAGATGGAGCTGGGTGGGTCAGGTATAAGAACTCTGAAGCTTCAAAAGAAGTCAAAGGAGGATGTAAAGGAGGGGTAGTCAATGTACAGAACAACTGACCCGAAGGGGTAGGAGATGAGGAAATGCTTGGCATACTCTGCACCCAGAGAATTTTTCTCACCAGTCTCTCCACATCCTCTTCAGTCAAACACCTAGAAGAATGGGTAGACAAGGTGACTTTGGTCTTTCCAGAAAGGGAGAAGACATGCTTAATGGAACCAGGTCAAGTGATGGTGAGTATTGGGTCCTTGGTAAAGCAAATATAGTTAAAGTTAAATCAGTTACTGTCTGATCCAGTGAAGGTTTAGGCTTGTCTGAAGTCAGATCCAAAGAAGTGGATGGATCCATATGTTTCTTTGCCTTGATTTTTGGATCGGCGGAGGTTGTAGGATCCAAAAGCTTGAGTTTTTTAACTGACGGCTCTGACTGAGAAGTCAGAGCCGACAGAAGTCTCTTCTTTGATTTTTCAGAAGTTTTTGAGGAAGAAGAGGAAGAGTGAGATTATGTCGATTTGCCCTTTTTCTGCTTATTGGAGGGGAAAGCTCCAGATAATACCTCACTGAATGCTGATGGAAGTAGATCTTTAAGAATCAATTTATTTTTGTGTTCAACCAGAGCTCTGTGGTTGAACATGTGACAAATTGAACAATCTTTCTGAAGATGGTGGGGTCCCAAACAATACACACACAATGTACTAGAATCAAAGAAAGACATTTTTCCACATTTTTTGAAGACAGCCAGCCCTTTTCTTTTTCTGCCATACTGAGGAGAGAACAATTTAAGCCAAAAGACTAAGAAAGTAAGTTTTTTTTTTAAAGAGAAAAAGAAGTAAAAAGGGGGAGGGGATACCAGCAATTGTAATAGGGGAATATACTAAGTGTAAAGGGAAAGAATACTAGTGATAGTATCCAGAGGTACTTACATGCAAAAAGAAAAAAGGAAATATCAGCAAGAAAGCAGTCAGCAGATAAGGGATATAAGCTAAAGCTAGAAAGACAACCAGAGAAACCAAAGAAAACTATTTAGAAGAGAAAAGAAGTTATAAATTCAGTTAAATACACATCTGCTCGAGAGCAACTGGTCTCCACGTGAAATCCGAATAACAACAAACGAGATATGAGGTAATTAGGAAGAGTGCATTATGGGTAAGGGAGAAGCTTGAGAGTGTTTTGGTTACCATGAGCTATTGTAACAGCTGAGTCAGATTTGAGGGATCAGATCCGAGCCCATAGGCTGAGGATAGAATAAAAACTGACATATTAGATCATTTAGTAAACACAGCATAAATAGACACATTTATTTTGTGTAATTATTCATAACTATTTATGCAGTGGTGTCAGAGTTAGGCATTTAAATTTAGGGGTACTCAGAAATAAATAGCGTAGTGTGTTACATGAAGCAGTGGGGTAAGCAATGATGTGCAGGAAAAATTCATAAATAAATACACGTAGTACAACCACTCTAGTAGAAAAATTGTGCAGTGTACATCACATACAAATGACCGCATACTGACATGCAAACTATTGCCAAATATGCTAATGACAACAACTGTATATGTATATGGTGAATAAGATATGGCAGCATGATTCAGAAATGTACAGAATTAATGTGATGAGTCGCAGAGGTCAGTTATTCTGAACACTGTAACTATTCATGTACAGACATATTGCTTATGCTAAGATGCAGTCAGGAGTATCTGGTAGAGTTGTTCAACATCTACTAGTGCCCCCATGGCAGTCAGTATCCATGATCTTACTCATTACCATCCTCCTCATCACACAAGAGTCCTGTCATAGATCACATGCCATCAGCCCCATCACTGGTCCATTATTGACTGCTGCCATATAGACAGAAATACAATACATGGGTTGGTAGCCATGTTCCACCATCACATGAAATCAAGGGGGTTTTGCACACTATCTGTTGTAGTGGAACCAAATGATTGTGTAGCATCAATCATCATGCAGAATGATGAAAGCCCACTTCCATGGCATTGGTACATCTGGCGGTGCACTGCAGTATGATCCAGAGACCTAAAGCAGGTTCCTTGTGGTCTGTGCTATGCTGTATAACACAGTGCTAAAAAAGTAGTTACAACATGGAAACACGTTAGCACTGCCTGACATGTCTGTAGCAGCAGTCGAGGAGAAGGATGAGGAGATTTTGGGGAGTGGGACTATGTAAGGCAGAGTGGGTGCAATTTATAGAGGGTCTGACAAAGACACAGTCTCTGGTCCACAGCTATGGGTAGTGATGAGACAAACATAGAAAAAAAACTTATGCATGCAATAAGATAGCCAGGCTATGCCTCACAGTGCACTGACTGGCCACTCTGTGGATCATGCATTACTGCACCCACACAAACCAAAAGAGTGGGTATGGCACAGCCATCATCATTCAGACAGCTGGAATAAAGAACAGTGACAAGGGACAACAGCACTAGCAAAACATAGGCGGAAAAGTTATGGGTGGCAGATGGTAGTCATTCAGTAACTAGAAGGTTGGGGCATGCAAGCGTCATATCCTGCAACAACAGGGTGAAGCTTCCACATGTAGAATGTGGCCTACACAGTTTCAAGATTAGAGGTATCCTGTCCAAGGGATGGCACACCACATGGGAAGTGTGTACGGAATCCTCACTACAGTCTCCCATAGGACATTCCACTAGTATGTTGGTGTCCATGATCACAGGAATTAAAACGGAGTAGCTGTTGATCCTGGCAGAGTTACAAGGGAGTGTGACATGGCATTGAAATGTAAGATCTGAATGGCTTTCCTAGTGGGGTGAGCCCACCATGCAGGTAGAAGAGCATTGGCCACCAGACCTCTCAACCACCCCAAATAACTCAGTTTTTACCGGGTTTTGGAGTCCCAATAATGGGGTGCACGATTCCCAAGTGGCACCACATTGTTTCCGATTTTTCAGATCTATTTTTTTAAATTTTCGCACTTTCAGAGGTGACATCATCACATGTGCAATGACATCAGCTCCGTCAGCATGCCATGCATCTGTTTGAACAGGACTGCTGTTTACTAAGCCACCACGCATCTATCGCATTTACTTCTGCCGTTCAGACAGAAAACAGGATTTACTTTTTCTTCTCCCGTTCAGGCAAAACACAGGATTTACTTTTTCCATTTGG
>NC_056746.1:469507913-469519203 GCF_019279795.1 Protopterus annectens
TTTGCTAAGGGAGCTGTAAACCTTCAGGACAATAAACAGCAAAATCCTTGGAAGGAGACAATGAAAACCAAATGACAGAAAAAAAAACATTAGCAGTAGGGAAAATATGAAACATAAAAGAATAAAAATAAAAGAAAGGTATCCTGTAAAGCAGCAAGTCAGAGGAGGCAAAATGGTTTAGTGCTGTTAAAAGTCAGATAATGAAAGGCAATTTACTTGCTGAGCAGACAAAAATTACAGCAGAAAAAACAAGGAAGACAGAATAGTTGATTGCCCTAAGATGCCAAGAGTAAAAATGGGATGAGACACAAATATAATCAAGTCACATCAGGGCAACAATATAGTGATGCAGTACAAAGCCAATGGTCCACATAGATCATACCATGTATAAAACCTGATATGACTCAGGGGAATATGATCAGGCAATCTGAGGACAAACTTCAGATTGTTCGTGTACTCAGAGAGCAAGAACTGCAGAAAATCAATAAGCAAACAATGATTGCTGTTGTTTGAAAGTTCTAGAACTTAAATAAGCTGTGTGTTAGGCCGTGCATTTTTACTCTACAGAATTCTGATGGAAATGACTAACAATGAGGTGTATCTGATGCATTTTTACTCTAGCAACAAATGTCAGCAGCTGACAAGCATGTGTGAGGGTAGGTGGTTTACTGAGCACAAAGGTAAATCAACAAGAGAAAAAAAAGTATACATAATGAGAAGGTGGCAGAAAAGGGCAAGTGGCCAAGGGATATTAACACATTACTCTGTGGGAAACTGAAGTAAATCAGCAACAGCACACTGCAGGACAGCAAGTCAGGTAAACCTGTCTGGTCAAAGAGAAAGAGGATGTTAAAGGGAAATGAGCATGGCGTGCCACATCACAACACCCCAGCTGGACAGAGTAGCAAGCCATCTATAAAATGTATACAATTTTCTTTTAAGTAATTTTTGTTTTTCTAAGCATTAGCCAGCTGAGTGTATCAGATGGTTGTTCACAGGCTGTAAAAGCTAGGTGAGCCTCAAATGGCAAAGAAAAAAAATTAAATACAGTTACCATTTCATGGTCGCCTGTGGCTCTGTACTTCCATAAGAGGAAAGAGCATGGTACAGCTTGAATGTAGGCCTCTATACTGTAAAGTGGCAGGTAGAAAGGCATAGAGCTATAGCTACAAGTTTGCTGATATTTTTTTCTTTTAGTAAATACTGATGTTTTTCTGTTAGCAAATATTCTTCATTTGTAATAGTTCAAGAAACTGCAATTTCTTTCATGTGCCACTATCGCTTCATGGACTACTAATCCATAACAATTCCATGCTTCATGAATAGAATTCCAGTGATAACATTTCAACATTTGTAGGTTTTATAATGACAAATGGTGTTATTTAAGTGTGACATTTACAAATTATGCTTTTGGCATTCTTATTATGAGCTGAAAAACAGCAGTTTATATATTAATTCTAAGCTCTGTATTATTGCAGAAATGAAAGTGTACTTTTATAGTTTTCAGCTTACATACTCTTTTACAACAACCCATTAGCACTGTACATAAATGTACAGTTTATCTGAAGTTGCGTATTATCAGTCTGAGAGATGCATTCAAATAAATCCTCTGCTCAGACTCTGAGATACTTCCAGGCTGAATGTGTGAGTTGGGAAAATATGTTCTGCACTAACAGAGCCCCCTTCCCTGTATAAAACAATGACTTAAAGAAGCTCATGAAGATGGCATATCAGAAATGAAGTAGATGCCTTTGAAAATGATTCCATTTGATCAATGTGCTGGTAATGCCACGCAATATCCAGTGTTGTAAAGAACCCATCTTGTGACCACTGGGTACTCAGTAGTAGCCCGAATATTCCTGCCAACCCAACTACTTGTAATTGTTATGCAAAGTTGGAGCTAGACCAACCCAAATCAAATGCATGGTAAATTCACCTACCGCAGCTGATCTCTTACAACTTAAGGTACTATTCCCCATCTCTCACATGCTGAGAGAACCTCTTACTAAAGTTATGTTTCAATAGTTTGCATCTGAGTGTTTTTATAGATGCAGCTTTGTGGTAAAGCCTACTGCTGTGCTCACACCTCAACCATGTCATTTTAATGTCCTTCTACTCCAAACACCAGAAATGCAATCCTTGTATCTATCTATCTATCTATCTATCCATGTATATATATATATATATATATTTTTTTTTTTTTTTTCCTTCATAACCAGTTAGGCATTTGTAGTACAAACAACTTGTTTCCTGATTTAAACCTCAATTGCTATATCTCGTCAATGCTACTATCTATAACAGTTGAGGAAACTCTTTCCCTCTTCCCATCTGACTGCCACACTCCAGCTTGTTGATATATTTTCATTCCTATCCACTAGAGGTACTCTACTGACCAGCAGTCCCAAGAGTTATCTACTATTTTATCCTGCAAAGGGTGATGGAGACCTTTCCTTTTTGCCCAATTCGCAACCTGCTATATACTCAGAACAGGGCTTCTCCTTCTGTAAGCAATGGTTTCCATGGAGCAATAAATGTCATCCTGTATGAGAGATAAGATCCAAAAAAGGCAGCAGTAAACAGAAGAAATAGGTAAAATTGAAGAACTGGTAATAAATGAGAAATTAGTTGTGTATTCCATGGTGTGTATAGTGTGGCTTGTGAAGTTCCTTCCTGTGTCACTTAATCTGGGTGTGTAGTACATACCTCTCAACATCTTAAAGCAAGAAATCTGGACAAAACCATAAATAATGGGGGGACAAACTCCCAAAACTAGGGGCAATTTTTAAATATTGCTTTTACAAACTTAGAAAGTTGACAGAATAACAGGTTTTGCATTAGCATGAATTTTCTAAAGACTATGAAATCTGAATTTAAATGACTGTCATTAGTTTCTTACTTCAGTCCTCAATGATCTGCTAGTGATTTTCCAGAAAATCACAATTTTATGAGAAACTGGTCAAAATATGAGGCAAAAATCTGGGCATTCAGCGAAAATCTGTACAGTTGAGAGGTATGGTGCAATATCCAACTACAGCATTTTTTTAGGTATAACTTAAGGCCTTTAACTGTAGAAATGACACTCTTTGCTTGGGACATGAACACCCACTGAATATTATAATACTTACTGTTTATAACACAAACCTTAACTAGAATAGGTATTGCAGCATACAATGTACACTTGCTAAAAAGATAGTTTCAGGAACATGAATGATTCTAATATTTTATTATATATTCCTCTGAAATGAGTGGATCATATCTTAAAAAACAAAGAATCATAATTTATTTGCAATTTGCATTATTTTTTTAATTATAGAAAGCTCTAAGGCCAACAGAGACTTAGACTAAAGTAAACTGGAGCAAAAGCTCTGGCATTCAGTAAACAATCAGGGCTCCAGCACCTCAGGAAGAGGAAGTAGAGGAAATAGATGGAAACAAATGAGAATGACAGTATCTCAGAGAACATGTGTGAAGATAAAGGAATAGATATGCAGCTGAGCCAGATATGGAAATAAGGTAAATAAGGAAAGCTGGTTGTGGAAACCAGAAGTCCAAGAAGGTAGCAGCAGAAGGTTGTGCAGGAAGAAGGGGGAGATAGAAAAGATGGACGAGGCCAAAAAGGAAAATTTGTAAGATAACAAAGATGTTAAGAGAGCAGTGTCAATGCCAAAGAACAAGACATCATAAAAACTCTACCAGCTTCCTGAAAGTGACTCAGAAGATGACAGAAAGAAGCTCTATTACTCTGCAAGGCAACAACAGAAAGATAAAGAAGATGGCTGTCAGACACTATTCATAAGGACTGTCAGCAACAATCTGCTCACCAGTCGAGATACACCTCTCAGCTGTCCAGATTTTTCCATAATATCCAGATTTTTGCCTCCTATTTTTGGTATGTTCCTCACACAATTTGTGTTTTTCTGGCAAACCAATGAGGATTGAAGTCTCCAAATAATGACATATATTTGAGTGTATCCTTCAGAAAATGAATGCAAACACAAAACCTGTTATTCTAGCAACTTTCTAAGTTTATATGGGCAATATTTAAAATCTGTCCCTATTTTTCAACCTTTGTCCCTATCCCCATTATTTTAGGCTTTGTCCACATTTCTTGCACTAACAGGGTGAGAGGTATGACTCAAGAGACCATCAATGCAGATGGAAGGAGTACACCAAGAAACTTTGGAGTGAAGAAACCCCACAGAAGCTGTACTGCCCCATGCACTGCCTATAATCAGATGACGTCATAGCAGATATGATCAAGATGTTGGGGATGTGTTAAGGAAGAAATAGCTCCTAAGGGTACTCACCATAATATGGAGAGAAAGATATATTCCAGATAAATGGAGAATAAGCATTCTAGTGCCAGTGTACAAGAACAAAGGACACAAAGGGGATATTTACAATGAAGGACAGTAGGGAGGAATTAGATGTCTGCCACACTACATGGAAGTGCTGGAGAAGATGACTGATAACCAAATACACACAGTATGTAGAATGTAAGATGGGAGATGAGCAATTTGGATTCACATCAAGATGCAGTACAACTGACCCAATGTTTGCTGTGAGACAGATAGTGAAAAAGAAGTTGGAGATAAGGAAATAATTCAAACAAGGTATTCATAGACATAGAAAAAACATATGATAAGGTTCCAAGAAAGATGATTTTGACAATCCTGCAATGGTAAGACGTCTTGGAACATTGATAGAGTTAGTGCAAGCTATGTACAAGGACCTAATGACACAAGTGCAAACAAGAGTTTGGACTCACAAAGGAGTTCCCAGTGGAAGTGGGTGTATGTCATAATTCGGCCCTGACCCCACTGATGTTCATACTGGTGATGGACAACATTAACAAACAGGTCAGAGGGGACAGCACTGCTGTATGCAAACAATGTGTCAGTATGAGCAGACTCTGAAGAGGAGCTTCAGCAAATGATGGGGACTGAAATATAAAACTGAAAGGCAAATAGAATAAAAAAAGGAGAAGAAGCTGAAAATTGCGATTGAAAGGGAAAATAGTGGAGTTGGTTAACAGCTTCATGTATCTGGGAGTTGTGACTGAGGAACGTACCTCTCAGCTGCATAGATTTTTGCAGAAAGTCCAGATTTTTTGCCTCATATCTCTGGCCAGTTTCTCATAAAGTTCTGTTTTTCTTGAAAATTACTAGGAAATCATTGAGGATTGAAGTCAGAAAATAATAACAGCCATTAAAAATTCAGATTTCATACCCTTTAGAAAATTCATGCTAATGCAAAACCTGTTATTCTATCAAGTTTCTAAGTTTGTAAGAGCAATATTTAAAAACTGACCCTAGTTTTGGGAGTTTGTCCCCCCATTATTTATGGCTTTCTCCAGATTTATTGCTCTAAGAGGTTGAGATGTATGCTGAGGAAAAGGGAAGTCTGAATAAGGAAGTCAAAGTAAAAATTAGAGGTGCTGCAGACAACTAGCACAAAGTGTCAGGGGTAGCATGTGACAGAAGAATGCCAAAGAAGCTGAAGAGTAATATGCAAAAACGGTGGCGTGACCAGTGCCTTTGTATGGCACAAAGAACTGGACAGTGCAGGCAAAGCAACTTAGGGGATATAATGGATTTGAAGTGTCTGGCATTGGTAGCTGAATGTACATTGTGGGACAGATGAAGAAATAAAGATATCAAAGAAGAAGTCAAGGTATCCCAGCTGAAGAGAAGGCCAAGAATATATTACGGTGATTTGACCACATGCACAGGAAAGTAAAAAAAAAAAACAATTTCATAAAGATTTGAGAGAAACAGGAAGAAGGCAAGAGGAGATGAGGATGTCCAGCCAAGGGATGAATGCACTGTATGACAGAAGAACTTCAAACACTGGGTATGACTCTTGATGAAGATGATAGGAGAGTGGCTCTGAATCAAAAGATGGCACCCTGACCACATGTAGAAATGGGAGAAATGGAGTTGATGATGCTGCATTATTTATTTATTTTTTTTTATGATTAATTCATTACATTGGATGCAAAACAGATATGCATATTTAACTACTAGATCATGCTTAAAATAAGCATTTAACAAGTTTTTTTATTTTATGTCATAAGTAAGTACTACATGCTTAAAACATGTTTGCAATGCCTGATGCTAATGTATAATGACAGATATAGAAAGCTTATAATTTCTAGTATATAGCAGAAACTGTGTGAAAACAGAAATGTTTTCACATTTCTGAGCTTGTTCTAAACATTTTAGAAAATGTGTGCTTATAAATTGTTGAATTACCTTCTATGTATTTAGAAATGCATTTCATTTTTTTTATAAACATTGTTCCAAAAAATATTAAAATTGTACTTTCTAGAGTCTGTTGACCGTATTTTATCCTCACAACTAAAAATGTATTATGCAGCACAGAAAGTTAACAAAATCATACATTGTGAAAATTCTTTGGCATTAAAATAGAACTCTTGTCCTTTTCTCACTTGATGTTTAGAGACAGATGCATTATATCCGAGTATTGTAGCTCTCATACGAACAATGATGTTATCAAATAATCAGGCTATTTGTTATTATCAGAACATGCTGCACAGATGAAAAAACATCAAATATTGAATTAAATAAGTTTTAGGAAACAAAGCGTTGTGTATGATATATAAACACAGCATGCAATATATAAGCTCTTCGTGCAAGTCACATACCAAAAGGTTTCACAATTTGCAGATGACTGCAAATAACACAAAAACGGATTCATACACGTATGCAAATGAAGTGTGCACACTACAAAAAGCAACAAAAATCCTTAATGCAATTCATAAATTACCTTTGCTATGTACTATGACATGCAAGTCTAGAAACCTGACAATACTGATAATGCAGTAAGAAACATCAATATACAAACTTAGATATTTTAAAATGTCATGACCTCTCCTCCAAATCCCACAAATTAGGCGTCACTGCACAGACCATGCTTTTTCAGTGCTGTGTCTCAAACTATGGAAATCTCTCCATTTTTTCTGAAAAAATTATTCATATTACCCCATTTTCTGTTCACAAATAAAAGTAGATTTCAAGACTCTAGGAAAATGCAACTATCTCTCTGGTCACATAACTTACCCCTTCATTTCCTTCTGTCTACATACGTTGCTCGGACAATTTTTGATTGTGTTTTTTTTTTTTGCATGCAATCTCTAATTATATTCTATATATAATGCAGGTAAATATTGTGGTTTTCAGTCACTCTGTATATAATGTCATTTTTCTTTTGCTTTATACCCTCAAGCCAATTATGATATTCACTTTGTATATAATACATGTGCAATTGCCATCCACACTGACAGTATTGTTATGGTTGTTATGGGTCCCCTTCTAATGGTCGACATTTCAAAATGTCAACATTCATATGGTTGAGACCATATGATTGACATTTGAAATGTCGACCATGGGGAACCGGCATCAAGCTACAGTGGGGAATGGAAATATTTCCACTTCCGCACTGTAGTGCGATCTCTGAGTTGGTATTTTAAAGTTACGGGGGTGTGCAGGGGGGCAAAGGCCCCCTGCTAGCAGCATTAAGGTAAGTTTGTGTTTTGTGGTTTACTTCAATGGTCGAGATTTCAAATGTCGATCATATTGTCTTGGCCACATGAAAGTCGACATTATGAAATTTCGGCCATATCAAGTAGACCCAGTTGTTATATAAAGAAGCAGTGAAGAGCTCATTCCTATTCCCTGTTTTGTGAGGCCATCTGGTTGGAGAATGACCTGTATTATCCAGTTGTATTCTAGTAGCCACACATTTACATAGGGAGGCCAACATTTTGTCGGACAGGCTCAGTTATTGCCTGCTGATGTCATATGGGTGATCCTTAAGCTTAGAAGTGGCACAGAATGTCTTCCATACCTTTAATAACTATTGATGTAAAGTGTTAGCATCACATCTGTTGAAAATCATCAGCTTCCTTACCCTGATTCCTTTTGCAGAACAGTGACTTTGTAGTCCCGAAGTGATTCATTTTGCAGAACAGTGAATTTGTAGTCCTGTAGTGACCCATAGGACTACTCTGCATGTTACCTCCATTTTTTATAACACTGACATTTATTCAGAAAGCCAAACAATATGTCCAGAATCATTTTTCTTAACCCAGATTTAGCCTTGAAAAGTCTGTTTTCCTCTGCTTTGGCCTCATCTACTAGAAAGCCCTTTACAATAGAGGCCCTGCTGCTGACTCAGCCATACAGCATGCCTCATCCAAACCTTTACCATTAAGATTTACTGCATGATTACTTCGGGTCTACTTTATTTAAACGAAAATGCATTACATCGAACACCACTCCATCGACACATATACACCGAACCATGAAATAATCAAATGCACAAAACCGCGAAATTCAAAATACCGAATTGTCATACTTGGCCAACCCCACCGCCCAAAACATACTACCCACCTAAACAAAATAAATAAACCACAAACATACACCAACCAAAACCCTACTTCTAACCCTACACTAAACTCCACATACACCACTATCTATGCACTATCCTTAACCCCTCCCTAACCCTAAGGTCCGTAACTACTGCACACTTACTCTACGGAGCTATACCCAAACAAAATAAATAAACCACACACATACACTAACCAAACCCCTACCTCAAACCCTACACTAAATGTTAAATACATTACCCATCTTACATTACCTATCAATGCACTTACCTTAACCCGCACCGTAATCCTAACCCTAATGTCTGTAACTATTGCACATTTACCTTACAGATCTGTAGCTCAGACGGGCCAACCAAAACACTTCCACATTTTGAATTTTGTGGTAATTTCGCAGTTTTTTGCGTTTGATTATTTTGCGGTTCGGTGTATATGTGTCGATGGAGTGGTGTTCGACGTAACACGTTTTCGTTTAAATAAAGTAGACCCATTACTTCAATGTCATTTATGGCCAGGAATATTGCATCCAGATTGTTTTTTCTGCATAGAAGCCTAATACATGAAAAATGCATAAGAACAAATGGACATATATTTCTAGTTGGGCAACCCCTGCGGAACTGGATCTTTTTTCCTTGCCTTGTCCTGCCATATTAGATTACCTTTAGTGGATTTTTGGCATAGGTCTCAGTTACTCTTCTCTGACTGTAAATATTTCTGTTATTTCTGTCTTCATCAAGGTTTTAGTATTTTTTCCTTTCCTTCCTTGAAGGCTTGAAAGCTACTCCTTGTGGGGGGGGGGGGGCAAATTAGACTTCCATTCAAGGACTTAGTACTCTCTCTTGGTATTTATATTTTATTTGGAAAATTGTTTTTATTTAAGGATGGTGCTTTTGATTTGTTGATAGAAGACTTTACACAATGCTTTCTGCTAAATGAGCAGGTGTTGTCCTTCCATCACAATAACATATGCTATGGAAAGAGATGTTACCTGAAAAATTGTTTTCTCTTTTTGGTGCATAATATATTTACTTCCTATCCAGGAAACTAGGTAGAAGAACAGAAGCCAATTGGCATAGGAACCACAGTCTACTAAGAATAGATGACAAACAAGAAATGCTGTCAGAATTGTGGTGAAAGAGAGTCTTCTGAAGACAGTAAGGGATGTCATCAAAATCAAAGTCAGATGCATAACAATCAAACAGATACAAAGATAGTCTTCATGATGTCAGCCAACACTCCATAACAAGGCTGCAATGGTGAGGGGAAAGAGGGCATTTGGACAACAGTTGCAGGCTCTCCTTGATGAAGTGAGGCACTTTATCCTTCAGTTGCACCTGCAGGCTGATGACATGGTGCACCAGGCTGTCAGACTCCACCTACAGGCACAATTAATTCAGACCCTGGCAATCAAGTTATCCCTGACTCTTCATGACTTGGAAGTGCAGGTAATGAGGATGACTGCAGAGGTCTGTGCTTCACCTGAACTCTGGATGAACTACAGCATGCAATTTTCAATGATGTCCAGAAAAACTGGAACATTATAGCTCAAGGTGTACTGGGACATTCGGAGTATGGCTATTTTACCAACTCCCTGTCTCATTTACCTTAAAGACCTAAGTAACATAAAGATCCTTGCCCCATTGAGGGGATGCTAACTCACTACCAAGGTAATAACAGGGTTAAATTCACAGGGTGTAGGTAGTAGTTTTTATAACAGGCATCACAGACAGCTCCTGGCACTGCCTTTGCCTGCATCAAGTGTGGCTTTAGAAGACGCCCTTCTAAGGGATCCTGCCACCATTGCTTTTACCCAGAAAAATTTAGTGCAATCTGCACCCCCCCCCCCAAAAGAGAGAGAGACAGAGATAGAGATTGAAAAACACGTGGCATCTATTTGATGTGAAAGAAAATATATATAAATATATTATATATATATATATATATATATATATATATATATATATATATATATATATATATATATATATATCATTGTTGCTAGTTTACCCTTCTATTAAATTTATATGCATTCATGTTTTTAGTTACATTGCAGGGTTGCCTTTCTTATGTGGTTATGCTGCAGGAGCCTCTTTCTCCATGCCCTGTGTGTCCTGCATAGGTTGTCATTAACAGGCATATAGAGAAACATACAAGAAATAAAATATGTTGTTCAACTTTTGTTTCTCTTTTTAGTTTCTAATGCTACAAATCTGATGTATTGGCTCATATCTAATTTAGCAAGCACCAGACTCCCCATAAACAACAGAAACAGATTGTCAACTCTTTTTATGAACAGCTAATGTATAACACCTAACTTATAAAGCTGATATAGTCTAATATCTCCATCATATTTCATTACAGGTACTACAGGAGAAGCCTATTTTGAAAATTTTATGAAGTGTTTTCTTCTGTCAGTAGTCTACTTATTCTTCTACCAATGCATGCATAGCACAAAGAACTGACCTAGGTCTGCAAGTCATGGCACATGCATAGCACAAAGAGCTGACCTAGGTCTGCAAGTCATGGCACATGCATAGCACAAAGAACTGACCTGGTCTACAAGTCATGGCACATGCATAGCACAAAGAACTGACCTTGGTCTACAAGTCATGGCACATGCATAGCACAAAGAACTGACCTAGGTCTGCAAGTCATGGCACATGCATAGCACAAAGAACTGACCTAGGTCTGCAAGTCATGGCACATGCATAGCACAAAGAGCTGACCTAGGTCTGCAAGTCATGGCACATGCATAGCACAAAGAGCTGACCTAGGTCTGCAAGTCATGGCACATGCATAGCACAAAGAACTGACCTAGGTCTGCAAGTCACAGGACATGCATAGCACAAAGAACTGACCTAGGTCTACAAGTCATGGCACATG
>NC_056746.1:469519703-469637203 GCF_019279795.1 Protopterus annectens
ACACACACACACGCACACACACGCACTCACACACACACACACACACACACACACACACACACACACACACACACACACACACACACACACACACACACAATTAGGGTGCCAGTACTGACATGCATGGGTGCATTGCTTCATGGGTGTGTAGTGGTGGACTGCGCCAGACAGCTATACAAGGCTAGTGATGGGTATACCTTGGTATCAGGCCACATGACAATGGTCTGTATTGTGGCTCAGGGGTATAGTTTCTGGATTTGCCCACACAGGTTGGTATTGTATTCACCATCCAGTCACCTGGGTGACTATTGCATGTGGCCAATGCTGTGCATTGTTTGCCATGTATGTGTTCCTTATTCCATGACATGGACAGTGTCTGGGATGTGCACACCTCCCACATGCATGTACAGTGACATGTGGAACTGTACCTGGGGTGTCTGGCCCATGCTGTGTACACAGATTGTTATCATTAGATGTGCCAGTCCTGGCATCATGTGGTGGGAACTGTTAATGGACAGCAGGTTTACACTGCACCTACATTGATAGCATGATACCGACATTCCCTGGTGTCAGTGGCATCTGTCAACACAGGACATGTTTTTCAGGCATGGTATGTCCTTTGTGGGTCACATTTGATGGCACCACAGGTGTTGCAGGTGTCCAGTGGGGAACATGGGGAAGGTACACTGTCTGCATGTACATGCCTATTGGACAGATGGACAGGGTGCCATTCCCTCTGTAGCCCACTGCAGTCACACCATGGTTACTATTAATGGGCAATATGTAGGGTACTACCAACACAGCGGCTGTTGCCTAGGCGTGTGTGTGTGTGTGTGTGTGTGTGTGTGTGTGTGTGTGTGTGTGTATGAGACATGGGTTGAGAGTGTTCTCTGGGTAATACTGGGTTGCTAACTTTGTTTGCCTGGCCTTGATGTCACATGTAGGGGTATGGATTTGCACCCCAGCCTCTTGGCTATTTCACATCTGTTATCCATGTATGGTGGACATTGTGATATATACTAGGGCTACCATATAAGAAATTTGCAAAACCCACTCCACATTGAGTCTAGTTGTTACACATTCACAGCCACCTCCACACAGGATACAAATTATAAACGCAGACATGCACAAACACACACACACACACACACACACATACACACACACACACACACACACACACACACACACACACACACACACACACACACACACACACACACACCTGTCATGTCTGGGATTAGAACTACCTAACTAGTTTATTACACTACAGCGCTACGCAGTTATAGGATGCACCACAGAGATTACTGGAGAAGTCTTTCCCCAAAGGTGTATTTCACAATGAATGACATCAGCAGGATTGCCAATATAGGGCATTTGAATTATAGTAAGTGTGGCTATCCTAAAATGCATTGCTCCCTACACAGACATAGAAATGCACACAAAACATCCACAACTGCCATGTGTGAAAGTAGTACCCCTACCAGAGTTTTATATCACACTACAGCGTGAAGTTGTTACAGAATGCACCACTGGGATTACTAGAGTACTCCTTCACCAAAGGTATATTTCACAATGAATGACATCAGCAGGCTTGCCAAAGTAGGGCATTTGAATTGTAGTGAGTGTGGCTCGCCTAAAATGCATTGCTGCCCAGACAGACATAGAAACACAAACAAAACATCCATAACTGCCATGTGTGGGAATAGACCCCCTACCAGAGTTCTATATCACACTACAGCCTGAAGCTGTTATAGGACCCACCATGGGGATTACTGGCATAATCCTTCACCAAAGGTGTATTTCACAGTGAATGACATCGTCTGGATTGCCAGTGAAGGGCATTTGAATTGTAGTGAGTGTAACTAGCATAAAATGCATTGCTGCCTACACAGATGGTGACACACACACAGTTGCCATGTCTAGGATTAGAACACCTACCTAACAGGTTTATCACACTACAGCAGTATGCATTTATAGGATGCATCACCGAGATTACTGGGCTACAACTTTCCAAAAGGTGTATTTCACAGTGTATGACATCAGCAGCCTTGCCAAAGTTGGGCATTTGAATTGTAGTGAGTGTGACTAGCCTAAAAAGCATTGCTTTCTACACAGACAGACAGACAGACACACACACACACACACACACACACACACACACACACACACACACACACACATGCACACACACACACTTGCATGTCTGGGGTTAGAACTCTTATCTAATTAGTTTATCACACTACAGCAGTACGAAGTTATAGGATGCGCCATGGAGATTAGTGAGTTACCACTTTCAGAAAGGTGTCTTTCACAGTGTATGACATCAGCAGCCTTGCCAAAGTAGGGCATTTGAATTGCAGGAGTGTGACTAGCCTAAAAAGCAGTGCTCTCTACACAGACAGAGACACACACAAAAACACACACACATATGTCTGTGATTAGAACTCCTACCTGCCTAGTTTGTCACACTACAGCAGTACGTAGATGTAGGATGCATCACAGAGACTACTGAGCTACAATTTTCCGAAAGGTGTGTTTCACAGTGTATGACATCAGCGGCCTTGCCAAAGTAGGACATTTGAGTTGTAGTGAATGTGACTAGCCTAAAAAGCATTGCTCTCTACACAGACAGAGACACACACACAGTTGCCATGTTTGGGATTAGAACTCTTACCTAACTAGTTTATCACTCTACAGCAGTACGCATTTATAGGATGCACCACAGAGATGACTGGGGTACAATTTTCCAAAAGGTGTATTTCACAGTGTATGACATCAGCAGCCTTTCCAAAGTAGGGCATTTGAATTGTAGTGAGTGTGACTAGCCTAAAAGGCATTGCTCTCTACACAGACAGAAACACACAAACACACAGTTGCCATTTCTGGGAATAGAACTCCTACCTAACTAGTTTATCACACTACGGCAGTACGCAGTTGTAGGATGCACCATGGAGATTACTGGGCTACAGCTTTCCGAAAGGTGCATTTCACAGTGTATGACATCAGTAGCCTTACCAATGTAGGGCATTTGAATTGTAGTGAGTGTGACTAGCCTAAAATGCATTGCTCTCTACACACACACACACACACACACACACACACACACACACACACACACACACACACACACACACACACACACACACACACACAGTTGCCATGTCTAGGATTAGAACTGTGACCTAACTAGTTTATCACACTACAGCAGTACACTGTTATATGAAGCACCACAGAGTTTACTGGGCTACCCCTTTCACAAGGGTGTATTTCAAAGTGGATGTCCTCATCAGGCTTGTCATAGTAGGGCTATGGTGAGGGCAGTGTGTGTGTGCATGGGCCATAACCCATTCATCTAGAGGATGACACACCGCTTGTGGGCACACACAGGGTTATATTCTACAGGCATGTGTATACAGCTGCTAGATGACTACTTCCTTGTACAGTCATGTTGCACAGCTAGCACTTGCACCACATAGTCCATAATGCTGACAGATACCAGTGGCTAAGGTCTACAGTGAGTGACATCTTAACCTCATGTGGATATAGCCATTTGGCTGTGTGCTGGGTGGGACAGGCCTCATAATGGATGGCCCCTTGTGACAGTCACTCTCTTCCACACATCTATGTATGTCTACTTTTGCTTATTATAGTGTGTTGTCCTTGGATATATGCCTGTATTCCTATCCAGTGTGTGTGCAAAGCATGAGTGGTGCATAATGAGGAGTGTCTGCACTAACATATGCAACTGCCAGATATGTCTGGTCCACTGTAGTCTGCAGACAATGCCTTCATTTGTTTAAGTGTGTGAACATGCCCAGTATGCCCTTCTGTATTGCATGTTGCATCCGTTTGCTCGTTTTCTATTGTTATATAAAAAATTGCACTTTATTCATCTACTTTTACTGTATTTGTGTTTCTTCCCATTTTATTACTTTATTTTGCTTTTGCTGCCTGTTCTTAAAAGTACTTAATTGCATTTAATTTGGTGCATTTATTATTGCTTGTTAGTAGACTGATTAAATTGTAACTGTTATTCTAAGCCTTTGGTTTATGCACTTGGGCCTCAGACCAGTTGTTTTACTTTAAGAAGGTGTGGTCTGCACTCTTGTGAGAGGAGAGGGTAGATTCTGCCCTTCTGAGCTGGGAGTTTCTGGTTAGAGGCTTATTGTGCCTGCTTATTTGAACTGTTTCTTTCTGAAATTGGTATGCCTTGCTTGCTGTAGCATATACTAGATTCAGACCTGCTGAATCTAGCTTTGTTTGTATAACTTGAGCACTAATCCAGGCCATCTTTTTTTGGAGAAGGTTCCCCTGCACCCTAGTGGCAAGAGTGTGCAGTTAGAACTTGTCTGATCAAAGACTGCTGGAACTGGGCTCAGTTTTTAGCTCTTATTGGTCAATTGGTTAATTTGTTTAAATCAGTTTGCTCATTTGCTACTGAAAAAAAATACACTTTATGCATCACCGTTTAATTAGGGTTAAACTATTCCTGGCGCCATAAAATCTGCTCTTCAAATTTTCCCTTAGAACTAGTCAGTTTTTTAGTTTTAGCACTCAAATCTGTTTCTTTGAGCTCAGCACTTGTTCAGAACTCGTTGTAAGCACTAAATAAGCTACTAATTACTACAGCACTTAACTTTCCTCACTTATCTAGAGGAAAACAGTTTTTAGTGCTTAATAAATAAGCCCCTATCCAGGCATGTCTAAGGGTCAGCTCCCGGTGTTTTCTCCTGTCTACCTGATGAATCTGGGCATCTTGGGGCAATGCAGCAATTGCCTTATGTACACAGACAACCCTCTCCTCCTACCACCCAACACTACAACCTGTGAGAGATGCACTTATATAGCCAAACTGGAAACAAAGCTCTCTTCAGCCAAGACTGGACTAGACAGCCAAGAGGAGAAGGTAAACACTTGCACCACACCACACTCATCACATAGTCCCTTAAAACCGACACCACCAAAATCCACACATAGAAACACAAAAACTTTTGCAGAGCCTCTCAATAATAATTTGCTCAAGCAACAGAGACCTCCAAAGCAGAAATGCAAGCAACCTCCACCTGTCAATACAACCCAAATGACCCATAGCCCACAGACTCCTGTAATTACGGCTGCACTTGTAAAAACCACACATTCCAAAGCCAAGAACACAGCATCCATGAGACCTGACAACATCCAAGGCTGCGTTCTACATGGATTACAGAATGAACTGGCATCCTACCTAAGTACCATGTTCAGTCATAGCCTCACCTCAGGCTTTGTGCCCACTGAATGGCGCACAGCGATGGTTATCCATTCCACAAAGGGGGATCCACCACAGACCCTGGGAACTATGCTCCATTAGCCTGACGAGCCTGGTCTGCAAGGCCATGGAATGTATCATCATGGAACTTATAAACAAAGACATTGGTAATCTCCAAACTCTGGACTCCACCCAGTTCGGGTTTGTAAAAGGCAGATCATGTCTCTTAAACCTGATAGACTTCTTTGAAGCAGTCACCAAAGCCGTAGATGAGGGTAAGGTGGTTCACACAGCCTATCTAGATGTTGCCAAGGCTTTTAACACCATTCCCCACTCTGGAATTATAGAAAAACTCACTAAACTAGGTATAAATCCCTATGTCACAAGATGAGTTGCCAACTGGCTCACTGACAGAACCCACACTGTGAAAGTAGCAGACTCCAAATCCGACTTCAGACCAGTGACAAGTGTACCACAAGGTTCAGTCCTGGGTCCTCTCCTGTTTGGTATCTACTTCTCTGAAGTACAGGCTAACACAGAAGGTCTTTGGCTAATGAAGCTCACAGATGACTGCAAACTAGGAGCCATAATTGAAACTCCTAACGATGCGGACACAAAAGGGCCTCACTGAGACGATGCCTGGGGTCAAAGCCATGGCCTCAAGCTCAATGCCAAAAAGTGCATTGTCATCCCCTTTGGTAAAACTCTGTACCCATGAACTACCACATAGGCGGTAGTAAACTTAACATGAAAGTGTGATAAGAGACCTTGGGACACAGGTGGACAGTAGTCTCTCCTTTGATAATCACATTGCTACAGTAGTCAGGAAATCCTTCTACGTGGCACACCTCATCACAAAAGGTTTCTCATCCAGGAAAAAAGAGGTAATTGTTCCCCTCTATTTGTCACTCATTAGACCCATTAAAGAGTACAATGCCCCTTCTGGTATGTACCTCACAAGACATCTACAACAACTGGAAAGGGCATAGAAATACCTCACAAAGAGGATTACTGGCCTCAAACAGATGCCCTTTGCAGACTGTCTCAAAAATCTCTAGCTTTACTCCGTCGCATATCACCTACTCAGAGGCGATCTCTGCCTAACATACAAAGCTATGTCAAACCCAAGTTGTTGGACATACTCCACTTAAAGAAATCCCAATCCTACCGAGATACACGCTCTAGGGACCTAAGCCTTGTCACCACAATAAACAGAACATGCTGGAGGGATAGATTCCTGTCCCAGAGACTTCCCATACTCTGGAACAAACTACCTATCTATATCAAACAAAGCTTCTCGTTAGCACTCTTCAAGAAAAATCTTGATGATTGGATGGGAAATAGGAAATTCACCTCGGGGATCACTTCTGTGGCTCTGCTTGACAGTGGCACAGGAAAATAAAGAAAGGGTACCTTTTTGGCTAGGCTTATATAGGCCCTAGGGCCAATAGCCTAGTACCTACCTATGAACCTATGTGTGGATCGATTCCAGGAAGTTTGTACTGCAGTGCAGACCTTTGTGTTGTACACCTACAGGTAGCATACTGTTTCTGCAGGGTATCCGTCGATCATTTGGCAATATGTGGACAAACTGTGCAGGGGATAGTGTGTATTGTAAGTGATTGTGTGTGTGCTGCTTCAGCTGCATGGTACTGCTGTTAGCACAGATATTCAGACATGTGTACTGTTATACACAGTGATGTTTTCTGTCCTCATGTACTGGCAAGTGGACATTTTTGCTCACAGTGATGACTTGGGGACAAAGGTGACTGTAGCTGTGTCCAGTATTGTGGGCAGTCACCTACGTATTCATGGTTCGTTATGCCATTCTGGAGGGGGAGCTGCAGACACTTGGTGCTGGGTTTGTGTATCCAGTTCAGCACCTTGCTACAGTGCTGGCAGAGGATTCCATACTTGTCTGCCCATCAACATGACAGTATGGCCTTATCTTGCTGTGGCAATGCCTCACAGCTGTACAGATTTGCACAGATTAGCCAGAGGCAGGGGCCATGGGTCAGGACATTTACCCTAGTGTGGTGTACAGGCAGGTGAGTAGCCACCCATTTATGTGTTTGCAGCCAGGGATAGTGTGTGCACACAGCTTGGTGTTGGACCCTGCACATTCCATGCTGCCCATGCTCCCACACCCCCCTCTGTTATTCTAACCTCTTCCATACATTATGCATACATTCTCTGATATGTTCCATAAGGGTATCACTCCATCACAGGTGTGTGTTAGTGTTAGTCCACAGTTCATTCAATGGGATATGGTGGACATGTTACTGTGGTTTGTCCACATGGCCTTGCATATGGCTTATGTGGAGTGTGTTATGTTGTTATTTGGATGTCCATGACATAGCATGCATTGGCAGTACGTGTGAGACACAGGCCTTTGGCAGATGCCTGTGGAGCATGAGGGGTTGCTGCAGGCCATATGTGGCAGTCCGTTGCATTCTGTCAGTTCTACAGTCCCAGACCACCATACAGTATATTCCCCTGGGGTGACAGGGTAGGTGTGATAGGTGCTCATGCCAATACCTTCTGTCAGTCTTGATCAAGTGGTGTGGATGCTGACAGGGTGCTACCTACAGCTAGGGACACACCTGCATGGGACACCTGCACTGCATGCTGCAGTCTTCTGCTATTGCCATATACAGGTGGGGTCTTACTGTACCCATTCCCCACAGCAGGGATATTACCAGAGAGGTGCCTGTGGGTGGTGTTTGCATGCCTGGGTGCATGTGTGCTATGGACACTACTTGCATCTGACTCACAGATATGCATGGGGCATTCCAGTTATGCTGGCATGTGCGGGTACATCAGCTGATTCCCAATCCACCAGTCCTACCTCCTTTGTGATCTACAGGTGTTCAGGCAGACATCACCAGTATCCCCTACTACAGGTCCAGTTACTGTGATGCATACCTATATGTACAAATCCAAGGGTGTCTCCATTTCACAGTGACACAATATATACTGTATGTCTGGGGTACTTTCCCCTGTGTACTGCTTGTATATCTAGCCCAACAGCCATGCCATGTTAGTCTTTCAGATGGTGACACATATTACCACCATACATTTACAATGGCTTACTGCTAGCATGTCTTATATTGGTGGGGATTGTCTTTGGCACTGCAGTTGTGAGGGCTTGTCCCTGTCATCAGCAGTAGTGGACAATGGCCACCAGGTCTTACCTCAACATGCATACATACTAACCACTCTCACACATTATGAAACACACACCATCCTAACACACACAGACCTGCATATTGTGTAAATGCTACAACCTATCCTGCTACCTTGGCCACCTCTGGGCACCTGTGCTCGACTCGTATTATACCTACTCATACATGTTACTACACTTCTACACAGGATTGGGGTGGCACACCTGACTGTTACTACATTTCTACTCTGGATTGGGGGTAGGGGCACACCTGACTGTTTCTACATGTCTACATGGTAGTGGGGGGGGGGCAGAGATGACTGTTTCCACATGTCTACATAGGCGTGGGGGGACACACCTGACTGTTACTACATTTCTACATAGGATTGTGGGGGGACACACCTGACTGTTTCTACATTTCTACATTAGATTGGGGGGCACACCTGACTGTTACTTCATTTCTACGCTGGATTGGGGGTAGGGGCACACCTGATTGTTTCTACATGTCTACATGGGAGTGGGGGGCATAGCTGACTGTTACCACATTTCTACATAGGTTTGTGGGGGGACACACCTGACTGTTTTTACATTTCTACACAGGCTTGGGGGGCACACCTGACTGTTACTACATTTCTCCACAGGATTGGGGGGGCACACACCTGACTGTTTCTACATTTCTACAGATGATTGGGGGGCACCTTACTGTTTCTGCATGTCTACATAGGATGGGGGGGCACACCTGGCACTTGCGCACATTTGCTATGACTGTACTTGTATGTCAGGTACTCCATTTCATTCTATATTCTAACTTAACATACTGACTAGAGGCATATCAGTGTTCTACAGGTCTTAGCTTTGGTTGCCCTACATATTAGTGTCTGACTTCCTATGCTTCAGAACTAACATCCTACTGCCTGACCTGCTGTAGTCTGTCTGTGTAGGCCTGTGGGGGAGGATACCCATAGGCATCATTCAGAGGCCATAGCAGAGGCTCTGTTTGGGTTTGTCTACACCTGCCCTGCTGGCTGAGACTGTTGTTGGGTATGTGAACCTCCCTGACTGGCATGTGTGAGTCATATGGACACCCATGTCTCCCAGCACATTTTCTGCAGTGGGCTTTGTCACCATGTGCAGTACTGGCTACTATGGTGATTCCAGTATGTGTTACAGATATCATGGTGGCACTATGGGAGTCTACTGTCTGCTGCTATAACATTCAGCCACCCAATTCCCTTGCATGCTCACTCCCATACCATAGATACAGGTAACGACACATTCTACTCCATTTGGTGATTGTTAGATTGATTGACTTACCTTGTGGGTGTGCCAGGATTGAGGATGGTGCTGGAGGGCTGCCTATGTCAGATGCACATAGTACACTCCCTATACATGGTTGAGCACAAGTAGTGTCATGTTTGGCATCCCTTTTACTGTATGTGTGAGTTTGAGAGAGGTGTCATTCCCTGGGTCCCTTCTATGTCAGTGTATGTGCTATGCATTGCTCTGTGCCATGGCGGGGGCATACTGGGCACGCCTCCATCTGCCTACGGGGGCAGGTTCAGGTTGTTCCTCCTCTGAGTCACTCTGTGTCTGTGCAGGCCTTGGCATTGGTGGGGGGGCTGTGTGGCCCTTCGCCGTGCTGTTCCTGCTGCAGCTGTTTCCACAGGATCATATTGTGTAGCATAGGACATGCCATAACAATCTGAGTACATGTAGCTGGTGAGTACTGCAAGGCTCCTCCGGATGTGTCCAGGCACCGGAACCATGACTTAAGCATCCCAAACACACGCTGTATTTTAAGTCTGGTTTGTGCATGTGCCTCATTATGGCATTCTTGTTCAGGTGTGTGTGCATTTCTGATGGGTGTCATCAGCCACGGCTCCAGTGTGTAACCAGCATCCCCCACTAGGTGACCGTAGGTGATGTCCCCACTGGCAAATCTCTGGTACAGCTGTGTCAGATATCAGATGTGAGAATCGTGATAGCTTCCAGGGCAGCCAGCACACACATATTCATTATAATGCCCTGGGCATCGCACACAACCTGGCAGTTGATGGAGGGGTGGCCCCTGTGATTGATGTAGGTCCTACCCTGATCACCAGGTGGTACTTTGATGCATATGTGCGTGCAGTCTATAGCACCCACTACCTCAGGATATTCTGCTATTTGGTGGAAGAGATGCATATTGCTGGCCAACACCTCATGGGTGTTGAGGAAATATATGTGCTCACTAGCATGTGCTGACATGGCATCCAGGAACTGGTGGAATACTCTGGATGCTGATGCCTGTGAGATCCCCATGATATCCACAGTTGAGCTTTGTGAGGTACCTGTGGCTAGTATTCCTAGGCCTACACATACCTTGGTATCCACTGGGATGGGTTCCCCTCGGTCCGTTAGGTGTGTCAGGCATGGCTGGCACAGCTCAACAACTTGCTGTAGGAGGTCCATGTCCACCCTATAGCACTCCACTATCTCCAGCTCATGTAGCCCCTGGTAGGTTACCCTGGGTCTGTACACTCTTATCTGTCTCCTCACTGTGGGTTGATCGGCAGCATTCACATCCTCACTACCCTCACCCTCTTGCACATGTTGTTGTATGTTGCCTGCTGCAGCCCCTATCATTTTGTAGTTTTGTTTGTTAAACATTCCCCACTTGTATACATTGGTAGTGTAGAGTATGGGAAAAAAACAGAGGGAAAGTGTTTGCATAGTAGTGTTCTGGGCTGGGCTGGTCTGCTGCCTGTATAATTGGCTGATTCTGATACATTTCACCTGCCAGCTATGCTAGTTCTCCTTGATTAATTTCCTGCTACTGTTTTCCTTTCCCATTGCCCTCCTGTTTAAGCCCAAGTGAGCGCCACACAAACACAGTGCTCAAATGTACACAGAGCTGCTATTTCCTGGTTTACCTTTTTTCTTTTTCTTTAACTCGGTGTGCGGCGCGCACACCCGCTTAGGCAATGTAAAGAGTACTAGGCAGACTCAGACACCCCCTTGCTTAGCTGTGCTTAGCTAGGAGCAAACCTGAGCCACAGGGCTCTAATCCGTTTACAGTATGCCTGACACCCCCCCGTGATGTCATCTAACTCTTAGGGTTGCACCAAGCTATTCCTGCTTTTACACTGTTGGGACCTGACTAGCATGCTGGGGTAAACTGGGATTCACTATCATTCTCCTCATTTGCATAGGATTGCCTACTAATGCATAGTAACATGTCTCACACTGTGCCTCCCCCCTTAGCAACCACTATTCACTGGCTGTGTTGTCTCCTGTCTACCATTAACTTTAATGGCAGAGTAGTGATTTTAGTTAGATTGCTTATTTTAGGTTTATTTCCTTTTTTTCCCTCCGATCCCATTTGCGCGCCACTGCCCTATGCTTAAATAGCCAAGATTGGCTAAAAAAAATTAAAGTTTATTTTTTCATTTTTTAAGCTGTTTTCAGTGCCAATGGCCTTTTACTTGGCCATTGGCATGCTTCCTGACTGATATGCAGCCTTTATTTGGAACTGTCACGGCTCGGTTTTAGAATTTGCAGAAATTACTTACTAACCGAGTACATTTCTGTAGATTACACTAGTCCTGCATGGCCAGTTTCCAGCTTTCTGGATCGCAAATTCACCTCATTTGCATGGATTTCACCTGCAAATGGGGTAATTTGCATACAGGGGCTGAGTCCGTGCAGGACTAGTGCAGGAGCCCTCGTGCATGCCCCTGCAGGCTATTCCTGGATCACACAGCAGACATATTGCCTGCTAGAGGTCCTGCACTAATCCTGCACACCATGCAAGGCTTGCAGAATCTGGGGGTTGATGTCTTTTAGGGGTCATTTGTATTATCCATTACAAGAGATTTAAGGTCTCACACAGTGAAAACTCTAGCTTGGCTGTGTTTTTCTTGCAGTTTTGTATTGAATAGTTTCCTTTATACCATTTGGTTTGTTTTTAATATATATAGATATATATATATATATACATATATGTATATATATATATATATATATATATATATATATATATATATATATATATATATATATATATCATATATAACTGATAATATAAAACTGATATTATTAAACAGCCCCAGTATCTTGGTTTCTTTTAACATGCTTTTGAACTACCACAAAACAGATGGGATCTTGTTTAAACAACTCATCCAAATACAGTATCTCAGGAACAAAGAAATGCCTTGTTTCTTAAAATTTAAGTAAGGAGAAAATCTCTGCAGATTAAAAATCAACAAAATGCACTATTTTAGATGTCTGGTATAATAGGAAAACATGTCTCTGGCCAGCAGGATGCACTGTTTCATTATCCATGATTGCAAATAAAGCCTGTATTTCATGTGCCACTCAATAAACTCTCTTAGAAACAAGCTTAGATGTTATGCATTAGAAATGACTGAAAAAGTTGGGATGTAAGAGACATTGTAAGATGCAACAACTTTATCTGTATACCCAATTCTAAACACAGTACTTGAGTCCTTTTTTATGTTCCTTGTGGTTATTATCTGCTCAGGTAATTGAAATAGTTGTTAAGAGAACTCCCTGCAAGTGTTGATAGCATTATGACTAATTATTCTGACAGTTTTGTCTCCGATGCATTCAGGGGTCCTTTACCTTACCCTCCCTTACCCATAGCTATGATGGAAACATGCAGTGACAGCAGGAAATGCAGCAGCAAGAGCTCAGCGAATGAAAACATATTAACTGCTATATTCCCAACACTCCTTAAACAAAAAGTCTGTGCTGGTACAATTCTCACGTGAGCTTTTTTGCTTTGCTGAAGATGGGGTTACATGCTGTGAAATAAATTACCTTGCCCATGTACACTGCATGGACACTCTTTCAAAAGATGTTGCCACATTACGTTGTAAAACATATTTATTTACAGAACATCAGGCACGCAAAGGCTTGGCTAGGCGCTGTAGCTAATGTTTTTCACGTAAACTGTTTTTTTAAGTAATTCATCACAGAAGTAGTTCCTATGGTATTGATAAAACACATTGCTATGAGAAGTGACTATTAAACACTCATTTTCTTTAGTTTAAGTAAGCTGTATGAAAAGAGACATTGAAAGGATTGTGATGACTGAAACAATTAGGTGGACACCTAAATGTTGCTAAACATTCTAGAATTCAGTGCTCCTTATGTCAAATGAAAAATAAATCATGTTGATTTTTCATTGATTATAATGTGCAAGATAAATTAAAAGTACTATAAAGTAGATGCACGTGCCATCTTCCAGCACTTGAGTTCACAGCATATCTCTGTACTGTCCCCTATTGTACAGAATATCCCTGATTTTGCATTGTATTTTTGCCCTATGCCTCATACAGTTTGCCATTTTCTGGTAAATCACTGAGGATTACAGTCAGTAATGCCAGATATTAGAGTTCCAAACTTTTTATGGCTCAGAAAATCCATATTGTTGCAAAACATGTTTTCCTATTAACCTTTTTTAAATAGAGGAGCTTATTCGGCAGAACATACAGTATTCATCATTTACAAACAACGATTTTATACAATATCATTAAAGTGATTTATATTTCTGATTGCCATTACAATCAAAGCATAAATGCAGTTTTTATCACTGACCAAGTGCAAGAGCTCAGAGACTGATTATTCTTTTAACACCTCAGATGCATGAGATGAGAACTGCACCCATTTTTACCTGGACCATAGTTAGAGTTTTGCCCCTCTACAGTGCTGCACTGGACAATTTTATATATCCTTGAGAAATGTATCCACTCTCAGTAACTAACTTATCAGTTAAACAGCAACCTCTTCTTCCCATCTTAATATGGATTTTTCTCCTCCTCCATTACTGCAACTGCTTTTTATCTTTCCTTTACACTACTCATACAATTTAAAGACAACAATTACCTAGTGTCATCAGTCTTCTTTGACTTATCAAAAGCTTTGAATACAGTCTGTCACTACAAACTTCTGTGCCAACTCTCATGCTTTCATCACTCTCCTTCAGCCATGGAATGGTTCAATATCTACTCCACTATTAGGACCCAAAGTGTAAAATGGCAACAATCCAAATCCACCTTTCTTTCCATGCCAGTTGGATTTCTTCAGGGCTAAATACTTGGCTCCCTACTTTTCAAAATATTCATCAACAGCCTTCCTCTTGCCTCCATTAATACTGGGACTGGGAGAAGAAGTTACCGTTTGAAAGATACATTAGTAATCGAGAGTACATGGAAGATTCAACCATTTCTTACATAACCCCTCATGCTTCAAAACATCACCCATTTCTGTGTCTGTCTCTCTGTTTCACCTTTTCTAAATCCTGGCTCAAACAGTTGAACTTTACACTAAATCCTAAAAAAAATAAGGTAATGCTAGACACCCCAAGTTGAACAACATAAAACAAACCACATTTCTTTCTCCAGTGGACGCACCATTGAATTTGTTTCCCAAACAAAGCTCCTAGGTATCATCATGATTTAATGAACTGTAAAATTTGACATCCATGCCCAACATAATCAAGTAAACAAACTAAAAACATGGACTGCTATACAGTGCAAAATCCTATTTAACAGAATGCTCTCACAGATGCAAAACAATTACCTACTTATTTTATACACTGTCATATGGTGCTCCCAAATTCACAAATTTGCATGCAAATCAGCTTGCAGAACTTAAGGTGAACATGACAAGATTTTGCAGCCAGTTCTTCAGATGGACAATACCATGAAGATAATATTTTGATAGCTATCTTAAGTGAGGATTATATTTTGTACTTTCTGCAGTGCTGTACAACCATAGAGCTGATATATACAAGTAAGGGGAGGGGTTGCAGGGTTTTGTTATTTACTGAAAGTGGCATTCAGCAATATTTTTTGAAACATATTGTCATTCAGACCAAATTGTGTTTGAGAAATCATAATAAATCCAACCTGAGCAGTGATTCAGTAAAATAGCTAAGTTTTCTATCAATATGGACAATAGAATCCACCCCTGCACTGTACTGCACTGCCATAAGACAACTCATTTGGTTCTAATGACCAGATTACTTCAACTATTCTTAACTAAAAATAGCACATAAAATATATCATCCCAGACAGGTGCTCATCCCTTAAGAATTTTCTTTAGTCTTATATGCCTACTAAACAAAACATTTATCCTTTGGTCACTTCCTGACCTACATCACTCCCTCCTTCCATCCCCTAACTCCCACTGTGACTCCTTTTGCTCTAGCTATGTTAATAAAATCTAGAACTTCTTATCTACCTCCAACTGGCAGATCAGCAAACCCACTCTCTTTAAGTCCTTATTAAAATCATATTTTAGGAATACCTGGACCTTACACTGTACATCTTCAAAAGAATAAGCCTGTTCTATCTCTGATGGTATTTTTCCATGTATTATTTCCTTTTTCCTATGTAGTTACAAAGGACCTTATTTTTTTTAGATGTAACTGCAATACCCTTAGCTAATCACCTGGACGTTGCCCTCATTGTACTGTACTCCTTACTTAATCTTCCTAATGTTTTAAAACCTTCGTCCCTTGAAAAAATACTGTATTTGTTTCCTGACAGTCAGAAGGTGACATGCTCTACTGCAGTATGAAATCCTTTTCTGACTGCTTCCAGAATGTGAAATGCTCTAATGCCATTTGCATTATGTCTTTATCATATTATGTACTTATTCATATCTTCTGTAATTGCTACTATAATATCACTTACAGTTGTGCATTATTTCATTATTTCATTATTTTCTTTACCTTATGAATAAGCATTATACGAGGCTCTGTATTGTCTCTGTATCTTATATGTGTATGTACAACTGTACTATATGTTTGTATGTATATTTTTGTAATGTGTACTGCCTACTGATTGTTATTTTTTTGGAATTTTTTTTTCCCTTGCCCACCACTGAAAAAGAGTTTCCAACCCATTTGGACTATCCATTTGACAAATGCATAAATAAATAAATAAATAAATGCAAAACAACCATTATTCCAATAGTCCTAGACATAGATAGCAAATATTGCTTTGATCAAAATGTCTCCACAATGGTTTAGAAATCATTTGACTTTATACAGCTTGTAGTAGCATCTCTAGCCATGATTGAGAGAACGGGTGGTACTCCTAGTCCAGGGCTATGGAAGTGCATAGTGTGCATCTACAGACAGTGGCATTATGTGGATATGCAAATAAGGTCAGCCTAATTTAGTTGTGTTGAATTCAGAAATGCAGAGCAAAATCTGTAATCATGCCCCATTTTTTGAAATGTGTAAGTTGTGCAAAGGCTGTCTTTTCATATGTGAGACCTATTTTGCAGTTCTGTAAGTTGCATGTGCCTTGGCATATTGCAGGTAAGAGCTGCTGAGCACCATCACATTTAAATCATTATAGCAAAGCTGTCGACTGTGCATCAGCTGAAAGCATATATTTTTTTAAATTAAAGATGTTAGAACAGTTTCATATTGAGGTATCCTTTTGTGGATACCCTGATTGTTTCATTAAATAATAAAAAGGGGATGATAGGAAAGACTGAAAAAGGGTTGACAAAGAGGGGAACACACAGTAGAAAAATCAACAGGGTTTGAGCTAGAGGAGGTGGGAGAGGATGGGCACTAGTTTTTGGTGGAGGATAGACCCTCCCCCCCATTTTTCAAAAATTTTTTTTTGGTAAGGGGGTAATGGAGGTGGTAAATAGGGAAGATAGTATAGAAGGAATGGTAAGGGAAGAGGGGCTGAGGAAGGCTCAGCTGAGTACCCAGTCCAGAGAGCCTAAAACATGTCCACTGCCAGATGATGTTGCAGTGGAGGTCCCCGATGTTGAGGGGGTAAGGGCCTGTTGTTGGAAATGAAGAGAGGCTTTGACTGGCATAATTCTCTTGTCCACTACATCTTCCAGTATGTCCTCAGCCAAACTCTGAAGCTCCCATTCAGTGAGACTTGCCAGACTGGCACATATTGGAGTGCCTGCAGGACCTGCACCTCCACTCCAGTCCTGTGAGGATGGCCCTGGATGGCAGAGGGTGATCTCTTCCTATCCTGGGAGGTACGTCCCTGGACTGCTTCGGAGGGATTTGAACCTGTATAAAAAAATAAATAAATAAATTGGAGAGAACCAAAACAACAATAACAAGAAACACATAAGCAAAATAGTAAATAAAAAGAAAAAAGGGTGAGGAGAGACAAAAACAGAAAAAAGTACAATAAATCCACACAATAAGGGTGCAATGCGAGACATCAAATCAACAAACTATTCAGAAGAATATCTTTATTGAAGTTAAGTTGTGTATGGGCAGTGCTTATGCATACATTTGGGGTAGTGATTGCAGAAATGCTTATGTAACTTGGACAAATGTGTAAGAGTAGTGCTTATGCATACTTGTGATGAATTGAAATGGCTTTGTGTTTCAGTTCCATACTTTTCAAATGAAGTTTACAGTACACAGTCAACAAACATGAAAGAAATCAGTAACTACTGTAGCTAATCATGCTTAAAAATGAAATTTTCCTTCATCTTTTCCTGTCTTCCTTGGCATTTCTTTCAGCTGCAAAGATACAACAGTTGGTGCAGGATTACCACTGAAGTCAGTTTTAAAAGCATTGATGTACTACTGTTTATGCTCCCCTTGATTATGTGTAATAATTTGTACTATGGTTACTTAAGTATTAAATATCTTATAGACACCTGTTACTCTTACCAGAAGATTCTACCAGCCTCTTGGTTCTTCTCTTTTCTTGTTGAGAATTGTATAGTACTTCTTCCTCAGCTACAAGTAAAAGAGAGGATAATCTTGTTTACCTGTATTTGATATATATATATATGTCTTATATTCCCTTGTAATCATTTTCATTTCTGTCTTATCCTGTCAGATTGTAAGTTTAGAATGCTTACGTGGGTGAATTATTAAAAATCAGTAGTGAAGTATTCTACTGCATTGTGTAGGGTAGTGAAGTAAGCATGCAAGTCTGTCTTATGTTTTAAAGCATGCATGTATCACTCTGTGGAAAACGTGAACTCCAAAGGCTGAAATGTAACAATTCAAGGAAATGTGAGCATCCTTTTCTGTAGAACTTTGTCTAATGTACAATAATGAAATAAAACAACTTATTCTCTGAAAGGGTATTTGCAGCTCATCATTAAAGCAAAGTAACCCCCTCCCCTCCCCCAGTAAGTAGTCTGACTAGGGTGTGGTGAGGATCATTTCAGCCATGTTGCACGTACAGCAAGAATTGCTTATGTGCAAACAATTAAGTTTAGCAATTATTTTTGTTTATATTTAGTTACCTCTCACAACACCTGTCTTTTTGTAATAATTTGAAAAGGACTTAAAACTTTTTTAATGCAATGCTACACAATTCTTTACATCTGTAACTACGAGTTTTATTTATAACTGGTATTACATGCACTCAGTGTTGCTGATATTTGAACATTACTAATACATTTTCAGACTTAACTGGATGGATTACTAATATCATCTTCTTTACTAATATTTTACTGATATTTTTATTTATTACTGCAACCTCTTAATAGGTAACAGGATCATTTTCTCATGAATAGATGAATGTCTGATTACATGAATATTTTTTTCTTAATGCATTTGAGAATGTCAACTCAAATACATATTTGAAGATTGAGATATCCAACAGTTGAAGTACAAGTACTTGTACAATTTTTTCTACCTGCAATATATATATATATATATATATATATATATATATATATATATATATCGGGACTTCTATACTGAAATTGCAAACCATCGAAAATGAAATGTCACAGCACTTGTGTATGTTTAACGGGTCCCCTTCTAAAGACCGAACCGATTGATTCCCTAAGTGTGCGACAGTGACGGAGGTAGGAGTGGTCAGGTAAGTGAGTTTGGGTTAGGGTGCAGGTAGGTGAAGTGTGCGTTAGTGTCGGAGCTTGGGCTAGGGGTGGGTAAGTGAGTTAGGGTTAGGGTGCAGGTAGGTGAGTGAGTTAGGGTTAGGGTGCAGGTAGGTGAAGTGTGTCGGAGAACTTGGGCTAGGGGTGGGTAAGTGAGTTAGGGTTAGGGTGCAGGTAGGTGAAGTGTGCGATAGTGTCGGACCTTAGGGTTAGGGTTTGGGTCAGGGCTAGTGTGTATGGTATGTAGTGTAGTATAACTGTATTTATAACTTCTCTCCTGTATGTTCTGCACTTTCCATGTAGTCGATGTTTTCAATGTCGACGATTTCTGTTTTTGCTGTTATGTACTTTCGATGGTCTAGTCTCGATGTAGTCATTCTCGATGTAGTGTAAATTCGATGGTTTCATAGGGAACCATATATATATATATATATATATATATACACACACACACACACACACACACATATATATATATATATATATATATATATATATATATATATATATATATATACTGTATATGTCCAGCTATATATGGATTAAATTTTGTACTTACTGTAAAACTCTGGTCTTCTCACTCAACCGTCTCAGCCAACTGGTCAGCACTATGCTTTTGCAAGTCACTGCAAGGCACTACTGGCTATAGTGGGTTATACCTGTCAGGGTTGCCAGGTGTCACCCAACTCCTGCCAGATATTAATTTTTTTCAAAGTGCTGGTACGTGTGCATCCCTGGATCTTCTCCAGGTATGAGTCATGCAGAAGACAGAGCATGATTAGGGTCTCTTTCTCAGACCAGCCAGGAGTGTAGCCTCATGCCTTTGTAGGTGCTGCCATTGTTCGAAGAGCCAGAACCAGAATGAGGAAATAATGGTGAAGGCTGTGTTAACCAGGGTTAGAACCACTCCCTGTTGGATGTGACATCACCTTGACCAAACCCTTTTTTACTAGTATGATCATTAGACCAGGTATTGATAACATTGACAGGTTTGGTGTAACCACAAATGCATTGTTACACCCTGTTTTTTCTTAAAGGCAAACACTTACCAGCATACGCAACCACTAATAGAGTATTTCTAAGTTTATCCAAGTCAACTAGGTGCTGTCAGTAATATTTCTTCTGAATATTTTTACATTTTTTTTCTTACTTCTGCCTTTGGTTGCATACATTCAAGTACGACCTATTATTTTTTATCTTCATTTCTTTCTTTCTTTCTTTCTTTCTTTCTTTCTTTCTTTCTTTCTTTCATTGATAATTATTGGAGAAAGAAATGTCAAAACTAACGTGAGAAGGTATTTCTAGGACTTTTATATATGTATTTCTTGTTAGGGTGTGAGATACAGACCTGGATGGTCAGGCCAGGGATTAACATTCACATTCATTGCAACCTAACATTCAGATGACTCCATTTTAAAATTTACCACTATATCTATATATTACCTTGTTTTGGCCAAGCAGCATCTGTCTGTGAACAGTTTGGCATTGCTGCAGACTGTTGTGGAGTTTGCAGATGACCCCTTCTCAGACTCGATCAAGTTCATAATTGGCATAAATCTGGTATATGATGATGTCCTTTGTAACTTGTGTTTTACTATGATTCATAGACATGCATATAAATTAGCCCAATTTGCATACCAAACATGTAAATTGGCCTGAATGTGTGCTGTAAGGCTAAGTAGTGCCATACTGAATCATGAGTAGCAGTGATAGGCAGCAAATTACTTAGGATACCTCATACATCCAAAGTAAGAAAAACTTTATAAAATAAGTAGTAGTCATTAACAGGACAATTATCCGTTCCTGTCATAAAGGCCAATTGCAATGCATTTTAAACTGTATTGTGCTTTTACATTCAATGATTGCTTAATTATGGGAAACTGCTTGCAGTTTGTCTGGCATTTGCTTCTGTACACCAAAAATGTAATGATTGGGCAATACATTGTTGTTATTCTCCACACAACTTGGACCTTGTCATTGAACTTGTCACTGTTCACTCTGCATAAGACAGAAATACAGATGTTTAGTGAACTTGCTGTTTCACTAATGTCAGTGAGGGAGGAGTACTTGGCAATGGCAGACAGTACTGCATTTTTGTATTGAAAAATTAGAAGCTGTGTTCTTTGAAATCACAGTTGTATTAGATTGTTTCTGTTGCTGTGTTGTTGACAAGAGTAGTGGGCCAGTGGATTACACTTCAATTACTGACATCAGGCAGACATTGTGTGGCATGTGTTTGATAGTTGCCCTTTTATTTTATTTTTTTTTCCTGCATAGTACAGCTGGAGAATAAGGGATCCAGGCATAGACATGATAACTTTAGCTATGAGGAAAATCATGTAATCATGGCAGCACTTAGGACATATGGCCAACATATGGGAAACTGCAGTTTGGTAAAGGTGGGGCCCAGACATGCCTACAGGGGCAAAGCATGAAGCCAAGAGTTGTTGAAATCAGTGCAGTTGGAGGCAGAAACAGATCTATGGGACAGTGTAAGAAAAGTTTATTTTATTTATTTATTTATTTTACATTTGTTGACCGGGATAGTCTAACTGGATTTATGTCCATTTTCAGTAGAGTCCCGGGGAGATAAGCTCCAAGAGATTACTAGACTACTAACATACAGGTACTAGTTGTTATACAGTTAAATACTACAAATTTTAAACAGTTCAGGAATCTTCACAGTTTATACAAAAAACATGTTACAAGCATTAGATAAGATATTTTAGACTTTATGTACAAGACTTCATTAGTAACTAGAAAGTAATTGTTAAACAAATGCAAACTTAAAGTTTCAAAAGGCCATAATCCACGCTGGTGCAGCGGTAGCATTGTTGCCTCACAGCAAGAGGTTCTCCCATTCGATTCTCGGCTAGAGTGTGGGGAGTGCCTTCTGTGTGGAGTCTGCATGTCCTCCACGTGGTTGGGTGGGCATTCAAAAGACACATCCCTACCCCACCCCCAGCCCAGAAAACCACAATGAAAAACTTCTCAAAAGCAAACTTCACACTTCTCAAAACTGAAGTGGAATCCTTCAAGGCCCCAGGGCCAGTGGAAACTACGGCCCAAACTGCAGAATCCTATATAAACACATTCTACGGACATCTCCAGGAATACATGGATCATGCTATCCCAAACAAAATCAAGACCCAATCATGAAAAGGCAGGCGTCCAGTCTGGTGGACCCCAGCCATAAATAAACTGTACAACAGAAGGAGGAAGCTACTACATGATAGAGCAAAATACCTAAAAGGGAAGGCATCTTTGATCAGTACTAGCAAAAAATTATGATCCCTCATAAAATCCTCCAAGGCCAGCTTCGAGAGAAAAATTGCACAGGACACTAAAGACAATCATAAGGCTTTTTTCAGTTATGTTAGGAACCTGGGATGCAACTCCCAGACTTGTTCTGAGTTGATTCTAAACGACATAAAACACACTGAACCCACAGACATCGCCAATATCCTGGCAGACAGGTTCAGTGCAAACTTCTCCACCCCTCCCCCAAAAGAGCAAGTATCTATCCCGGCAGAGTGCAGCCTCCCAAACATCTCTGATGCTCAGGTGAAGGCCGCCCTCTCCAAAGCAAAAAACACTGCTTCCATGGGACCAGATGGCGTCCCTTGTTGCGTCCTACATGAACTCCAAGAAGAACTAATCCCTCAAGTAAAATTGCTGTACAATCTCAGCCTCACTACAGGATATGTGCCCAAAGAATGGCGTACAGCAACAGTGGTCCCACTCCACAAAGGTGGCGCCTCTACGGACCCTGGAAACTATCACCCAATAAGCCTGACTAGCCTAGTCTGCAAGGCTGTGAAGAGGATCATCATGGAACTCATAAACAAAGACATTGGAGACCTACAGACACTAGATCCTACCCAATTTGGCTTCGTCAAGGGCAGATCCTGCCTTTTGAACCTGGTCAACTTCTTCGAAACAGTCACCAAGGCCATAGATGAAGGGAAGGTAGTCCACACAGCCTATCTGGACCTCACAAAGGCATTTGACACAATACCCCACTCGGGCATCATAGATAAGCTATCCAGCCTAAATATAAACCCCTATGTCACGAGATGGGTTGCAAACTGGCTCAAAGACAGAACCCACAGAGTCAGAGTTGCTGGAGCCATGTCAGACTCGAAACCAGTCACAAGTGGCGTCCCACAAGGTTCTGTCCTGGGACCTCTCTTGTTCGGTATTTACTTTTCTGAGGTACAGGGCAACGTGAGAGGACTATGGCTCACCAAGTTCGCAGATGACTGCAAACTGGGTGCCATAATCGACTCTCCAGCTGACACAAACATCCTTCAAAAAGGTCTCGCAGAGATGGATAACTGGTGCCAGAGCCATGGTCTAAAGCTAAATGCTAAAAAGTGTATAGTCATACCCTTTGGCAAAAACAATGTGCCCACAAATTACCACATAGGTGGTAACCCATTAAGTACAGAGAAAGTAATTAGGGATCTGGGGACCCAAGTTAATAGCAAACTCTCCTTTGACAACCACATTGCCAAAGTGGTTAGAAAGACCTTCTACATAGCCCACCTCATCATGAAAGGATTCACATCTAGATCAAGAGAGGTAATCTTGCCCCTTTATTCATCCCTCATCAGGCCCATCATAGAATACAATGCTCCCTTTGGAATGTACCTTACCCAACACCTGCAGCAATTAGGAAGACCCAAAAAGTACCTCACCAGGAGGATCAAGGGACTCAAACAGATGCCATATGCTGCTCGGTTAAAAAAACTCCAGTTCTACTCAGTTGCATACCGCCTACTTCGAGGCGATCTATGCCTGACATATAAAGCTATGTCCAACCAGAATTAATGGACATGCTCCACCTCAGTAAATCTAAATCCCTTAGAGCCATGCGCTTGAGGGACTTGAACCTCAGCACAGAAATAAATAGAACATGCTGGAGGGACAGATTCATAACCCAGAGGCTCCCTTCGCTCTGGAATAGAATTCCAATTCATGTTAGGCAGAGCACCTCACTGACTCTCTTCAAGAAGAATCTTGATGAGTGGATGGGGGATCGTAGGTTTGTCCTGGGGATTACTTCCGTGTCACTATTAGACAGAGGCACAGTAAACTAAACTTTAAAAAGGGCACAATATACTCAAATCAAGGGGTGGCGTAAGCCAAACACAATCGGGCTAGGCTTATAAATGCCCCAGGGCAGATCCTAGTATGAACCTATGAACCTATAAATGGGCGTGCCTTCATTGAAGTTTGGATGTCGAGCTGGCACCTCGGCGTTCATGAAAATCTACTGCCAATCATTAGCGGACCGGAGTTCCACTGTGGCGACCCCTAACTGGGAAAAGCCGAAAGACAAACAACAACAACATGTGCTAGAAGCAAGGCCAGACGGAATACAATTTCCAGGACCAGTATGGGGGGTGGCTCTAAATCTTATTAAGTTAACATGAGATAATGAATTCCTTCTGTCCATTCATGGGGATGACTGTTATATAGAACATGATGCAACTAGAATAAATAGAGGTGGCATGGACATTGTTTCATCAAATCAATGTTTGCAGCTCTGCAACGGCATCTGCATTCATCCACTCTTGAAGGTTGATTTAAAGTATACATATTGTAAATGTTTAACACTGAATGATGACAAACTGTGCTGCAATTAAACATGTCACGATTCACTATTATTAGCTCATCCTTGTACATCAGCAGCTAATGAGCTGAATGGAGGAGGGGCACAGCCACAACTCTTTGCTGAGATTTCAGACAACCAGAGGCTTCTGAGCTTCCTAAGAAAATATTACTTGCCTGTTTTCTTACTTATTTTTACTATTTATTGCTTATTCTTACCATTTATTGCCCTTTTTATTGTCTGCTGCTAACTTTGCAATCATTGAATGTAAAAGCACAATACAGTTTAAAATGCATTGCAATTGGCTTTTAAAACACTATGACAGGAACGGATAATTGTCCTGTTAATGACTACTACTTATTTTATAAAGTTTTTCTTACTTTTGGATGTATGAGGTATCCTAAGTAATTTGTTGCCTATCACTGCTACTCATGATTCAGTATGGCACTACTTAGCCTTACAGCACAAATTCAGGCCAATTTACATGTTTGGCATGCAAATTGGGCTGTATTTTATTACTATAAACAAACTGCACTGTTTTATTGGAATTGTCTGGTTTACTGGGCCTGTTAAATCATTTTAGTTACTGTTTTCACTGTCTGAAAACTTTTTTAGCCATTGTCACTGTTTGAAAGGTATTAACTGGAAATGTTCTCCATTTGTTAAGCATCTGTTTGTTTGTTCTGATTTTGCTGCCAAGGAGTGTATCATAAAACTGATTTGTTTGCAGTTAAAAGCATTCTCTAGAGTCACCTTGCTCTTTTTTTTTTAACTTTTATTTAGTGTCTCATTGCTGTTTTACCTGCTGTGATAAACATTTCTGTAGTGTTTTCTACCTAAAATAGTGCTGCTAGTAGCTGTAAAATAGTCCAGACTCAGGATTGCTTTTTCTGGGCCTGTTTGTTTGTTCTGATTTTCCTGCCAAGGAGTGTATCATACAACTGATTTGTTTGTAGTTAAAAGCATTCTCTAGAGTCTCCTTGCTTTTTTAAACTTTTATTTAGTGTCTCACTGCTGTTTTTCTGCTGTGGTAAACATTTCTATAGTGTTTTCTGCCCAAACTAATGTAGCTAGTAGCTGCAGCATAGTCCAGACTCAGGGTTGCTGTTTCTGGGCCTGGTTGTTTGTTTGTAGTGGCTGTTTATTCTGAGCACATTTTCCAGGCCATCTTGGATTACAAAGGGCCCTTCTGCAGTATAGTGAGAGGATTGTACTGATTGGTTTTTGGCTGGAAAAGGTTGGCTGGTCTAAAGCTTAGAGTAAGTACCTCATAGGTTCTTTTCAGCTTCTATTAAAGTCATTTTAAGTTTTAACCTTAGGGTATTTAACCCCCACCCTTGAGTGGGTTTCTGCTTGGTTGCTCATTATGCAGCACTGCAGACTGCTGCAGAATTGTATTCCACAGCCGGACAGATAATTTTGACAATTTTTCCCTTAGATACAGCTGTATCCCAACAGTGTAGTTCCTCATCTTTATTACATTTCCAGGCAAAGTGGCAGTACTAGTGAAGCTATGTAAGCACCACATTGTAATAATGGCCTCAAGAGTTTTTCTGCAGTCACACTTTACCTATTAGTGTAGCATTACGCCTAGCCTCTGAGGTATTAACACAGCTCACCCACTAGTTATTCCTACATGTGATCCCTTTCCTACCATATTCCTATTTCTGACCCTATATATTCATCTAGCACCATGAACGGGCAATTTCCAACAGTTTTTCCAGCAAGCTTAATCAACATGGGTATCCCGAGGCATTGTAGCAACTGCCTCATGTACACAGACAACCCTCTACTTCTAGTCCACACAAAATTAACATGTGAGAGATGCAGTTATATTAAAAACATTGAATCAATGCTTTCTCACACTCCAGTGAATACATCTGACACTGAGCGGGTTGTCAGCAAGCACATCTCATCACCTGCTCCACCCAAACCCACATGATACATACCTACATACATGGAGGTCCTCACCACAAACTTACTGAAACAACAAAGACCTCCCAAACACAAACACAAGCATGCTACACATAATACTTCCTCTGCAGAACACAATACACAGAATAGCTCATGCACCAGCGTCTCACCTGTCAAGCTCATAAGGCTAAACTCTGCTAAACCTAACATATTAATCATAGGAGACTCCATCGTGATGTCCCTCTCACCAGGCTGGATAATGAGGTCACATTCAACTGTCTGTCAGGTGCCAGGATCTGCCACATCATACATGCACTGAAGTCCCTCAAAAATAGGTACCATTATGCCTTTGTCACAGTCCATGTTGGAGTGAACAACTTGAGATGTACCTCTCTGGACTATATGAAGAAAGACATGACTGAGCTCTTGGACTATATTTCTCAGGCAGGTATGTCCTTAACCTTAAGTAGCAGTTTGCTTTCACCTAGAATGATGCCTCAATGCAAACAGAAAATGATTGACTTCAATAATTGCTAAGTTTTTGGTGTCATTCTAAGGGGATCCAGTATCTGTCAGCCTGGGATGACATGATTGACGGACCTTGATGCTTTGCCAGAGATGGTCTTCATCTGTTACCCCTAGGATTTTGGCTACTGGCTAAGGCTCTTGCAACCCCCCATAGTGCCTTTTTTAGGCAGTGTCACAAGGACAAAACTCCCAATGTAAAAATACCAACCAAAAACAACCTCAAGATCATGTTGCTAAATGCTAGGAATCTTAACATGAAACTGCACTCACTGGAAACAGTGTCACCCTGGAGGACGCAGACATTTCTGCAGTCACAGAGACCCGGATAAAGGCTGTGGAGAGTACGCCAGCCATACTAGGTTACACCTCCTTCCACACGTTCAGACCACAAACTGAAGGCAAAATTACTAAAGGAAGTGATGTATCAATACTCATCAAGGATAAATACACCTCCAGATTGGTTAAACTGTATGACACCCTAGAGATACTTCAGGTGCAATTAACTCTTGGTAGGACACCTATTCAAGTCATTGCCAGCTACAGAACCCCCTCCATGAATCAGGACACCCACTCTGCCTATTTGGAACAACTTGGGTCTATCAAGAAATATCCTGACACCATAGTTTTGGGTGATTTTAACTACCCCAGCATTGACTGGGTGAATTACTCATGCCAAACTCACTTGCCCAAAGGTTTATCGACTTTGTCAACTCCAATGCCCTGGATCAGCTGGTTGAGACCTCCACCAGGGGAGCCAACATCCTGGACCTGGTGCTTACAGATATGAGAGACCACTGTAGCTCCCCCACTGTGAGTTCATTCCTGGTGAGATGTGACCACAAATCAGTCTCATTTGCGGTAACTATCACACCTGACCCTCCCTTAGCAGAAACTAGACTAAAAAACTTCTCCAAAGCAAATTATAACCTCTTATAAGATGGCATAAATAGCTTCATTGCACTTCTTCCCTCAGATGGAACCAGTAACTATGCTGAGCACTACACCAGTGTCCTATACATGCACCTGTATAACTGCATTGACTCAGCAGTACCTGTTAAGACCAAAACAAGCTCTTCAAGGAAATGAAAACCTGCCTGGTGGACAACTACCATTGACAGGCTTTACAATAAAAGGAATAAACTGGTGCCCAAGAGTAAGAAGGAGCAGGTTCTAAATTGGAAACAGTCCCTCCTCAGCTTAAATAAGCAAATAAGACTTCTTTTGAAGTCCTCAAAGGCAAACTATGAATCCAAGTTAGCTTCCTCAACCAAGGACAACCATAAGGCATTCTTTAGTTACATCCATAACCTAAAAGGTAAGGCTCAAATTTGCACTGAACTGGTAGTTAATGGTAACATATATACTGAGCCAGTGGACATCACTAACCTGCTAGCCAACAAGTTTGATGAAAACTTCACTCCCCAACCCTACCACACTTACCTCATGACATCCTTACCACCTGTCTCCTACCTTGTATCTCTAAACAGCAGGCTGTAAATACCCTCTCTAAGGCCAAAAACACAGCACTAATGGGGCCTGATAACATTCCAGGCTGCATCCTACATGGGTTCAAACAAGAATTAGCATCACCACTGGCTACTCTTTTCAATCACAGTCTAAGCACTGGCTTCATCCCAGCTGAATGGAAAACAGCCACCGTTATCCCCCTGCACAAAGGTAGTGCTTCTACTGACCTTGGGAACTACAAACCTATTAGTCTGACTAGCCGTATCTGCAAGGTCATGGAGAGAATCATCATAAACCTTATCAACAAAGATATTGGTAATCTCCAAACACTAGATACTACACACTTTGGATTTGTCAAGCGGAGATCATGCTTGTTAAACCTGGTGGACTTCTTCGAGACAGTCACAAGGGCCCTGGACGAGGGGAAATCTGTGAATACAGCCTACCTAGACCTGGCCAAGGTATTTGATACTGTCCCTCTCTCGAGCATCATTGACAAACTCTCTCAGCTAGACATCAACCCTTATATTGTAAGGTGGCTCTCCCATAGAACCCATACAGTCAAAATAGGGGAATCCATCTCCAACAGCAGACCCGTTACCAGTGGTGTTCCACAGGGATCACTCCTGGTACCTCTGTTTGGAACTGATTTCTCTGAAGTACAAGCTAAAACCAAGGAACTGTGACTGAGAAAGTTTGCTGATGACTGCAAACTGAGTGCAGTCATAAATCACCAAAAGATGACAACGTCCTTCAAGAAAGTCTTATGCCTACAAATGATTGGTGCCAAAGTCATGGCCTCAAACTCAATGCAAAAAATGTATTATGACCTCTTTCTGCAAGAGTGATGTTCCTGCAAATTACCACATTAATGGCAATACCCTGGTGAGAGAGCTGGGCACTCAGGTTGACAGCAACCTTTGATCCCTGTGTCTCCAGATTGGTACGAAGGGCATTTTATATGGCTCACCTTATAAGTAAGGGCACTGGCTTGAGAAAAGTGAAGTTATCACCTCCTTGTACTCTTCACTCATTAGGCCAATAATTGAGTATAACGGCCCTTTTGACATGTACCTTTCAAAGCACCTGCAGCAACTGGAGAGACCACAAAGGTTCCTTACAAAGAAAATTCAAGGTCTTCAGCAGCTGTCCTATGTGGATCAGCTGAAATCACTGTTACATTATTCTGTTTCATACAGACTACTCTGCCTTGCATAAAAGGTGATCTCTGACCCCGCTTTATTGGAAATGCTGCTCATCCGAAAGTCAAATGACACATGGGTTACTCACTCTAAAGACCTAAACCTGGTATGTCACATCAATAGAACCTGCTGGAAGGAAATATTTGTCTCCCAGAGGTTACCACATCTTTGGAATGGATTCCCACATCACATCAAACAGAGCACCTCATTGGCCCTCTTCAAGCACAATTTGACGACTGGATGGGTAACCATAAATTCAGAAATAAAATCAATGTTCACCAGGTCACCAAACCATGCTAAATAAAATAAAATGATGACCAAGAAGGTAAAGCAATGAAGCACGGACCGGTGCTGGCAAGACAAGCCAGAGTTTAATAAACACAAAGCACAAATACATAAACATCACACAGTACGTTTTCGTTTATCCTACTTCATCAGATGTGGGCTGATACCATGCAAGAACCTTTTATACTATAAGCTATGTCCTAATTAGCCAATCACAATTACTAAATGTGTATACACATAGTCATAGGTTCATAGGTTCATAGGTTCATAGGTTCATAGGTTCATACTAGGCTATCTGCCCTAGGGCATTTACAAGCCTAGCCAGAGTGTGTTTGGCTTTTGCCACCCATTTTAAAATGAATTTTGCTATGCCCTTTTTCGAGGTTAATATACTGTGCATCTGTCTAACAGTGACACAGAAGTGATACCTGGAGTAAATCTACGATCTCCCATCCACTCATCAAGATTCCTCTTGAAGAGAGTCAATGAGGGACTCTGCCTAACCTGGACTGGGATTTTATTCCAGAATGAAGGGAGCCTCTGGGTTATGAATCTGTCCCTCCAGCATGTCCTATTTATTTCAGTGCTGAGGTTCAAGTCTCTTGAGCGCGTAGCTCGATGGGATTTGGATTTTCTGAGGTGCAGCATGTCCATTAATTCCGGGTTGGACATGGCTTTATACGTCAGGCATAGATCGCCTCTGAGCAGGTGGTATGCCACTGAGTAGAGCTGGAGTTTCTTTAACCGGGCAGCATATGGCATCTCTTTGAGCCCTTTGATCCTCTTGGTGAGGTACTTTTGAGGTCTTTCCAGTTGCTGCAGGTGTCTGGTAAGGTACATCCCAAAAGGGGCATTGTACTCAATTATGGGCCTGATGAGGGATGAGTAAAGAGGCACGATGACCTCCCCTGATCTAGATGTGAATCCCTTCATGATTAGGTGGGCTATATAAAATGATTTTCTAACCACTTTGGCCACGTGGTTGTCGAATGAGAGATTGCTATCAACTTGGGTCCCAAGGTCCCTAATTACTTCTTCCATACTTAATGGATTACCATATATGTGGTAATTTGTGGGCACTTTGTTTTTGCCGAAGGGGATGACTATACACTTTTTGGCATTTAGCTTGAGGCCATGGCTCTGGCACCAGTTGTCTGTTACTATGAGGCCCTTTTGTAGGATGCTTGTGTTGGCTGGAGAGTCAATTATGGCACCCAGTTTGCAGTCATCTGCGAACTTGGTCAGCCATAGTCCTTCCGTGTTGGCCTGTACCTCCGAGAAATATATACTGAACAAGAGAGGTTCCAGGACTGAGCCTTGTGGGATGCCACTTGTAACTGGTTTGGAGTCTGACATGGCTCCAGCAATTCTAACCATGTGGGTTCTGTCCTTGAGCCAGTTTGCAACCCATCTAGTGACATAGGGGTTTATGTTTAAGCTGGTGAGCTTATCTATAATGCCCGAGTGGGGTATTGTATCGAAGGCTTTTGTGAGGTCCAGGTAGGCTGTGTGGACCACCTTCCCCTCGTCAATGGCCTTGGTGACTGTTTCAAAGAAATCAACCAGGTTTAAGAAGCAGGATCTGCCCTTAACAAAGCCGAACTGGGTAAGATCTAGTGTCTGTAGGTCCCCAATATCTTTATTTATGAGGTCCATGATGATCCTTTCCATAGCTTTGCAGACCAAGCTAGTCAGGTTTATGGGGCGATAGTTTCCAGGATCCGTTGAGGCACCACCTTTGTAAAGAGGGACCACTGTTGCTGTACACCACTCTTTGGGTACATATCCTGTAGTAAGGCTGAGATTGAACAGTAGTTTTATGTTTGGGTTTAGTTCTTCTTGGAGTTCATGTAGGACGCAGCCTGGGACACTGTCTGGTCCCACTGATGCTGTGTTTTTTGCTTGGAGAGGGCGGCTCTTACCTGAGCATCTGAGATGTTAGGGGGGCAGCACTCTGCTGGGATAGATATTTGCCCTTTTGGTGGGGAAGGGGGGGAGAAGTTTGCGCTGAACCTGTCAGCTAGGATGTTGGCAATGTCTGTGGTTTCGGTGTATTTTTTTGTCATTTTGGACTAATTCTGAGCATATCTGGGAATTCCCACCCAGGTTTCTAACATAACTAAAGAAAGCCTTGTGATTACCCTTAGTGTCCTGTGCAATATTTCTCTCGAAGCTGGCCTTAGACAATTTTATGAGTGCCCGTAGTTTTTTGCTAATACTGATCAGAGATGCCTTCCCTTTTTGGGATTTTGCTCTATCATGTAGTAGCTTCCTCCTTCTATTGTATAGTTTGTTTATGGCTGGGGTCCACCAGACAGGACGCCTGCCTTTGGAGGATTGGGTCTTGGTTTTGTTTGGGATTGCATGATCCATGCATTCCTGAAGGTGTTCATAGAATGCGTTTATAAAGGATTCTGCGGTCTGGGCCGTATTTTCCACAGGCCCGGGGGCTTTGAAGGATTCCACCTCAGTTTTGAGGAGTGTGAAATTTGCTTTAGAGAAGTTTTTCACTGTGGTTTTCTGTGCAGGGGCTGGGGTCGGGATGTGAATATCTAGTGAGATTAATTTATGGTCTGATCTTACCAGTGAGGGATACACTTCTGGTCTGGAGCATAGAGTCACCATGTTGGTGATGATCAGGTCCAGTATGTTTTCCCCTCTTGTGGGAGTGGTAACAAGCTGTTCCATAGCATTTGAGTTTATAAATTCTAGGAACCTTTGGGCTAGGGTGTTGGAGCTAGAGTAATGCTCCCAGTCTATGTTTGGGTAGTTGAAGTCGCCCAATATAATGGTGCTTGGAGAGACCTTCATATTTTCCAGTGTTCTCAGGAAGGCTGAGTGGGGTTCCTGGGTTTGGGAGGGTGGTCTGTAGCAGGCTATAAACTGGAAGGCAGTTTTACCCACTGTTAGTTGCACATGGATAGTCTCTGATACTTCATGCTGTGCCACCAACCTGGAGGTGTGGGTATCTTTGACGAATATTGATACCTCCCCTCCTTTTGTGGTTCGGTCCAAGTTTTGGGGCCGAAAAACATGGTATGAGGTATAACCTGGTAGTGCTGGGGTGCTCTCGGGAGCCTTGAACCAGGTTTCTGTTACTGCACAGATATCGATGTTCTCCATGCTAAGGAGAGTTTCGAGTGCGTGCATCTTGAGGTTTAGACTTCTGGCATTGAGTAGCATTACTCTTAGTTTCTTATCCCTTGTGATACCTATGGAGGTGGGTTTGTCTTTTGAGCCTTGCCTAAAAAAGGCACTATGGGGGTGGCAAGAGCCTTTGCCAATATCCGAAAGCCCAGGGGTGACAGGTGCAAGCCGTCCCTAGCGAAGCATCGTGGCTTGTCGAGCATGTCATCCCAGGCTGACAGGCATTGGATCCCCTTTGAATGACACCAATAATTAAGCCAATTGTTAAAATTGATCATCTTGTCTTCATATTGTGGCATCATTCTTGGTGAGGGTAAGATGCTACTCAATGTCAGGGTCATACCGGCCTGGGCTACATGCTCAGAGAGCTCCTCTATGTCATATTTCATGTAGTCCAGGGAGGTACGTCTCAGGTCATTCACACCTGCATGGACAATGACTGATTCATATTTGTACTTGCCTTGGAGCGACCTGAGTGCTTGTGTTATGTGGCGGATCCTAGTGCCCGACAGGCAGCTCACCGTGACCTTCTCCTTGTTCAGCCTGGTGAGTGGGACGTCAGTGTGCCTGACAATAAAGTCACCTATTACACGTGTATCAAGTGTGTTGTTTAGCCTTAAGGGCTGTGACTGTTCGGCACACTGGCTTTGTGAGCTATGTGTTGCACGTGTTTTGTTTTGGGGTAGCGGTTGCTTGGGTGTCTGCTTTGGAGGTCTCTGTTGCTTAAACAGATTTTTATTTAGAGCCTCCGAGTATGTTTTTGTGCGTTTATGTGTTTGGTTTGCTGTCGTGGTAGGTCTATGTGAGACTGGAATTGTAGTGAGTGTGGTTTCCTTCTCCTCCTGACTGGTTACGCCAGTACTGAGTTGAGAGAGCTTAGCCTCCAGTTTGGCTATATGGTTGCATCTCTCACATGTGTTGGAATTTGTTGGGAGGAGGAGAGGGTTGTCTGTGTACATGAGGCAGTTGTAACATTGCCTCAAGATTCCCAGATTCACCAGCTGGACCAGAGAGGAGATTGACAACTGACCTTTGGACATGCTAGAATAGTATTGGGAATTCCTTTATAATTGAAAAAAGGGCCAATGGGGAACAAGGTACTCAAGGGGAGTTTGTGAGGGTGTAGTGCTTTTAATTTTTTAGTGCTGACTTATATAATTGCTTTAGTGAGCAAGTGCCAGGCTTTAGAGTAGGAATAGGGAGGGTGGCCTAATGGTTAAGGTGTTTGCCTTACAAACGCAAAGTGCAGGGTTTGAGTCTCACAAGGGATAATTGGCTAGGCTTAAAATAGCTCGCAAGTGCAGTTAGCCTAGTACTAATCTATGAACCTATGAACCTTTATTATGAGAACTAGATCAGTTCTAAGGGAAAAAGTGAAGAGCAGACTTTGTGGAGCCGAGAATGGTTTAAACCCAATTAAGCGGCGTTGCCCGATGCTGCCCTATGCGCAAAATTGCACAAAGCCATGCTAAAGTGGGTTTTATACAAGGGGGACTTGAAAGAGCTAGAAATTGGCCCAAAATGGCCAATAGACTACCAGATTCTTGTGCTGGGAACACTCCTCCAGGGATAGATAGGCTGCTCTAAGCCCCCCACTGCCACTGGTGAACAAAGAAGCCTCCCTTTATCCAATAAAGGAAATGGGCAACACAGGAACTTTCCAAAAGTCCAGAATACAGCAAAGCCTGTATTTGGACTACTCTAGGTCAGGAAAGACGGGAAACAAGGATAATTTTATTTATTTTTTTTTCTTTTTTTGCAACAAACAGCAGGAAAATGCAATAAATATGTAAAACAGGCTAGCGCACTTGAGTAGTCAATCAACATATACATACATAGATAAATAAATACACATCACCAACTGTTAAAATTATTTAAAATAGTTTAAAATAAAAATATGGGGACATGTGACTACTTACTTCCATGATCCTAATGTGAAAGCACTTCTAATTTAGAAATAATTCACCCTGAGGGCTCCACCTGTGTTCCTCTTGGACAGGGGCAACAGGCGCTGATCATGATAACAAAGGTAAAATTTGGCTAGGCTTGTAAGTACTCTTGGGTCATTACCCTAGTAGCTTTCTATGATCCTATGAAAGTGAAGGCAGAATTCATGGTAAGTACCCCCCCCCCCCATAACCATTCTATACCATATGCTGTTGCAGTATTATTAATGTGATGTAATGATTTATTTTACAGTCAGTATGAGAAGCAAACAGTTTAACTGTACCAATAAATATGGAAGTCAGCAGTAGAAGGGGTGTTGCTGATGATAATGATGATGACGATGATGATGATGATGATGATGATGTAGTTTTATTCATGAGGCACCCCGAGGGAAGTGTCAGGCAGTCTCTCAGTGTAATGACAGGCTCTGCCACCTCATTACATGTTAGTAACTCTACAGAAAATGACACTGCATCACAAAGTCAAACACAGGCTGATATTCCATTCACACTTGTAGACCAGAAACAAATGTGCACTTCTATACCAGTATCTTCACAGGCAGAACAGTTTGAGGATAATGGCTGCCAGTCTGAGGCCACATTTTCCAAAGTGATAACATTACAAAGAGGCGCTAAGTACAGAAATTACTTTGAACTCCCTCAGTAAACATGTAAAGCATTGGCAGCACAATGGGAAATGTGCTGTGACATATTCAGGGCTCAAACCAGTGCAAAATAGAGTTATCTTGAAATGGTTAGTGTCCTACAGGGTATGCCTGAAGATTTCAATCAGTACTTTGAATTGGCAGAGAGAAGGGATAAAGCTATGATTTCAGTGATGTGTAGCATGGTGGCACACCAGGCATCAGTTACAGTCTCCATTCTTACACTGGTACAGACATACCAGAGTCAAGAAGGACTCAATTTAACCAGGGGGAGGGGAAGCGGGACAGTCTGAACACATGGGAGAAGATCACATGATACCAACACTGGATCTCAAGACAGTAATGTCAGCACTCACTGTGCGCAATCATAACACATTTTCCACAGGCCATGTCAACGGTCATCTACACCTAGGAGAACCTCACGTTCCAGGTCAATGTCATGGTCATGAAGCACTGTCAGGTCACTGACACGAGGATCACCCTTCTCCTCTAGATCATGCCATTGGATTAACTCTCCTTACAATTTTCATGGTAGCCCATCCTCCACATTTGCTACACCATCACCAGGCCTATAAGAGGACAACTCCTTTGATCTACAGTTACTGTGACTTAACATTGATTTCAAAGTATGCTTGTGTAATGAAATTTAAGGATTAGTTAGTGTTGGGTGGTGGTGGACATATATGCAAGGGTATTACCTTTCCAGCTATTACTTTCACCATATTGTGAAGTTACATTCTTATACATTTGTGAGTAAGTGCAATTGTGTTGTGGGGAGGAGAGAAGTCTATATACATCTGTTAAGTACATACATACCTCATTACTGCACAAATGAAGATAGATTCTTACCACATTAATATTTTACATGACAGTAACAGACATGTGAAGTGCAGTGTAACATAATTCTTTACAGATAAATTGCAAATGAAAGTTACATTTCTCACTTGCTGAAAGTACCTGTTTCTATTGAATACTAAAAAAAAACAGTTACTAATACAGCACATGCAACTGTTGACTTATGGGAGTCAAACATGCCCACTAAGACCCTTATAATGTCCCTGTCCACTTTAAACCTATCAATGATTTCCTGATTTTTCAAAGTTATAATGAGTAATCCTTTGCCTGTACTTTTGCCTTCTTGGTGGGTGAGTGCTGGTGGGCGCAAGCTGTTTTAGCTTGGCCAAGACAACTCTGACTAGAAATAGCAAAGCTGTCCGCAAAAGATAACATTGTTGCCAATTGTAGTTTGGCAGTTTTTTTGTTTTCATACCGCATTTGCAACAGGAGCAAGAAAGCAGGAAAAAGTGACTTTAAATTGCAATTGTTGCAAAATAGCTTTAATCAGCATAATAACATTTATGTCAGTTCTCATTACCATCTCTGCAAATTGGTGTAACTAGCATCTATAAATCACCCCAAATTCCCTAATGCATTTGTGCTACTGACTATGAATACCATCCTCTCATCTCAAGATGAAAAGAATATCATGACAATCCACAGAAATAATTGCTGTGCTGTAATTAATGCTGATTCTTTCAAAAATACTAAATAGTGCAGCATTTTGTTTTTGCTTAATGAAACACTGTGTACAATCAGATAAATGTAATGGTTTCTCTTAAATAAAATAATATAGCTGCAAAACGTAAGCTATACATAAAAATGAGCTCTCACTAACTCACTGTATTCAGTGTCACAAAAGATCGTGTGGTATGGTGTGTTGACGTTTATGGCACTGTCAAATAGGTTCATAGGTTTCTACTAGGCTGTTGTCCACCAGGGTCTTTATATGCCTATCCATGAAACCCAACTCAGTTCCAACCCAGTTTTGTCCTTGAGTACATTGGACACCTATATGGTGGTGGTGGTCAGGTATGTTAGTAAGGTAGTAGCTATGGGTTATGTGTGTGTGTGGGGGGTGTTAGTTTGTGATTAGTTAACTTATTTTCAGCTTCTGTCAATCATGGACATGGAGGTCAAACAGTGGGCAGAAATTATGAATTCCCATCCAATGATCAAGAAAGGTTCATAAGTAAATATGAGGATGGCTGTCCTTGTGGACCATTTTAAGCCTATTCAATTTCCCTTATAAAGGTGAGAATCAAACCTTGTGTCTGTGAGGTAAACACCTTAACCATTATTCCAATAGCAACCCTTTTATATGGCTCTATTTGAACCACTGGGTCTCAGAAGTGCAACACACAGGGTGAACTGCAGCAGAGGTGACTTCCTGCTAAGCTAAGCAATATGAAGAAAACAAATAGGTCTGTCTGTGTTACATAGTCCACCTATATTACATAAAAAGCTACCACTTGCAGTTAAACATTGAACATCTATATCTTTTTTAAGAAATTATTAGTAAAAATATGGAAATAAGAATTACATGCACAGGGTTATGTGAAGGGCAGCAGTATATTACAAGTGTATTATTCATACCTCTGAAGGTATGACCTGCGTTCTCGTCAGTGTTTACTAATGCTATCAAAGAGGACCCATTCCAAATCTATCTAATTTGTGTGGTAATTCTCTTTTGAGTGGTGCTCTTGTTCTGAATCTTTTATTAAAAGTGTATCTGAAACATTTTTCCATCCAACTTTCTTGACTGTGCAGTCAGTACACAAATATGTTTCGCTGTTATGGCTGAATTTCTCTAGCATGGTTGTGAATCTGTGCTAGTTTAAATCATGCACTTTCCTAATATACAAATATTTCAACATTCTTCCTTCCAGCAGTGATTTCATGTGCTTACATCAATGAGGCAAGATTCTCTCATTCACATTCTGGTAAAGGGAAATCGCATGTTTCCTTTTCTATTGTTTGGGAACCCTTCCCACCACTCATAGTTTGTTAAAGCTTTAGTAATATTAATGGTTTGCATTATTTCTTCCTACGTTCTTAAGAATGCTAAGATGATTTTTATCAGACCTCGTTGCTTTGTGCACCTTAATTTTCTGGATGATTTCACTAGCCTTCCCTTTGCCAGTCTTTTCTACTTTAGTAAAAAAAAACTGCATCTTTTAATACAATGAGTTTTAAAAGGATTTGAAGGAGTTTGTGGAAGAGATATTCATTAAGACAGTGCACAAAATAAGACTTCAGGTCCATCTAGTACATTTTCAAGATTCTATGAGATAATGCACTGTTAAACCTGGTGACATCTGCTTAGCTACAAGCATTGCTTATGATTTTTGTATGTGTGTGACGTTATAGAAAAGCATGAACAATGCCAGGAGACAGGAAACAATGCATCACCTATTCAGAAGTACAGAGACTCCTTAATTCCTGAACGATTACCCAGAGCGATTATCACATTTAATTGTTGCCACTACTCAGACTGTCATTCTGAGCACAGAAATGGCAAGTCACCGAAAGTAATGAGTGATAATTTCTCCACAGTCTAAAACATTAACTTTCTGCTTTTGTTTTGAAAATGCCAAATTAATCATACAGTCAAGCAGGAATTACAATTATAAATTACTGGTAACCAGCAAACTACATAAAATGGCACACTCACAAGCAAATAAAAACAGCAAAATGCCACACAGATGCCACGGTGAATAGTTTTAATCCTGTTTCAGTGCTTTCATTCCAGAAAGTACAGGAACTTCTTCAGAAACAGTAAAATAACTTCCTGGATGCATTAAAAAGGCAAAAAAGCACCAAAATGAGAGAAACTTAAAGTGACAGTGCTTTGAAAAAGTGTATACACACAACACTGTAAACTGAACTCAAAAATGATTTAAGTTAAAAAGATAGTGTCAAACACCTAGAAAAATAGAACTAATCGACAATTAAGAATAAAATCCTAAAAGTAATATACATTTTAAAAATTGTATATGGTCAAATAGATACATAATCAGATACTAGCAGTTTTGGCTTTAAGTGCAGGTTTAATGGAAATAAACTCATTTATTCCAGGGTAAATCATTCAAAAGTAGTTGCCAAAAAAGCTAACACTGCCCTAAACAGAGATCTCAACCACCCCCTCCATCAATAGGCAAAGGAACTTTCTCTAGGACTGTAAAAACAAATTTCTTTAAAGTTGTTACACATAACAGAGTGTTTGCATAGAGCATTTACTTGGTGTCCCTTTTTAATTGCATGAACATGCTGGTAAATGCTTTTTCTTAATGCTCCAGTAGTCTTCCCAATATAAAATACTGGGCAGGAGGAAGAAAAGGTAACGTAAACAATTTTGTTTCACAATTATAATTGCTTGTCACTGATAACAAATTGGGGTAACCTGCCTCAGAAAAATATGTACCTTGTAAAATAAACCTGCATTGCTTGCAGGTGCCACAGCATTTCATTCCAGCATTTCTAACTACAATGTCAATGCAATCTCTGTTACTTTCAAATAAAAATTTTAAATTCTTAATCTTGTTGTAGATGAACTTCGGTTGTTCATCCAGCTGGTTTGTCATGCCAAAAGTTCCAAAACCCATGCTCCAATGGCTATTAATTTCCCGTTTTAAAGAAAAAAAAGAACCTGTAGTATTCAACCAGAAAAGGTTTGGAACACATCTTCACGACTATCAGCAGGCTCCTTAGGATGAAATGAGTGGGGGTTTCGTATTAAGTCCGAATTTCTAGTACGCTTATGTTCCGAAACTCAGTTGTATAAATAATCCAACATCTTGGATGGATAACCATGATCTCTAAAAAGCTGGTTCATATAGTTATCTTCTTTCTGAAAAATGTAATCATCTGAAACAAGCCTACTCAGGTGAATCAGTTGGCCTTTAACTAAATTCTTTTTCTGACACAAGGGATATTGGCTTCCAAAATATAAATAGGCATTGGAAAAAGTCTGCTTTCTATAGATACTGGACTCATATTTGTACTTCTCCACATTCTTATATATGGTAGCATCTAAAACGTTAATAGCATCACAGTTCTGTTCCATAGTCCTATTGCCTATGGGGAGGTTGAGAGCTCCATTTAGGGCAGTGTGAGCGTTTTTGGCAAATGCCTTTGAATACAGTGGTTAATCCTGGAATAAATTACTTTGTTTCCATTAAACATGGATTTAAAGTTAAATCTGCTAGTATCTGATTATGCATCCATTTGACCATATGTAATTTTTAACATTTATGTTACTTTTAGAGTTTTATTCTTAATTGTCAATTATTTCTTCTGTTTTTACTAGGTGTTTCACAATATCTTTTTAACTTAAATAATTTTTGAGTTTTGTTTGCAGTGTTGTGTGTATACACTTTTTCTAAGCACTGTCACTTTAAGTTTCTCTCATTTTGGTCCTTTTTGGCTTTTTAAATGCATCCAGGAAGTTGGTTTACTGTTTCTGAAGAAGTTCATGTAGTTTTTGGAAAGAAAGCACTAAAATAGAATTAAAAATGACTAATTATGGTACTCAAGTCACACATAGGCATTTCCTTATTCAAATAAGCAGTTTATAAAGTTTCTTCTTATTCTGCAGTGCGCATTGAAGTGAAGCTAAAATATACAGTAAATGCTCTGCTTTCTTTAAATTCACATTGTGCTAGCAGCATTTGAATAAACTGACCCTGAGATTCATGAAGCTCGGTGCAAAGCCGGTGTTAGGCTTGCGCCGACCGTGCGGCGTGCAGATGGTGCAGTAGCGCCATATGCATATTAATGAAGGTGAGCTGCCGCCACATCCATGTGCATAGGAAATGTGCGCGAGTGCATGGGGCGTGTCGAAGTGCCGCACGGAGGCGTGGACATGTCGGCTGTTTACGTGCAACCTAAAATGCTGAATATTACAGCCTGCCTGCAATAGTAATCACACCTGCCAGTGTGCTTGGATACTGAAACTTATGCAAAGCATGCAAGAGAGTTCTTACGTACACAAAAATAAGAACCAAATACAAATGCACGTAGCTGAATATTGAGTCCCCATCCCTTGAACAAATGACATTTAAAACCCAGTGCTCGTATTCTAATGCAGTGTTGATAGTTATACGAAGTGGAAGCAAAACGCATCGTGTTAGCGCACCGCCAATAACTAAGTGTAGCTCAATGGTCAGGGTTACCACCTGTCCCACATTGTGAGGGACAGTACCCATCTGGGCAGTTGTGTCCATACCACAGCTATTATAAATGTAAAATATCGTGTGACCGTATGACATAATTATGTCCCACATCTCATGTAATAGTCACATACAATAGTTATTTCCATATGTAACATACCTACATGTTACAAGAAATAGAATAAGCAAGTAAACAAAACAGAAGAAGCATCTAAACTGCTACAACAATAAGCTTACATTTAGGCATAAAACAAAAGTACTATCCATTGTACTGACCGTGGGTATGTGTTGGCCTGTAAAATCTGATGTGTGCCCGGAATATATCCCATCCTGGCCATATGAAAAGGTGGCAACCCTACCAATGATCAGAGCATTCGGCCAGAATCTGCCCATTTGTGGTCCAAGCCGTCCTTGTCAGGATGGGTCAAAGATGAATGGGTATTGCCCGGGTCTACCTACCATGTCATGAAAGATAAGTATTTGTGCTTACCTATGTGTGTGACGTACAGCATGTGGAAGGTGAAAAATGCTAGGGTAGTCCTCACAACCATACAGGTACCAGAGATATGTAGTGTATGCAATGTGTTCCCTTGACCATGCCATGGGCCATCAACCAGAGAAGGGATGGATGGAGTGTGTGGAATATGGGTGTGGGGGGGATGGGTAATGTAATAATCCACAAAGGGGAGACTGTGTTGGATGCACAATAGGTGAACTGGAGGTGTATGAGGGAGCAGTGGGTGAATCAGAAAGAAACACAAAGAACAAACAAACACATCTACAATACAACCTGACAGGCCATACTGTAGAACACAATCACACAAACATATGAATATTAAAATGTGCGATACACATGTACAGAAACATCAACCGCACATACCCACATAATGATCTGGACGGAACTGAGCCATCCAACTACAACACACCTGGATGCATAATTGAATACCCATCATCCCCTCTACAGCACACAACCCCCCGCATTCCTGAATGTCCACCAAATCCAGCCATACTCGGGCTGCTAACTTGGCACAGCCATATCTGCACATAGTGACCACTACTCATATCTAGTAGGCAGTGTCACCCTAGGCAGTGTCAGGATTGTAAACTATGTATCCCTTGCATGTAAAACCCTATCATATTTTTGTAAATCCAAAAAAATTAATGGTTATTGGCTTCTTCAATTTTTGGATATCCCTCATGGGATAAGTATCCTGTGTAAACATTAGACTTGGTATCATGACACGATGTCCAGTCCTGTAGACATCTGGACACAAGTTGTATGTGCAGTAGTGGTTCACGAGACTGCTCAGCCTACAGCCAGTCATGCAGAACCTAGTACCTGGGATCAAACACCTGTCTGTGATGCATGGCTCCCCACATGAATTACTGAGAAAATATACTTTACACATTCGCATAGTGGCAGTTGGATATAGGGTGATTAAGGCGCTGATGTAAGCAGGGTACCTCCTGTTCCACTTTGTGAGGGACAGTCCTGTTTGGGTAGGTGTGTCTTGACCAAGAATGATACAATGGCAAATGTCCTGTAATTGTAGGAAATAACTATGTACCATATTTCATGTAACAGTAGCCTAAAACAGTTATTTCTGTATGTAAAATACGTAAATCTTACAAGAAACAGAATAAGCAACTAAACTGCTACAGGAATAAGCTCTCATCTAGGAAAATAATTAAATTTCTAAACCCTGTACTGACTGTGGGTATGTGTTGGCCTGAAAAATCTGGTGTGTCTCGAATATATCCCATCCTGGACATATGAAAATATGGCAACCCTACCAATGGTCAGAGCATTCACACAATAACTGGCCAGCCTCTTAATCCCTCCTAAAACCAGTGACCTTCCGAGGAAAGGTGTTGAATGACACTTGAATGAATAATGACAATAATTAAGAGTAATAGACACTTTTAACTTCAGAAAATAAGTATTAATACATATGCTCCGAATCTGTCAACACGTTTCAAGTTAATAATACTGATATTGTAAAAGTGTCCATGATTGTTCCTAATTTGTCCTTGCCTTGTCCCTGTCACTGTTGAAATTAGTCCCTGAGTGGTTGAGAGGTTCATACACATATGTACACCAACCGTCACATTTGTTGCCAGTACTATTGAATGCCTGTAGTGAAGTCATATATCCTAACTGCCATCCATGCGGAATGTACCACGGATGGTGTAGTTGTTAAACTGGTGACTAATGTGTGTCTGTTTCTGGGTCCAAGCCATGCAAGGGCCACTAATTTAATGTGATGGCCAGAATAATATCCTTTGGATATATGGAGGTAAAGGCAGAGGGGATGCGCGGCTGACATTCAACTTTATGGGAAATGTAAATAGGTATGTAGGTGTATATGTATGTGTATGTACAGACAGACAGACAGATATATATATATATATATATATATATATATATATATATATATATATATATATATATATATAAATGAATGAGCATGGTCACAATAAAGCATCTGTAATGAATGTGAAGGGAAACACAAATATATATATATATATATTGTAAGAATGAACGCTGTAAGAATAAAGCATACACAAGGGTTGAGAAGGGAATCTAGAGCAACTAAGGTATTATATAGTGCTTGCAGCGTATGTCAGATAAAGCTGCCCAAGAGTGAGCACAGCACCGCTATTCACACCAGAGGCAGGGTTCTACCAGTGGGCATAATATCGTTGAACTGCTACATCTACATTACACACAGACGGAATGTAGTTCATGTTGTGACCACCTATACTTGTAACCCACAAATGGCCATAATCCATAACATCAGGAAAGGCACGTATGTGCAAATATAAATGGCGGGAGACCCTGTGAATACACAAGGCAGTACAAAATGTGTGTAGGGCCACAAACGCTCTGGAGAGGGCAATGTGTAAAGGTGTGTCATGGCTGCGATATCAGGTGGATAATGGCTGTTACGCATGGAAACTCAACACAGGTGGGGTGGAGAAACTATGGCTATGCGATTATGGATCCAGGAGTGCCAGGGGTGGTTGCGCCGGTTCCAGTGGACCTGCCCGTGTAGGTCAGCTAGTACATAATAGGTATATATGCATACGCACATGCAGACAACAATATGTTGAAGTACATTCTCTGTAACACATGCACTCCATTTATTGACATAAATAATATGAATGTGCACAGACAAACAAATACAGTAGCTGGAATAATAGGCTGTACAGACGAGGAACAGGTCAAATGACACTGTATCACATCCCAATTACCATTGGTACTCTGTACATGAACATATTGCGACATCTGTCCGCTGTATAAAGTGCTAAATACCAATTACAAGTTAACCGGAGTGAAGTGTCGGTGTCATAATGACTAAGGCAATAGTATGCTGTTGAAGCAGATATAAAACCCAATACGCATGTGTAAGTGCGTATGGCCGGGAAATGTATTGGTGAACGGACACACAGATGTGTAGATGTGTATATATATATATATATATATATATATATACATACAAAATATATATATATACAACATATATAGATATATACACATATATATATATAAATATATATATATATATATATATATATATATATATATACATATATATATATATATATATGTATATATATATGTATATATATATATATATATATATATATATATATATATATATATATATGTTACTGTAGATATACACATGTACCTAACTAAGTTACGTTACAGCAATTACGGGTAACATATGTTCAGACCGGGCATATGTTAGTGGGAGGTCCAATAAACAAATGTTTACCTCCCACACCTCCCCAACTTGGCCAGTGAGACATACAGACACACAATAAAGGTAAATACACCACTGCTTTTCAGACCACTGGCAGGAAAGTACCAGTGGGAGAGATCTGCAAGGTCTACACTTTAAACATGGATCACGGGGTCCCTTGCGGGACACTAAAAATTTGCCATGCAGGCAAACCTATGATGATTGACGCAACCAGGATGTAGCTGTACATGGAACAGTAGGTTATGCAAGTCTGATAACACATGGGTTGACAAAACGTACATATGTCCCGAGACGGGGAGGGTGGGCAGTGTGTAGGGGCGTGTTCATGCCCCAGCTGCGCTTACAGTAAGGATGAGTCATGAGTGCTGTAGAGGGGTGTCAGGTCAGGGAATCATGGGTATGTAATAATGGGCCTAAGTGTGCAGGTGTTGGTTGGCAGAGATGTATTAGGCCCACCCCTTGGAAGTAATTAATATTCCTATGTGGGCATAGCAGATGCCCATACCTCCCAAACCTGAAGAGCACATCTACTGGATAGTCTGTAAACCACTGGGGGAACACATAGGGACTATATCAGTGCCCTGTACCCGATTATCATGGACGTCTGTGATTAAGAATTAGAATCTAACACAGTCCTAACTAAACACTTCCAGAACTAGTGATATTAGGTGGACAGGTGGTGGAATACACGTAATGACTAATGACAACATGTATGAGTCATAAACAGCATGTACCTCGACAAATGTGAATGAATACAAATGCCCTGTGACTGTCAATGTGTCAGGTTAATAGAACCAATCATCTAAATGTGTCCCTGATACAGCGTTCATTCTCCCCCATTCGTATGTGAGGTCTGCTAGTGACGGAAAGTGCATATTCCGCTGACTACCTTAGGTAGATGATAGCATAATAGGTTGGGGATACCACCTGTTCACATTTGTGAGGGACACTCCCCTCTGGGCAGTTGTGTCCTGCAAAATTAATGTTATTATGGCACATGGGCTGTGATTTCGGGCAAAGAATCCATATATTGTCTGTAGTGGTTGCATAAAATGATTTTGTTGTATCTGAAACACCTAGATGTTATAGGAAACAGTATTAGCAACTATAATGCTACAAGAATAACCTTTACTTATGCAAACCATTGAAGTAGTCAATTTTCTGCTGGCTGCGGGTATGTGTTGCCTTGCCAAATCTGACATCTCTACATATAGGTCCTATAGGGTTGACACCTTTCAAAATGGTCAAAGTGGGATCTGCTCCTTAGAAATGTCAGACGTACCAGGTCAGAACATACCTACAGCTGTGCATAGTACAGAAATATATGTATTAGCACAAATCAAAGCTTAGTCTAGCAGCAGTCAAGTTGCTTATGCTACTTCACATAACATATAGAAGTGTCATTTATACAATAACTGTTACATGCAACTATTAGAGAAACGTAGAATATAATATTGTCCTGTAATCAGGACATTTGCTATGTCTAGATTATTCTTGCATGACACATACGCCTAATGAGGGACTGTCCCACGCAAAGTGGGACAGGTGTTAATCCTAAAGTCTCACTTCGGCCAATTTAAAAGGTGGAAAACCTACAATAGGTATACAGTAGCATGACCCAGCAGATGGATGTGATTCCCAAAGCACATTTACTTGTCTGCATTGCAGAGTATCAGTTCCCATGTATCAGGCAGATCAGAGCAGATTGTATGAGGAACACGCATATAATATGATTAACTCACTGGACAGGCCGCCGATTCCGTACAATTGAACGCCATGCAGTCGCCTAATGGTCAGCCATACCCGATACTAATCATGTAGTCCGATGTAATAGGCATCACAAGGGATCGCGCCCACCCAGCGTGAGTGACAAATGCAAGCACCAATGTCGGTGCATGTGCAGGTGAGGGAGCGAGTGGGTGTAAGCATGTTTGGCTACCAGTATGCGAGTATTGCACTGTTAAAGAAATGGGGAGTCTAAACAAGTATAAGAAGCTGTAACCAGAGGTCAGCAGTGCTTAACACCATGCAAACCCATGCACAACTGCTCCCAGCTGCTGCAATGTGCCTTACTCACTCCGTATCCAATGGCCTTGTTATGGCGGCAAACAAAGAACCGTCCTTTGCAAGTGTTGGTAGCAACACCCTGCGCACACAGCTAATCTGAATTACCAATACACCATGGCAAATATACAGACAATAGACAGTACCACACACATACCATACAGCACAGTCATCCAACAGTATAGCAATGTACTGACAGATATGTCTGGACCACTGGTGTTTGCAGACCTGGCCGAATAAGTGTGTGAGCATGCCCAGTATGACCTTTATGCATGTTTTCAACTGACATTACCATCATACATTCATGTGTTTGAGCATGCCCAGTATGGTCAACTGGATCGCATGTGTTGCATGTCCAGGTAGTCAGTACTGTGGTGCCGACCCCTGCATTGTACACTGACAGGTGGCATGCTGTGTCTGCAGGGTATCCATCGGTCATGTGGCATTGACTGTTGCTACATTTCTGCACAGTGTGGGGGGACATCCAACTGTATCCACATTCCTACACAGCACCGGGGGGCTGCACATGACTGTTACATGTGTACGTTGGATGGGGGACACAGCTGACATTTGTACACTTTTGCTACTACTGTACTGGTATGTCAGGTACTCCATTTCAGTGTGTGGACCTACCTAATGTGCTGGCTAGAGGCATACCAGTGTACTCCAGATCCTAGCTTTAATTACCAACATATTAGTTTCAGATGTCCTAGCCTTCACAACCTACATCCGACTGCCTGGCCTGCTGTAGTCTGTCTATGTGTGCCTGTGGGGGGGGGGTCATCGATTGGGCATATTCAGAGGCCAATGTACACCATTTGTCTGTGTTGGTCTACACCTGTCCAGCTGGTTGAGACTTGTGTGGGCTGTATGGACACACATGATGTTCAGCCCATAACCTACAGTGGGTTAGGATGCCCTGTGTACTACTGGCCACTATTGTGACTCCGGTATGTGCTACAGATGTCATGGTGCCACTATGGATGTGTACTGTCCGCTGCCCTAACATTCGGTCACCAAATTCCCTTGCATGCTCACATCCATATCATAGCTACAAGTAAAGACACAGTCTAATATAACTGCCAATTGGTAGGTTGATTGACTTACCTTGAGGGTGTGCCAGACCTGAGGATGGTGCTGGAGGGCTTCCTATGTTGGATGCACACAGTGCACTTCCTATACATGACTGAGAACAGGTAGTATCATGTTTGGCATCCCTTTTACTGTCTGTGCGAGTCAGAGAGGGTGACATTCCCCGGGTACCTACTGTGTCAGTGCATATGCTGTGCGTTGTCTCTTTGCCAAGGCCAGGTCATACTGGGCACGTCTCCATCCACCTACTGGGTCTGGCTCAGATAGTTCCCCCTCTAAGTCACTCTGTGCCTGTACAGGCCTTGGCATTGGTGGGGGGCTGTGTGGCCCAGCCCCATGCTGTTCCTGCTGCAACTGTTTCTGTAAGATCATATTGTGTAGCATAGCACATACCATAACAATTTGGGTGCATGTAGCTGGTGAATACTGCAAGGCTCCACCGGATGTGTCCAGACACCAGAACCATGATCTGAGCATTCCAAACACATGCTCAATTATTTGTCTTGCCTGTGTGTGTGCCTCATTATGGTGTAGTTGTTCAGGTGTGTGTGCATTTCTGATGGGTGTCATCAGCCACGGCTCCAGTGGGTACCCAGCATCCCCCACTAGGTGACCGTAGGGGATGTCCATATTGGCAAAGGTGTGGTGTAGCTGCGTCAGATGCCATATATCAGAATCGTCATAGCTTCCAGGGCTGCCAGCACACACATTCAGTATAATGCCCTGGGCATCGCATACGACCTGGCAGTTGATGGAGGGGATGCCCCTGTGGTTAATGTAGGCCCTACCATGCTCACCAGGTGGTGCTTTGATGCGTACATGTGTGCAGGCTATAGCACCCACTACCCCAGGGTAGTCTGCCATTTGGTGGAAGAGACGCATATTGCTGGTCAACACCTCACATGTGTTGAGGAAATGTACGTGTTCACTGGCATGTGGTGACATGGCATCTAGGAACTGGTGGAATACTCTGGATGCAGATGCCTATGAGATCCCCATGATATCCCCATTTGTGTCTTGGGAGGTACCTGTGGCTTATATACCTAGGCCTAAACATACCTTGGTATCCACTGGGATGGGTTTCCCTCAGCCTGTTCGATGTGTCATGTGTGGCCGGCACAGCTCAACAATCTGCTGTAGGAGGTCTCTGTCCACCCCATAGCGCTCCACTATCTCCAGCTCATGTAGCCCCTGGTAGGTTATCCTGGGTCTGTACAGTCTTCTCTGTCTCCTCACTGATGGTTGTTTGGCAGCATTCACATCCTCACCACCCTCAGCCTCCTGCACATGTTGGTCTATGTTGCCTGCTGCAGCCCTTCTCATTTTGTTGGATTGTTTCGTAAAATTTCCTGCATGTGTACACTGGTGGTGTAGAGTGTGGAAAAAAACCATGTGTATGGTGCTTGCTCACTTTATCGTAGTGTTCTGGGCTGGGCTGGGCTGGGCCTGTAATCTGCTGATTGTGATAATTATCACCTGTTTGCCCAGCTTGTTGACCTTGACTACTCTCCTACTACTGTTGTCCCTCCCAATTGCACTAGGCAGGTATAGACACACCCCTAGCTTAGGCGTGCTAAGACAGGAGCAATCCTGAGACACAACGTTCTAATGTACATAGAGTATGCCTGACACCTCTCCCATGCTTTCACCTATATTCGAGTCCTGCACCCAGCTATCTGTACACATACACTCTTGGGATATGTATCCCACCCTGGGGATAAACGGGATTCACTATTTTCCACCTCATTTGCATAGTATTGTCTTCTAATGCATAGTTACATGACCCATACTGAGCCTTGAAAATAATAACCACTGCTTACTGTCGCGCAGATCCGCACACAGCTGGTTAAAAGCACCTTACTATCACTGTATTTGATGTCCCTTGTTCTTCCCAGCAACAAAATAACCGGTCTTTACACGCCTCGAATATGGAACCCTGCACATCACAGACGATGTGCTTTACCACTAAGCCATGGCAGATATACATATCTCTGAGGTAATCATGTACAGATCATCCAGCACAGGCATTCAGCAGTATAGGACATGTATTCCATCATGTAGATTTATGTGTGCTAATGTCCACACACACACACACACACACACACACACATATATATATATATATATATATATATATATATATATATATATATATATATATATGTGTGTGTGTATATGTATATATATATATATATACATACACATACGTAGATATAGATTATATATCACAATAGCGGACCAAGTGACACCAAAGCATTAGACAAGAATGAAAAGGAAACCACATGTGCCTCCTGCATTATGTACTGGTGTTACTATCAAGGCAAGTGTGTTTCATTGCATCACATGGGTCAGACTGCATTAAGGGCAAGATTAGGGCTGCTGACATTTACTCACCAGACCTACTGGCGAATGTATGTGTATGTCTTGCTAACCCAGTCTCTTGGGCGATTGTGACATTTATGGACACTATATAGGAAAACAATAAAACATGCTCAACACATCCTGGAGCTAGCCTCTCACAGATACCAACACATAGGATGTGATTGCCAAATACACACACCTATCATGGCTTGGAATAGAATATCTGCCTGTCTATTTTATCACATTACAGCATTACGCAGTTACAGAACATGCTGCCAAGATTACTGGGACACAGCACTCCCAGAGGCATACTTCTAGGTGGGTGACATAATCAGCAATGGAAAAGGAACAGATAGGAATTGTATGGAGTGTGAGCAGTCTAAAAGCATTATTCTGTCCCCAGGGAGATGAAAACACACACACAAAAGTGGCATGGCTGGGACTAGAACACAAACCTAATTACCTTATCACACTACAGCATTACACAGTTGCAGAACACGCTACCAAGATTACTGAGACACAGTACTCCCAGAGGCATACTTCTAGGTGGATGACATCATCAGCAATGGAAAAGACACCGATAGATATTGTATGGAGTGTGAGCAGTCTAAAAGCATCATTCTGTCTCCAGGCAGATGGAAACGCACACTATTGGCATGGGTAGGATTAGAACACAGACCTCACCACCTTAGCACACTACAGCCTTATGCAGTTACAGAATGTGCTATCATGATTACTACAACACAGCACTCCCAGAGGCATACTTCTAGGTGGGTGACATCATCAGCAATGGAAAAGATGCGAGCAGTCTAAAAGCATTACTCTGTCCTCAGGCAGACAGAAACACACACAATTGGCATGGCTGGGATTAGAACACAAACCTAACTCCCTTATTATATTACAGCATTACTCAGTTGTAGAATGCGCTACCAAGATTAGGCAGGCACAGCACTCCTAGAGGCATACCTCTAGGTGGGTGATATCATCAGCAATGGAAAAGACGCCAATAGGGATTGTATGGAGTGTGAGCAGTCTAAAAGCATCATTTTATCCTAGGGCAGATGGAAACACACACACAATTGGCACGGCTGGGATTAGAACACGGACCAAACTACCTTATCACACTACAGCCTTATGCAGCTACAGATCGTGATATTGTGATTACTGGACCACAGCACACCCAGAGGCATACTTCTAGGTGGGTGACATCATCAGCAATGGAAAAGACGCCGATAGGGATTGTATGGTCAGGCAGACGGAAACACATGCACACAAGTGGCATGGACCAGGCAGATGGAAACACACACAATCAGTAAGGCTGGGATTAGAACACAAACCTAACTACCTTATCACTCCCAGAGGCATACTTCTAGGTGGGTGACATCATCAGCAATGGAAAAGATGCCAATAGGGATTGTATGGAGTGTGAGCAGTCTAAAAGCATTACTCTGTCCTCAGGCAGATGGAAACACACACATAACTGGCATGGCTGGGATTATAACACAGAACTAACTACCTTATCACACTACAGCATTACGCAGTTACAAAACACGCTAATGAGATTACTGGGACACAGCACTTCCAGAGGCATACTTCTAGGTGGGTGACATTATCAGCAATGGAAAAGACGCCAATAGGGATTGTATGGAGTGTGAGCAGTCTAAAAGCATTATTCTGCCCCTAGGCAGATGGAAATACACACACAATTGGCACAGCTTTGATTAGAACACAGACCTAACTACCTTATCATATCACAGCATATCACAGTTACAGAACGCGCTACTGAAATTACTGGGACACAGCACTCCCAGAGGCATACATCTAGGTGGGTGACATCATCAGCAACGGAAAAGACGCCGATAGGGATTGTATGGAGTGTGAGCAGTCTAAAAGCATATTACTGTCCCCAGGCAGATGGAGACAAACACACACCAGTGGTGTGATCAGGACAACTGCCTATTTACGGACCACTATTACAACACTACATAGATACGAGATGTGCCACAAACACTACACCTTTCAAGACTGTCAATATGACCTTCTAGGAATGCAGGCATTGACATGGATGCTGGCAGTTATGATGTACATACCTGTGAACCAGTGTGTTCAATGTAGGAATCCATCCTGAAGTCGGGTATGGCCATTTGTTGCCTGGACAACCACTATCGCTATACAGGGTTACAATGGCCATGCACATACACATAGAGGCACATAACTGACACAAGGTGTCACTGGGCATGCTCACACACTTAGTAGCAAAGGGCTGTTTTGTATGCACGCTGATTCTAAACACGCAAGGGCACAGTGTGTCAATAGTTGTCATTGTTAGCATGAACGCTGCACTACATATATCTGACACCAGTCTTCTACACAACGTCTGCTGCTGTCTGTCACCTTAGATGTACCAATCTAAACCTGGCACACTAATACCACCCATGGTGATGTCCTGCCAGGAGTGTCTACTTTGCCCATATAGTGCCATTCATAGACGAATGTCCTGAGACCAGGTTAACACCCTGACACCTAGAGGACAACTGCATTATATGTGTATGTTAAACAGTGCTAGATGTGTAGCGTTCATAATCACAGCTGCCAATCTAGATCCAACAATGGGGAATACTGACATCTGTGCAGTGAGGAACACCTGGCTGAAGGCTCAGTTATGCACAATAGCACTACAACCGTATACCTCAGATGCAGATATATGGGCCATAACACCATTATTGACCACTCCAGGTGGTGGTGTCCCCATGTACATGAAGCCCACTCGCATGTACTGACCAGTACACCCTCAAAAGCCATCACAGATGTGTCAGGTGCAGATCACAGTGTCAAACACCGCATTCTAGCCCTCAGACATCACCATGTCCTTGGACCAGCAACACACAACCGTACATGTGGCAGAACATATATTAGTACAACACCATGTGACCCATGACCAGTGGACTGTACCTAGCTCTACAGCAACTGTGCAGACTACCCATGTACTGACACAGTTGCATCATGTGTTATGCAATGCAATGATACCACTGTTCATAACCAGGTTGGCTGTACACATAACAGGGGCCCTGGGTCATATACAGCTGTAACAGATGACTGTTGCTGTACACCAGTATACACACTCATGTTTGGATATGACTTACATGCACCTGACGTGGATATGTACATGTCCCCCCCACACACACACACACACACACACACACACACACACACACACACACACACACACACACACACACAAAACACATATGTACATAGCATAGCTGTTGCTGTCCTTCGTGCAGGCAGGTGGCTATAGTAATTACACACATGCACATGGAAGGTAGGTCCATGGCTGTTGAATGCTAAGAGTACATAAGGTTTGATAGCAATGTTGACTGAGTTAACATTCCCTCTGTACTGGTTACCCATGACAACTATCTTATCATACAACAGTCCATGTGTCATGTATGTCATCACATGTGTCCACCAATTGCAATGCCTACAAACATGGCTAAATGACAGGAATGTAGGACCTACACACATGTACATGTAGTGGTGTGCATTCAGCTACCATGCTTGTGCAGTAGCTGATGTTTGCACATGATCTGTGTCTTACTTCAACATGCAGTTGCAATGCAGCCCCATCATTGCCAACTGTATATGGTGAAATACTGACAGTACGGTAAGATGTACATCAGGTATGGATGGTTGTGTGGACATAAAGTGGTGGGCCAACTTTGCAGATGGATGTTTGCTGAAGACAGCTCACAGGTGTGTCACAAGCCATCCTACCATAACATGTGCAAACACTAAGTTATGTTTCTGTTAATTGAAGGGGAAGACATACAACCTACACAACAGTCAGGGTGTCACTGACTATAAATCACTTGACACCTGTAACACTTAAGACTTCCCATATGCATATATCAGCACAATTGCCAAAGGTAGTGTCGGTACACATTGTAATGCAGGCAATACTGCTGCATGTCTGTCATACTTATCATAAGATAGCAGGTGTTTGATTCACAGTACTGCCATGTGTGTTTGCTTGTGTGCCCATATATGCCACGTATGGTGGGGAATACATCCCAATTGTTACACACCCCTGTACGCTGTTGTAGAGATCTGTACATACTATAATGTAGAAAACAAAACATAGGCAGGTGTGGGGTGTGTATCACAAACATGTGAGCTATCTGTATGTGCATGACATAGGTGCATTCAATTGTGGACTCCACAGTGTGTGTGTGTGTGTGTGTGTGTGTGTGTGTGTGTGTGTGTGTGTGTGTGTGTGTGTGTGTGTATGTATGTATGGCTGTCTGGTCCATGGAGTGAGGATGTATGTTACCATAGTAAACAGATAGGACCCCTAACCCCTCCAGGTGATGCAATCTACTACCCTGTTGATGCCGTCGATCTTAGGCATTACTGACTACCTGTACATGGTCATTTTCTGTGTCGCGTCATGTGGGTGCACAGTACTGTAATGGTGATTACCACATAGGCAGGGGTCCTCACCTCAACACTATCAAGTGTGTGTGTGTGTGTTACAGTGTCATTGACCCCGTGAGTGTGGGCGTGTTACTGTGTCTGAATACATGTGTGTGAATACCTGCGTGTGTGTGTGTGTGTGTGTGTGTGTGTGTGTGTGTGTGTGTGTGTGTAGTTGCGTGTTCTCATCCTGTAATGTGAATGTGTATTACTGCTACACAGTGAGGCCTCAAGCTATAAACTGGCCTCTACCCTTGTCATCAGCTAGACCGCTATGTAAACTCCCCACCCCATGTAAGTGTACCTGTGATGTCACCCGGGATGGATGTCACATCTCTAGCCACTGTAGCTTAGTACACAGCTCACATGCTCCTGGATCAGTAGATGTGTAGACATCTTTGGAATGTCAGCCTTTCTAACAGTGAGGTTGAAGCTACGTATAGCATGCTGGTATTGCCATACATGCCTGTGAGTAATCCACATTTACACGTGGAAAACTGCAAACACTGGTACTCAATGGCACATGCAATTAGACGTGAAGGAGGGAAGCAGAACATCATTACCAACATGCTGTTACTGTTGTTACCAAGACACATACTGTGAACAGAAAGCAATGCATTCTAAACCTGTACTAGATGGTATGTCTACTGCATGTCAACGGTATACAACAATTGTAATCTACACTTATCTCCCTCTTCTGTTCACCCTGTGCATCAGACCATATGAGCATGTCCCTGCACCGATGGTGTGGATGACAGGGATGTGGCACAGGCATCATCATATGCACAGGGTGATAATGTTTGCCAGGGGCCTAGGCTGCACCAGTGGATGACATCATGTGTGTGAGTTAGGGCCTGTGATTTAATTGCCCATGTGTGCTTGTTATGCATGTGAGTGTTGCTGTGCCCTACAGATGTTTCTGGTGTGTGCATGTATGTGTGCACACAGTTCTGCCATGTGTCTGGCCTACACAGGGGTATTATTGACAACTTCAGACTGTACAGACCAGGATCTACAGCTCACGGTGTCTGGCCACTGCCACGGGACCTGTGCCTGCCAGGGGTTGCACGGGCACTACCAGGCAGAGATACAAATTGGGTACTGTCCGATGACACATATCCACTGGAACCATGTCCCCGTTGGGACCATCCAGGGCCACGTCCACATGGTCTGCTGTGTCCTGGTGTAGACAGTGCAGCACCAGCTGCACTGCTGCTGCTACCACCACTATGGGAGTGGGCATGTGAGGTAGCTCATTCACGTAGACCTGCACCAGGTGATGTAGCTGGCCTATGTCCACGTGCCCTATGCCTCACTCCTACCAGATGTTCCAGCACAGACAGCTCACGCTCGTGGATTGTCATGCCATGGTCAAGGATTCCAACCATGTCACCCAACCATCTGTCCAAAACATCAGCAATCTGTTGTTTAGCATTTGCCAATGCCTGGATGTTGTTGTTTAAAGAACGGATAGCAGCCCTTTGAAGCCTCTGCCCTTCTCTGTTCTGCCATTCAGCATGTGCCTGTGCCACCATTGCAGTCTGAAACATGCGTCTGGTGACACCAGCTGCTGCGCTCTGTCCTGTAGGGGCATATCGGCCAGAGGTCCTCATACGAGCAGCATTGGCCACATGCCTGTGTGGCACATCTCCAGTCATTTGACTGACACCATGGTGTGACTACACACCTTCTGTAGCCACCACATGTTCCTGTTCCAAGCTACCACACGCTAACTGTCCTTCCTCTATGGCCACTGGTGATGGGGTATGTGTTGGCATGAGAACTGTGTGTGGGGATGAGGGGAATATAGGTGGAATGGCAACCAATGGCACAGATTCAGCCCCTGACAACCCTGCCTGTGCCTCAAGCATATGTTCATCATCACTGCTAGAGTCTGTGGGGACACTAACATCAGAAGGACCGCATGAGGGTAATGCACCTACATCACCTGTGAAGGCAAACAAAGACTCTACATTACAATACAGACACACACACACACACACACACACACACACACACACACACACACACACACACACACACACACACACACACACACACCATGCATGTGATTTGACAGAAGGCATGCAACATGCATGTGATACAGCAGACGGCATGCAGCTCAGACAATAATAGTGGTAGTTATCATACATCCCTGGGTTGCACACAACAGCAAGCATGTGCCATAGCAGAAGCCATGCATTTCACACAATCATGGTAGTAAGCATGTATCCCTGTGTTACACCATGTGGACCAGCACGGGTTAACAGTACACATGGCTGATGTGAGGCATATGACCTTGACATTAACATGTAGTATGACATGTAATCTGCTGACGTGTGCATTGACATGCATACATGTTTGACACAATGGTGTCCTGTCACATGTACAGTGGTGTAATGGTGTCACATTGCAGTGTTGTCTGTACGCCCTACAGATAAAATGCACTTTTAGCAGATGTGCATGACCATTGAAGGGTATTATGAGGTGTCTATATTGCTATACAGTGTGAAGTACAGACAGTGCCATTGCATGGAATCATGAGGCATCTATTGCTCTACAGTGTGGATTACACACACAGTGCATAGCCATGACTGTGTGCATACACAATACATATATACTGTGGATTGTGACCTATGTCGCTGAGGTGTATACACACTAAACCATGATGTGTAATGTGTGACAGGTCACCGAAGGACATACGGATGACACCCCTGCACATCTGCTAACATATCTTAGCTGTCTGGCAACCATGACCACACATGGCAGACTTGTCAATACACCATGTCCTACCTGACATTTGTGTACCACATACACGAGGTGCACGGCTGACAGTGATGTCCAACAGCAGCAAGGGAAATGTACTGTATCTGTGGCCTGATGTGGTTGTCTGTGTATGTACGTGGATGCTGTACAGGTGACTAATGTCATACTGTGACACAGTCATGATGTGCAACACATCTTATGTGGTTGAATTAAGCAATGCCTCCACAAGCTGTGCACAGGCTTGTAGGATGTCCAGTGTTCCACATCTGCAATATAACCATTCAACAAAGCCTATAGTTGGACCATGTGTAGCCAATGTAAAACAGAGTGCACACACAAACACATCACATCTACTGTGTGTGTTGCTACATGTCTCTGGCCATCCTCCATGGCCATGTGTGAACATGTGTTGGCCAAACGGTTGTGATGGCCGTCTATTTCACATGTCTGTGTTGTCCCATATGACATACACCCATAGATGTCAGATACTCCACTGTCCACAGGGTTATGCAGACAAAGGGTTATATGTTTGGTATGTGGGGTATGTTTTATGTGATAGTAAGACAATGTTGCAGCCAGACCACTACATGTCATGGACATGTCAGGTTGCACATCACAATGTGTGCACTCATTGCAGGGGCATATTCCACAATGGTGAATCCTGTGGGCTGCCCATATTCCAGCTCACTGTGTAGTACTGTTTGTGTACGCCACATGTGTAGTTCTGATGTATAGTACATATTCCTACATTGAACAACACCTCCACCGTTGTATGCACAGCTGTCCACACATCTAGCAATGACAGTTTCTGTGGTTTCATGTCAGTGTTTTACTTAGTTTGTAAGTATTGCACATGGGTAGCCAGTGTGATGGATTAAAGATGCGACCTGTATATTGTGACTGGACCATACATTATGTGTACATGTGTTAACTGGCGACATGGCGAATACATCTGTGCATTAACATGCCTGATACTTATAACCTGGCAACAGCCTGCTGTCTCTGCAGAACACCAGGGGTACCTATATAGGGGTGACACAGCAGTATGATCATTATCCGTGACTGTATGACAGCTACAGGATGCAATGTGCATGTTAACACATTCGCCAGTACAATAGGATATACTATGGAGTATGCACATGTGTGCATACACAGAGTAGCATACTATAGTATGCGGCATGTGTGTATACATGCCTTGCATATGATGTTACATTACATATTGTACAGTGACACATGCAACTAAATGGAATATAATAGTTATATGTGCAGTAGTGATTTACCAGGCAACTCCAGGCTCGGTGGTTGAGAGACACCCACCTCCACGATGGCAACTAGGGTTTGTGGATGCTGTTCTGATGGTGTCCCCAGGTTGGCCAGTAGCTCCTCAGTACATGTGAGTGGGGGCTGGGTTGGTGGCCCACCACCTGTTGCACCTTGTTCCCTGGTGATTGCATTTGCACACTGTTTTGCATGTCTGATCAGGTCCGTGCAGTGTCTGTGCACCTGCTGGTATGTGTGGTTATGGCCACCCACATCATTAACTCTCCTGCGAAGTTCCTGCCACAGGTCATCATGCTGCTGTGTATGCTGTGGCACATGGCTAAACAAGACATCATAGTTGTCTTGGAGGTAAGGTATAAGGGCCTCATCCTCCAAGTGGGTATAGGCTGGGAGCTTTGCTCGAGGCATATCTGGAAGACATAATGATGGAGACAGGTCACAGTATCTCAGAGATGCACAGAGATACAGTTGCAAATACATGTGTATTACATTTAGTACATATGAACAGTTGTCTTTGCAAATCTTCATGACACTGACATCACTGACATGTTTGAGTCATACACATGTGACACCCAATTGGGATTGGATATTATCACCATATATGTGTGTCACCTGATTACATTGCTCATACTCCATGTGGATGCTGTCTTGATGTGGGCATGTCTGCTTGCCTGTACTGGTGTTCTTACCTATCAGCACATGCCTGGATGTGTCCACGTTAATGCTGTCGACTTTGAAGCTGTGTATATGTCACATATCAACACATACACTGCCTTAACGGACATGACCTGTGACAATGCAGACATGCACACAGAAGCCTTTACATGCATGTGTTTTGCCATATACATCTGCATGGCATTGTACAGCAGCTCAACATCCTGCCACGTATTGCCTGTGTTGCACATGTGGTACACATGGGACAATGGCTAGCCGGATGGTATTTGCAGGGATGGTTATCAACTATAGCATGTACGGCCAAGGTCATGTAGTAGTCTGTATGCCCTGGGTCATGTTTGAGTGTAGGATGTAAGGTGTTCTAGCTGTAGCCGACATCCATGTTTCCAGCGCCAGGTGAAGCAGTGCCACATAACTGATACAGATGGTTAATGATACATCTACCATGCGGCCATCACACCATGTCTGACAGAGGTAAAATGTGCAGCTTTGCTGGACAGGGTTGCATAATATGGCAGGAGTATGTAACATGTATGGCACAAGGATCTGTCCAGCATGTGGCGATCCTTGTACTAGGAAGGTGGATGCCCATGACGTATGTATTTCAGATCAGGATATGTACGTGTAGCATATTCAACATCACAGTGTTGGACATGTCTTTATGCAGGGTAGGCATCATACTACATAGTGGAGATGAGGATTGTGAAGGCTGGTGTTGCCCATCCAAACATGGGCAATACCCCTTAAAGGTGATATGTGATCTGATATTGGTCACTTGAGTGATGAATATGGGTGTACAATGATCTCCATGTTCATGGATAGCACCCTGTCATGACTAGGGTTGCCTCTTATGACTACCTAACTGCACAGCACCATCCCTTACACACAGTGTCCATTATGTTGACCGCTGCCTAGGTGGTAGTTCATGGGTACAGGGTTATTAACCTAGCAGTGACAATGCAATATGCATCTGTCAGATTGTGCACATATGTCACACACCTCACCCACAAAGCCCATTCTGTATGTTGTCCACAACACTGAGTCAGCTATTTCTCCTAGGTCATAGCCATTCACATACTTACATACGCAGATGCCTCCCATTTGTCTGTGTGGTATGGGCTACAATGAGGGGGAGTACAATGATTTAACCCTTTTTTACTGTGGCTGCCACTGGTGTGATATGCACATATCACTCAGACACCTTTTGTAGTGTTGGTTCTGTCAACAGTCCACCGGTAGAACACTCCTGTGACATACAAAGGTACATGTAGTATACTGAGTGTAGGTGGAACACAGTTTGGGTGATGATCTCCTATGACCTATCACAGGTATGATATGCAGTGTGAAATCATCCGTACTGTCATCTACATCTGTACTGCTAACAACATATACATTGATTAAGGTTCATGGACTTTCAGACCAGACTCAGCAAGGTAATAGTGCAGTGCCTCCCATTATGAGTGGTGTCTCCACTTTGTGGGTTGTGATAACTGTTGGTGTGCACCATTCAGTGTTTTCACAGACTGACATGAAGCTATGTTTTACATGATGTGTATGTGTAGAGCAAACTGTTTTACCATATGTGTATAATACAACTAGGGATGTGGACAGGTCACATGCAGTCTGAGTGCACCTTGTACCATCATAGTTATGGTTACAGGGGCTCTGTAGTGTTCATGGATATGTGATTGTGTACCTGTTGGGGGGGCAGTGTGTTTATGTTATCCGACACCTTATCTGTATTGTTTATTCATGCTCAGCACTTGTTCAGAACATGTAAGCACTTCATGAGCTATTAATTACTATAGCACTCAATCCTCCTCATTTCCTACAGGTAAACACTGTTTGTACTTACATTTCCTGCTTGCCTAGATTAAAACAGCTGTTGTACACACTTTCCTCACATATCTAGTGGGAAATAGTTAAATATTCAGGCATGTCCAAGTGTCAATTCCCAGTGTTATCGCCTGTCTATATGATGAATATGGGCATCATGAGGCAATATAGAAATTGTCTCATGTACACAGTCAATACTACCCTCCTAACATAGAACACTACAACCTGTGGGAGGTGCACATATGTAGCCATGCTGGAGGTAAAGCTCTCTCCAACCCAGACTGAACCTGACAATCATGTGGGGATGTTAAACGTTTGCATCACACTGCACTCATCACATAGTCTCACTAGATCTCCAGCACCACAGGCCACACATAGTAAGACTACAACATTTGCAGAGCCTCTCAATACTATTCTGTCTAGGCAACAGAGAACTCCAAAGCAGAAATGCAGGCAGCCCCCATCACCCAACACAACACCAATTACTTATAGCCCACAGACTCAGTGTGCCCATCAACTACAGCCAATAGGGCGATATAACGTACCCAACACACTAGTCATAGGTGATTCTATAGGTGGTCACACTGATGTCCCACTCAGCAGGTTACACAAGGTGATAGTCACTTTCAACTGGCTGTCGGGTAACAGGATCTGCAACATAACCTATGCACTCAGGTCACTCCTCAACAGGTACAATATGACTGTGTCATTCTCCATGTTAGTGTGAATGCCTTGAGATGTAACTTCCTGGACTACATGTACATAGACATGGAATAGCTCTCTGATCTTGTAGCCCAGGCAGGTATTGCCCTAGCCCTGAGATGCATTCGGCATTCATCCAGACTGATAATGCAGTACAAGGACTGAATTATTCACTTCAACAGTTGGCTATGCTTCTGGTGTCATTCCAAGGGTATCCAGTATCTGTCTGCTTTGAATGCCATGGTCGACAGAACATGATGCTTTGGCACAGATGGCCTGCATCTGTCATCCCTGGGATTACGGATTATGTCTAAGGCTCCTGTTGCTCCTATAGTGCTTGTTTTAGGCATGGTTCAAATAACATATTCACCACCATAACAGGAACAGGCAAGCAAAACCTGAGGGTAATGCTACTCAATGCTTGACATCTTCATCTCAAAACACACTCACTCGAGGCACTCCTTGTAATGGACCACTTCGATATCTCTGCAGTGACTGGTACCTGCTTCTAGGCTCCTGAGGGCACCCCTACACTAACAGGCTATTACTCAGACCACACCTTTCAGTCATGTAACCAGGACTGGAACACCCATGGCAGAGGTGTGTCCATATTTCCCAAGGATATACACACCTCCAGGCTTGTTGCTTAGCACAATGCATCAGAGGTAATCCAAGTGCAACTAACTGTGGCCATAACTGCTATACAAATTGTAGCTTCCACACCATACCCCACAGTTAACGGTCCTCACTTCTTGGTGTACTGGAAAATAGGGTTCAAACAGAAACTACTGATGTGCGACTGACACTACCCCACCATTAACTGGGATACCTACTCATGTACCGACACATTCGGCCAACGCTTTCTGGGATTCATAACCTCCAATCGGCTGGATTAACCTATCCATACCACCACCAGGGCCACAAATATCCTAGACCTGGACATTACCAACATGTGTGACTGGTGTTCCACACCTGGGGTTATCTCCTCGTTGGTCAGATCCGAAAGTATGCTAATCACCCTTGTTATCCACATCCTGGCACCACACCCTTTATGGAAAACACAGTACAATATTTCTACAAAGCCAACTTCAGGCTTCTTATAACAGCAGTAGTAAACGTCATGACACCAGTGCAGATGGACAATACAGTTACAACCACTGAATCATACACAACTGCAATTAATTAGCACTTACACGACTGCATGGATCATGCTATCTCAAACAGAGCCATGATGGTACCCACCAGAAAAAGGACGCCACGCTGTTGGTCCACTGCCATGGACATAATGTACAACAGAAGGAGGAGACTGTTGCAAAGTAGCATACAATCCCATACGTAGGAGAGCTCCCTGGTCAGCCTCAGTAGGAATGTGAGATCCCTTATCACATCCTTCAAAGCTAGCTACATAAACATTACTGTGACTCATTCAAAGGACTACCACAAAGTGTTCTAGAGGTATGTCACTACTCTCGATGGCGATACCCACATCTGCTCTGACATACAGCAGTTAGGTATGAACATTACAGAACTGACTGATATTGGCAACATCCTGGCAGATAGGTTCAGTGCTAACTTTACACCCCTCTCACACCCTAAAGGGCCCAAATCTATACAGGAACAATGCAGAGTCCCTGCAGTCACAACTACGCAGTTCAAAGCTGCACTCTCTAAAGCCAGGAACACAGAATCCATGTGACCGTACAAAATCCCAGGCTGCGATTTCCACAAACTTCATGAACGAAATGGCTCCCCTCTTGAGCACCAAATTCACTAATAGCCTTGCATCAGGCATTGTGGCCCCTGCATGGCACACAGCAGCAGTTATCACACTTCACAAAGGTGGCACCACAATGGACCAGGGGAACTATTGCCCTATACGCCTGACTAGACTGTTCTGCAAGGCTATGGAGCACATCATCATGGATCTCATTCACAGAGACATTGGTGGCCTCCAAACCTTTGATCCCACCCAGTTTGGATTTGTTAGGGCCAAACCATGCCTCCTAAACTTGGTGGAGTCCTTTGAGACAGTTACCAAGGCAGTAGATGAGGGTAAGGAGGTCCACACAGCCTACCTTGTCCTCTCAAAGGCTTTCAACATCGTTCCCCATTCTGGTATTGTCAACATATACATCCACCTGCACATCAACCCCTACGTTATGAGATGTTATGCAAAGTGGCTCATGGACAGAACCCACACAGTGAGGATAGCATACCCTAGTTCCTACTGTAAATCAGTTACAATTGGCGTCCCCCAGGGCTCAGTCACAGGGCCCCTCATGTTCGGTATATGCTTCTCTGAGGTGCAGGCTAGCACAGAAGGACTTACCCTGAATAGGTTTGCAGATGACTGCAAACTAGGGGCCATGATTGATTCACCAGCTGATACAGACACCCTCCATAAGGGTGTCACTGGGACAGATACCTGGTGTCAATAACATGGTCTCAAGCTGCATGCCACAAAGTGCATAGACATCCCCTTTGAATTACACCAATCACCGGCAGGCTATCACATTGGTGATAGTCCCCTACATACATAGGGCATAATAAGGGATCTTAGAACCCAAGTAGATAGCATCCACTCATTTGATAGCCATATTGCCAAGGTGGTGTAGATATCCTTCTAAGTGGCCACCCTAATCTCTAATGGGTTTGTAGCCAGAACAAAGGCAGCCATTGTACCTCTCTACTCATGACTTATGAAACACATTAAAGGGTACAACACCCCATTTAGGATGTACCTTACGAGACAACAGCAACGGCTTTAAATACCACAACATTATCACACCAAGAGGATTACTGACCTCTGAAAGATGACGTATGCAGCCTAACTACAGAAACCCCAACTGTACTCATTTGCATACTGCACACTCAGAGGTGATCTCTGCTGAACATACAAGGCCCATGTCCAAAACAATATTGATGGATATGCTCCACATAAGCAAAAGCCACTGAGAGCCACATGCTCTGGGATATGTACCAAATGCAACAATGACTAAGACATGCTGGAGGGATACATTCCTGACCCAGACACTCACCATGCTTTGGAACATGATTCCTATGTACATGAGGCAGGCACCCTCACTAGCACTCTTCAAGAGAGACCTCGATGGGTGGATGGGAGTCAGACATGTACACCAGGGATCACTGTAGTGGCTCTGCTGTACAGAGGTGCAGGAAATGAATGGCTCTGCTGTTCACAGGCACAGGACACTAACCTAGGGAGGTGCCACAAGTGAAAACACTGTAGTTAGGCTTACGAATGGACTTGGCCAGACAGCATAGTACCTAACTATGAACCTCTGAATCTATTACATGTCCTTTGTGCATGGATAATTGACTAGCTCTTCCATTTCAATTAGCTATCATGCTGATACACTGTCTGGTGACTACAAGTCATATGTATCCTGTTATTGTGTATTGTACATGCCAATAGACATACCTGATGTTTGCATAATATAACAGTAATGCTATGTAAAATGTTAGACATATCTACCTACAATACTGTACATTTGACATTTTTGCAACAATATCCCACAATGCAAATCATAATTGCACAGCAGGACCACCTTAGACATGTTATTTTCAGTTATACGTCCATACATATGCCTACTGTTACAGTATATCAACATATACTATCCCCTGTTATGGCACGTACTTGTTGGACAAACCCTGCCACTGACAGCAGCTGGAGTGAAATTGTTGTGTTTAAAGTCCTTATGTAGCATCCCTTGTGGTGTATGAGCTGTTTACCTTGTGGCCCACAGCAGTACACACACTTTCTATGAGCGTTACTATGCTCAACAATACATCACTAGATAATACCTTTTCCCACTATATGCATTGCATACACTTTCATTAATACAGAACAGGCACTACATACAGTAACATACTGAGTGTTCTACACACCTTCTTAGTAGTCAGAGTTGATGATAATATCAGTCCTATTCCTTTTCTCTTTTAACGGTTTTCTCGTATGTACATATGGTTTGAATGTATGACAAGCCATCCTTTTATACATAGATACCAGTAACATCTGGTATCCTGCCACCAATTGGTGTTCCGAAGTAGATGATTACATGCACATCAGCTGTGCAGCTACTCCATTAGCCAATTACATGGCAAAAGTGGGGTATAATTGAATACTTTACTTGGGCATTGTCCCTTTGCCCTACCTTTGAGGAAGATGGCCTGGATGTGTTGTTTGTGATGAATTGCAACAGCTATATGGGGAGACACAGAGATATTTTAACTTCATAGCCCCTGTGGATTGTGTGTAATGGCTAGAGGATGTAGTTCTACATGTGAGTGTAGCTGTTATATCAGCCATCTGATATGAGATTATTGCAAACAAACCCTGTAACATCGGCGTCTGTTTCATTGTACAACAGCAACGATTTCACATAGGGCCATTATAGTGTGTCTCTCACAAGGGATGTTAAGGTTTCTGCAGATGTCATAGAGTGAGTGGATGTTTGTGATGTTATTACAGTCTGTATTGCAATTGCTTCGGGTGTGGGGGAGATGTAGGTGGGTGTACATAGCAGATAAAGGTGTGTAGGAACTGCATTTATACATATTCCATATGTGTGTGAGGGCTCCTTCCCTAACTGAAGACCTATCGTTTAGTAGACTAATACTATGGTTATTTCAGGCTTATTCATTAAGCCATTAATTGGTTCCTATATAGCATGCAGGTGATGTTGGTCCTTCAATCCCTTCGGAAATACATCAGTATGTAATGAAATGTTGCTACATGAAAGCTGTCTCGTGTATTTCTGGCACAGATATTTGCACTCATTGGAGTTGTGTTGGTGACTGAACCTCTTTGGCTTGGGTTGCTGCCTTTTCAAATGGCCATAGTGGGACATTTGCAGGACACACATCAGATTTTAGAGGCAGACACATACCCACGGTCAGTACAAAGTATAGAACTTTACATATATGCATATATAAAAGCTTATATTCTTATAGCAGTTTACTTGCTTATCCTGTTTCTTGTTACATGTAGGTATGTTAGATACAGATGACTATTTTATGCAACCATTACATTAACTATGGAACATGCAGAATGTCTTGAGGTTGTAGGACATTAGTATTTGTACTCATTTTGGTCAGAACACTACCGCACATAGAGGGACTGCCTCTCGCGAGGTAGGACAGGTGGTAACCCTATGTTTAGCTCATGTCCATAGCACATATATGTAATAGTGTATTATAGCAATAACCCCCGCATGGGTGTGGGTAATGGTGAATTTACCCGCGGTTGGTGTGGTTTGTTCACAAGGGCGAAGCCCGAGTGGCCAAACAAAGACAACCGTGGATAAATCCAGCATTACCCACACCCAGAAGTGGGTTATTGCTATTATACAATGACATTATTTAAGAAGAAAAATAATTATTTTTCTTAAATAATGGCATTGTATAATGCCTCCTTGCTGCCCTTCCACAGCTGTCTGTTATTCTGCGGCAGTTCTGATGTGCTGCACATGCCTACGCTTACGCAGTACATCAGAGCTGTGGGCAAAAGCAACGGAGAAAGCAAGATTTCCATTGCTTTTTACAAAGTGTCTCGCTATGTTAAAGATTCTCCATTGCTTTTTTTAAAGTTGTCTCCTTATGTTAAACTCCTTTAACATAGCGAGACACTTTGTAAAAAGCAACAGAGATCTTGCCTTCTCCATTGCTTTTGCCCACAGCTCTGATGTACTGCATAAGCATATGCATGTGCAGTACATTAGAACTGCCGCAGAATAACAGACAGCTGTGGAAGGGCAGCAAGGAGGCATTATACAGTGCCATTATTTAAGAATAATAATTATTTTATTTCTTAAATAATGTCATTGTATAATAGCAATAACCCACTTCTGGGTGTGGGTAATGCTGGAATTACCCACGGTTGTCTTTATTTGGCCACTCAGGCTTCGCCCTTGTGACCAAACCACACCAACTGTGGGTAAATCCCGCATTACCCACACCCAGGCGTGGGTTATTGCTATAATATAGTCTCCATATTCTTTGTTCATAACGTTCGGTCATGGCGGAATGTGTGATTGCTATGGTCAATGTTGTGCACATATTTGAAGACTTCAACTGCTGTATACGGCATACCCATGGATTCAGGAATGCACACACTTCCAACAACCACATTACCATTCACAGACTCCCAAACCCCACAATACCAACCACTCAAACTCACGACAGTCAAACTCCCAGAATTAACACAAACACAGAACACACACACGCACACACAGACACACTGCTACCCATCACATCCAAACAAACCACCCTACACTATGTATGGCCAGGTGGCCATGCCCCATACACACCCCATGTGGGTGGCTGTGCCCCCCACACCACACCTACTGTAATAATCTGCCTCCGAGATAGGACGAACAGACACATGAAGCAAACACACACACACACACACACACACACACACACACACACACACACACACACACACACACACACACACATTACAGTCCCAAGGAAACACACACCACACTCAGAACACACACTTACACACACTACAGCAATCAGAAACACATTTTAACACAGTACCTACCTGGAATGCACCACCAGAAGCTCTAACTAAATGTCCCTTAACATCGTGATAATAGTACTCGCGGTTCTAGTGTTCAGGTACTGTGGTCTTTCGGTCTTTAAGCCTCGTGATTACGCATGTCAGTATGTAAAGCATTCGGTATTTGGTTGTATCCTATTTATATGTACCTCCATGGCTGTGTACATGTTGTTAACCTATCTATATATTTGCATATATACGTATATCCATATATATCAACATATATCTCTCTATCACCCTTTCTATCTCTATATTATATATATATATATATATATATATATATATATATATATATATATATATATATACATATAAAGAGAGAGAGGGAGAGAAAACACACCTTTCGTTGGGTACATGGCAGTGTATACTATTTCCCGAACTCCGCCCTTTTGTGTTTTAACCTGTCACAATACACACCTGCCATTGGTACACCTCAGGTAGCTTAGTGGTAGGTGATTGTGTACATAGTTGCATGTTCTACTCCTGGCAGTGGTCATTTTACCTCTCAGAGCAGGCACTATTAGTACAAGGGTGAATAACATAGATTTCAGTGGTTCTGGCCAGCTTTGCCCGTGATCTGCGCAATATTCAGCAAAGCTTAGACCTGTTTTGCGCATATCCTTGTAGTCATATTTAAACGATGCTTACCGGCACTTGCCGGCACATAAACCTGCTAACATGTGCTTAAACGTGCTCTAATGACCTGCATCCAACATCCATTATTTGGGACATCGGAATTACGTAACAGCCCTTGCAGATCATGGAACCGGGAACATGCACGAGACAGTCAGTGGCTTTACCACTGGGGCATCTGGGATATGTACAAGTGTTATGGTGTTTAGTATGTGGACTGTAATATGGCTGTTTCTCCATACTGCAAACAAATGTGTAACTCGGTTAGTTTACATATGGATGATACCTATTAATGGTATGTCCAAGTGATGGTTAATAGATGTGCTCCAGCTATGGGAATCCATGTCACAGTGAGCCACACACTATAATGTGCTACACCTTGCCACAACCATAACTGGAGAATGCGAGGGTGACAGATACCTGTCATGGGTACTCCCCATGCTTTGGAACTACATCCCTGATTACATTATATGGAACCCCTCATTAACACACCAGGGAATCCTTGCAGAGTGGGTGGGGAACAGTGGTTACACCCCAGGGATCCCGCAATTGGCCCTGCTCCACAGAGGGACAGTTAGTTAATCAATGGGGTGGTGACAGCAGACACATTTTTGCTAGGCTGATGAATGGCCTCTGACAATCCGGCATGTACCTACTGATGTACCTAGGAACCGATACATACAGTATCAACACATGCTGTTAGCTTAACTTACTGTTCAGGTGTTGACTTACTTGTACCAATAGCTGTTGTGTGTGCAATAGTTGAGGGCTGCCTATGTAGGATGCACACAGTAGACCACCTATACATGACAATTTACAGGTGGTCATGGGTGTGCCATCCATTTTACTGTGCGTGCAGGTGGAGAAGTGTGCCAGTCCATAGGTGCCTACACTGTCAGTGTATGTGCTATATGTTCCCTCTTTGCCAAAGCATGGGCATATTGGGCACGCCTCTGTCTGCCTACTGGGGCTGGCACAGGATGTTTGTGGTCTGAATCCCTCTGTGCCTATGATGCCCTTGGCAATTGCAGTGGGGTGTGAGGGCCTTCACCATTATGTCCCTGCTGCAGCTGTTTCTGCAGGATCATATTATGTAGCATGGCACATACTATGAAGATGTGGGCACACGTGCCTGGAGAGTACTGCAAGGCTCCACCAGATATGTCCAAGCAATGGAACCGTGATTTCAGCATCCAAAACACACACTCTATGATGAGTCTGGTTTGTGCATGTTCCTCATTATGGCATTCTTGCATGGGTGTGTGTGCATTTCTGATGTTAGTCATCATCCACGGCTCCAGTGCATAGCCAGCATCCCCCACAAGGTGGCCATATGGGATGTCCCCCCCTGATGGGAGGGTGGCCTAATGGTTAAGGTGTTTTTTTACAAGCAGCAAGTGCAGCAGTTTGGGTCGCGACAAGGATAATTGGCTAGGCTTAAAATGGCTCGCAAGAGCAGTTAGCTTAGTACTAACCTATGAACCTATGACCTATGAGCTATACTGACAAATACCTGGTACAGCTGTGAGGCATGCCAGATGTGGGAGTCATGGTAGCTTTCAGGGCTGCCAGCACACACATCTGTGATAATGCCCTGGGTATTGCACATGACCTGGCAGTTGATGGAGTGGTATCCCTTGCGGTTTATGTAGCGCCTGCCATGCTTACTGGGTGGTGACTTGATATGTATGTGCATGCAGTCTATTGCACCCAGTACTTATGGGTAGTCTGCCACATGGTGGAAGAGGCGCATATTGCTGGCCAACTCCTTCTGAGTTTGGGGGAAGTATATATGCTCATTGGCATGTGGTAACATGGCATCCAGGAACTGGTGGAGTACCCCGGATGCTGATGCCTGTGAGTTCCCCATGGTATCTCCGGTTGGCCTTTGAAAGGTACCTGTGGCTAGTATTCTCAAGCTTACACATACCTTCGTGTCCACTGGGATGGGTTTCCCTCTGTTGTTTCTGGCTCTGAGGCGTGGCCAGCACAGCTCAGCGATTTGCTGTATGATGTCCCTGTCCACCCTGTAATGCTCTACTATCTCCAGATCATCTAGCCCCTGGTAGGTTACCCTTGGTCTGAACACTCTTCTCCTCCTCAGGGGCCTGAGGTGGTTGTCAGCATCATCCTCCACACCACCTTCAGTCTCCAACACATGGTGATGAAGCACAGCTATGACAGCTCCCAACAAGTACATTATAAAAGTTCCCCGTCTGTTTACACCAATGGTGCAGTGTTTGGAAATACACAAGTGTGTGTGAGGTGCCTTCACACTTTATACTATTGTGCTTTGGAAACTGATGATGTCATAGGGTGTGTATGTACAATCAGAGCTGCAGGGTATCTTACTTACGTGTTTTACTGCAGGTACTGCTATTGTGGTGCCTTTGGTGTTGAATTACATTTAGCTACCGTGGATCACCCCTTGCCCTTGCCTTCACTTTTCATAACGATTCCCTTCCCATTGTCAGGCATGCATCCAGCAGCCTGATTTCTTGTTTTGTACTTTCCCAAACCCAGGATTGTGTTGCGAAATGTGTTCTATAGCTGATCTACTGCAGGTTTGCTTTGCTCTGTGGTGACAGTTCTCTTTTCTTTGCAATCTGGCACCTCCCCTATTCTGTTCTACAGGTTGCTACTAGCAGCCTTGTTAGCTACCATCAATGGCCCACTGTGAGTTAATAGGTGTTAATTACTCAGTTATACTCCAATTACCCTACTGTGGCATTTCCTTATTGTCTTCCCGTAACCTTCCTGTTTCAGCTGTGGTGTGCACTATGCGCAGCCATTTACAGGGTTTTGAGCACATTGTCATCCACGTACACATGCGCTTTTGGTCACCATGTGTGCTCTCAGCTAAGCAAAGCTATGGCTACATCCACACCCCTATCCTGCGACTTTGCTTAGCAATGGGCAACCCAAATTAGCAATGCTCCAATGTGCTTACAGCTATGGTGGCACACCTCAGTGCTGATGTCATGTATACCTAAAGGCCACTCCTCGGTGGTGTACCACTGCACCATATGGTACATCCTTAGGCTGGCGGGACATTTGCGATTCAGTATTACTTGCCTCATTTGCATGGCATTGACTACTAATTCATAGTTACCATGCCAAACACTGTCACAGACCCTTAGCGACCCTTGTACCTTGGTTGTGGTTGTAGCATGCATACCATTGACTATTATGGCGAAATCATGATTTGTCTTACATTGCAATTTTATGGCATCTGTATATATTTTCCTTGTGTTCCTGTTTGTGCACACATGCCCTGTGGTTGTACTTTGCGTTAGTGTGGCCATGACATTAAATGTTATTTTTTATGTGTTGTGCATGTTTTTTTATGCCATTGGCTGTATATTTAGCCATTGATATATGTTAACTTTGTAATACGTAAGTTTGGTCCGCTTTCATGGCTCCGATGTTCTGTTTGAAAAATGTAAACCTTTTTTTGGTTTATATTTCTGTATGCTTACGCTACACCTGCATCACTTCATGAATCGCTATGTACCTTCATTTGCATGCTGCACTACTGCGCATGGGGTGATTAGCATACATGAGTCGAGAGCTGCGCAGATCTGGCGTACGCTAGTAGTGCACGTGGAATTGGATCGTACCTGAATCTCTTGGCGGTCATATTTGGCGTTATACCACCTACGCTACGCCTGCGCCTGGCGCAAGCTTCATGAATCCTGGGGTGAGATTTTAATTTTGTAAAGCTCTATGTATTTCCTGCAAAATATCAAAATGTTTTGTTAAACTTGATAAGATCCTAGGATCTGAATTTAATGCCCTTTATATATGCATAAATAGTTTCTAAATAGTTTGCCACTTGGGATGAGATTTTATCTAAACATATTTATCAAGGGTATTTCTGTTGTGACACAGGACAATTTATGCATCATAACTGAATATTGCATATGTTTAACATTCTGTAGAATAATGCTATTATCACCTGATCATGTACAGCCTGAGAGGGATACGCAAGGGTTAGAATTGCATGCTACTTTTTTTTCTACATTTTTTATTTTAAATTGTAGAAACGCATGTTCTTGTTTTTTTTGTGGAATCTACATCAAAAGGTTCTTCTGAACTATGTGACTCTGTTCTTCTAGAGTAAAAGGAAAACTGAATTGGGAAATTATGAAGTCTGACTCATAAAGGAGGCCAGTGTACAAAAAAGGCAGAAAGATCATGGTGTACAATAAAGCCTTGATACCAGCTGAGGTACAGTAAATTGATTTTTCTGCCTCCCCTATAGATCAAAGGATGGTTATACAAAGTCAGCTACTGCTGATATGAAGAAAGGGAGACTACATACATTTGGTCTTAGACAAGCCACATTTATGATGAAATTAAAATGCAACTGCAGTAATGAGAGTAATTATTTTAAATACTCTGAACATAAATAACATGTTTTTACTGCTTTAATTTTCTTGTCAGCACAGTTGCTTGAAAATATACCAGACACTTCCAATTATGACATTACATAACAGCACTCCCTCTGTTTTGCCACCCTCACCATCTGATACCATGTTTGCCCCCTCATTCACAAATATCTTCATTTCTGAAAAATATTGCTTCCTGGACAGCCATGTATTTCATATGCATATTTTTATTTCTATCATGTACTTATTTACCATGTTTGCATTTGCTGTATAACCCAAGATCTCTTGTATCTTCACTTACAGCTTTTATTATTGACCTTGCAACATTTCTATTGTTTTTTCTTTGAAAAAGACACTGTTTTATAACAAAACCTTGTCATTGATGTGTTCTGTGGCCTTTGTATGTCTTTTCTTTTTCTATAATATGGTTCCTTAAACATCCAAGGACCTTTCTAGTTTTCCCTTTAGGCTTGGCACAAAGTTCAGTCATTTAGTCTGATTGCCTGAATATTTCTGTTCATTTTGTTGTAGTTCACTGTTATCACACAAATATCAACTGAGTTCTTGTACCATGAATGCAGCTTTTATATATTCTTCTCAAAGACTCTCAGCTGTTTACATCAGAATTACAGTCAACAGAGATTTGAAATTTGCCTCTTTGCAATGTTATCTGTGATAGCACTGAACAGGACTGGTTCCTTAACTGCACCATCACCCCTTTATTTAGACATAACACATTTATCTATAATCCCTCAGTGCCCTTCTGTCACAGTAATCAGTATAATACTTTATAACCTTCACATCCATAACAAATCTGCATAGACTGTCTATGCATTTTATATATAAACAGGCCAATCTTCACAGAAGGTCTCATGTTTTATCTGAAAATACAAGATGGGAGCTTTTACATCTGGACAGTGACTACATCAGTTACTCAGCCTAGGAAATTACCTCTTGTTGTATAATAATCCTTCCAAGTGGAGCAATCAAACCTTTTGATACCTTATATCATAATGTACATTTTTGTTCAGTTGCACACACTCTCTCTTTGGACTATTCATATCTTCTGCTTAGTGAAATCGATACCCAGTTATATATTGCACTCTAACCTGTGAGCACGTGAATATGTACCTTGTTTATTATTTATTTTGTGTTTATCTTTTCTTTGGCTTAAGTCATGACAAAACAGGTTCCTTGAACCAGCCCATTTCACCTAGTTAACAAACAAATAAAAAACAAACAAGAACACGTGTATCAAGTGTCCTACTGAATGTCAAGATGATTATAGAAATATTGTATATAATGATAAAATTACTATACAGTCAGTAATCAAAAGAAAGTAATTGCAATTGTTTTGTCAATTTTATTGCATTGAATTGTTGCTATTAAAAATACATGATTGTTGGTTATCTACACACTACAGGTTCAACAAACTGTGTGAATCAGTTGTAAAAAGCATTGTCTGTGGGACTGAACAAGAAAGCACTGATGTTAAATATTCTTATACCTGTAACAAAAGTGAAATTGAAGGCAGCAAGAGTCCATGGACAGGATTCACGAAGGCTTGCAAGGAGTCTAAGAGTAGTGTAAGACTCCATGCAGCCCTCGCGATCCAGGAACAGCCCAAAATTCCGTGTAAGAGACCAGCTAAAATGTCAATTACACAGACTGGGCGTGGATATGCTAATCACCTCACTTGCAGCCGAAAGGCATGCAAATGAGGTAGATTAGTGATCCACGAAGCTCAAACCAGCCCTTGCAAGAGTCGTGTTAGCTGCAGAAATGTACTCAGTTGACAACTGAGTACGTTTCTGCAAATAACACAATGGAGCCATGTCAGCTCCAAATAAAGGGTGCATATGTGCCAGGCAGCATGCCAATGACCAAATATGTGGCCATTGGCAAGGTACCCTGATGCAAATATGAGAAAAAAGTTTTTTTTTTTTTCGGCGATCGCCGATGTTTAAATGCAGCGCAGCCCCGCGCAAATGGGCTGCGCTATATAAAAAATAAAATGAAGGTTATAAACCCACAAATGTGGGTTTTATGCAATACATGGATTTACAATGCAGGGGCCAGCAGAGCAAAAACAACATGGCCACCTTTTAGTGGTTGCTAAGGGGGAAGCTGAGTCTAAGACATGTAACTAAGCATTAGTAGGCAATCTTATGTAAATGAGTGTTAGGATACTGAATCCCACTGTCACATAGCAAATGAGCACATTCTGAGTAGTGTAAGAGTTTCATAAGGGGGAGGAACAGAGTAGGAGATAGGTGATATCACAGGGGGGAATGGCAGAAAGAAATGCAGTTCATTGGAGGTCAGTGTTACGTGACAGATGTCAGACACATATCATGGAAAGAGGAGTGCCACAAGATAAGCATGGGAAAGTCAAGAAATGGAAGGTGTACACTGTAGCCAACACCAAAGTTTCTTGCTGGGCGTGCATGCGCACGTGTGTGCACCAGGAGGCGCGAGTAGGGCAGTGTGCACGCGTGTAAGGCAGACTGAGCATGTGGGAGACTGTTGGCAGACTTGTAAGACTGTTTGCGCTTTTTAACCCGAATAAGTAGATTCTGAACTGTGTAAGCATGTGTGCGTGAGTGTAAGCCACTGTGAGCGTGTTTCCACTGGTATGTGCATTGCTCCCCCCTGCGGAAACAGAAAGGAAAAAGGAAGCAACAGAAATAGTAGGAAGCTAGCAGGGAATACTGCTGGAGCTAACAGGTGAAAACAATTAGAAGCAGGCAATTATACAGGCAGAATACTAGCCCAGCCCAGCCTAGCACTTCAAATTCTGCAAACAGCAGTGCAGGATGTTTCTCTCAAGAGACACTGCAAGACAGGAGTAAGCTATTAGAAGTGAAAACTGAAAAAGCTTCCCTCAGAGCAGAAATGCTAGGGGCTGCCATAGCTGTCATAAGGAGACATAGGCAACTTTCTGAGGGTGGTGACAATACAAATGCTGCCAGACAAACAACAGTGAGGAGACAGAGAAGAGTGTACAGGCCCAGGGTCACCTACCAGGGGTTACATGAGCTGGAGATAGTGGAGAGCTATAGAGTGGGCAGAAACCTCCTGCAACAAATTGTTGAGCTGTGCAGGCCACGCCTCACACACAGAACCAACAGAGGGGAACCCATCCCAGTGGAAACCAAGGTATGTGTTGGGCTAAGAATACTAGCAACAGGTACCTTCCAGAGACCAACTGGTGATATGATGGGGATATCACAGGCATCAGCCTCCAGGGTACTGCACCAGTTCCTGGATGCCATGTCAGCACATGTCAGTGATCATGTATATTTCCCCAATGCCCGTGAGGTATTGGCCAGCAATATGCATCTATTCCAGCAAATAGCGGAATACCCTGAGGTAGTGGGTGCAATAGACTGCATGCACATATGCATCAAAGCACCAGCTGGTGAGTGGGGTAGGGCCTACATTAACCGCAAGGGCTTCCCCTCCATCAACTGCCAGGTCATGTGTGATGCCCAGGGCATAATAATGAATGTGTGTGTGTGCTGGCTGCGCTGGAAGCTACCATGATTCCCATATCTGGCATCTGACACAGCTGTACCAGTCATTTGCCAGTGGGGACATCCTGCATGGTCACTTAGTAGGGGATGCTGGATATGCACTGGAGCCGTGGCTGGTGACACCCATCAGAAATGCACACACACTTGAACAGGAACGCCATAATGAGGCACATGCACAAACACAAAATGTAATTGAGCGTGTGTTTGGGCTGCTCAAGTCACGGTTCCGGTGCCTGGATACATCTGGTGGAGCCTTGCAGTACTCACCAACTACATGTACCCAAATTGTCATGGTATGTGCTATGCTACATAATATGATTCTGCGAAAACAGCTGCAGCAGGATCACCATAGGGCTGGGCCAAACAGCCCCCCACCATTGCCAAATCAATCACAGGCAGGGCGTGACTCGGAGGAGGAACAACCTAAGCCTGCCCCAGTAGGCAGAAGGAGGCGTGCCCAGTATGCCTTGGCCTTGGCAAAGCAGCAACGCATAGCACATACACTGGCTCAGTAGGGACCCTGGAAATGATACCTCTCTTCGACTCACACATATAGTAAAAGGGATGCCTAAGTTGACACAAACTGCTTTCAAACATGTACAGGGAGTGTAGTATGTGCATCCAACATAGGCAGCCCTGCAGCACCACCTGAGGCATGCTTGCCATGTGTTCAGCAATGTAACACCATGTAGTATATGCAAACTTGATGACCTTGACTAACATCCTACCCTCACCAAGCATGATGCCACAATATGAAGATGAGATGATCAATTGCAATAATTGGCTGAAGTATTGCTGTTAGTCAAAGGGGATCCAATGTGTGCCAGCCTGTGATGCCATGCTGAGCACGACATGATGCTCCACCTGCTAGGGGTGGTGTGCACCTATCAGTCCTGGCCTTATGGATACTGGCAAAGGCTGTTGTTACCCCCAGCATGCCTTGAATAGGTAAGGCTCAAAACACAAACCCACCTCCATAGGTATCACAAGGGATAAGAACCTAGATGTAATGCTACCCAATGCCAGAAGTCTAAACAGCAAGATGCATGCAGTCTAAGCTCCCCCAGCATGGATAATGTTGATATCTGTTCTGTAACAGAGAACTGGGTCAAGGCTCACAACAGCACCCTAACACTACCAGGTTACACCTCATGCTGTGCTGTTCAGCCCCAAAACATGGAACAAGCTACAAAAGGAGGGTGACTAGCAATAATTGTCAAGGATAACCACACCCCCATGTTGGTACCACAACAAGAAGCAGCATGGACTAGCCATGGTCAAGTCACAGTGGCTAAAACTGCCTCCCAGTTTATAGCCTGCTACAGACTACTGTCCCAACACCAGGAGCTGCACTTGGCCTATGTTGGAATACATGAATATATCAAGCTCTCCAAACCACATTATATTGGGTGACTGAAAATACCCAAACATAGACTGGGAGCATTATTCTAGCTCCAACACCCTAGGACAAAGGTTCCTAGAATCCATAAATGAAAATGCTCAGGAACAATGTACCACTCCCACAAGAGGGTAAGCATACTGGATGTGATAATCAGCAACTTGGGTACTGGATGGAAAGATGAGAAGTAAAGATCAGACCATAGAGTAATCACACCAGATATACACATCCTGACCACAGTCCCTGGCCAGAAAACCAGTGATAAACATGTGTAAAGCAAATGTTGCACTCCTCCAAACTGATGTGGAATCCATTAAAGGCCCTGTGCATGTGCAAAATATGGGCCATACCTCAGAACCCATTATACAGGCGTTCCATTAACACTGCCAGGAATGCATGGTTTATGCAATCCCAAATAAAACCAAGACACAATGCCATACACACAGGCATCTGGCATGGCGGACCCCAGCCATTACCAAACCATGCAAGAGAATGAGGAAGCTACTACATGATAGAGCAAACCTAAAAAGGGAAGTAATCTCTGATCAGTATTATGGCAATAAAATATGTCCACTCATACAATCCACTAAGTCCAGCTACAACAAGTTGAATCTGTGAATCTTGAGGCAATGTTACACCTGCCCCATGTACATAGACATCCCTCTCCTCCCCACAAGAAATAAAAATATATGTGAGAGATGCAACCATTTATCCAAACCAGAGGCTGAGCTCTCTCAACACAGTACTGTCAAAACTAGTCAGGAGGAGAAAGTAATCACACACACCACAAACCTAGTCTCACATAGACCTATCACAACTGCAAACCAAAGACATAAACACAGAAAAACATTCCCAGAGGCTCTAATTACAAACACACCACATCAACAGAGGCCTCCAAAGCAGACACCCAAGCAACCACTACCTCCAAACATAGCACATGCAACACATAGTACACAAAGCTGGTGTGCCAAACAGTCACAGGCCAGAAGGAGAAACAACATGCCTGATACAGTTGTAATAGGTGACTCCATAGTCAGACACACTGCTGTCCCACTCACCAGACTGAACAAGGGAAAGGGTACAGTAAGCTGCCTGTAGGCTGCTACAATACGCCACATTACACAAGTACGCAGGTCACCCCAAAGCAAGTACAAATATGATGCAGTCATTGTCCATGCTGGTGTGAATGACCTGAGACGTACCTCCCCGGACTACATGAAAAGAGGCATAGATGAGCTCTCCGATTATGTAGTCCAGGCCGGTATGACACTGACCTTGTGCAGCCTCCTACCCTCACCAAGAATGATGCTACAGTACAAATAAAGAATGATCAGCTTTAACAAGTGGCACAATTACTGGTGTCATTCCAAGGGGATCCAATGTCTGTCTGCTTGGTATGTCATGCTTGACAAGCCACGCTGCTTTGCCAGGGATGGCTTGCACCTGTTAACCCTGGGCGTCTGGATATTGGCTAAGGCTTTTGCCACCTCCATAGAGCCTTTTGTAGGCAAGGCTGAAAAGACAAACCCACCTCCCTAGAAAACATAACTGGAAAGAAACATAAGGGTAATGCTGCCCAATGCCAGATGTCTAAACCTCAACATGCATGCTCCCGAGGCCCTCCCCAGTATGGGGAACATCGATGTCCATGCAGTGACAGAAACCTGCAGCAAGGCTCCTGAAAGCACACCAGCACTACCAGGTTATACCTCATACCATGCGTTATGGCCCCAAAACCTGGACCAAACCATGAAAGGAGGGGGAGTATCCATATTCAGCAAAGATACCCACAAGTCCAGGTAACTGACAATGCACGAAGCATCGGAGACCACCCATGTGCAACTAACCATAGGCAAAACTACTGTACAGTCTGTAGCATGCTACAGACCACACTCTCACACACAGGAACCCCACTCAGCCTTCCTGAAGACACTGGACAGTAGGAATGTCTCACCAAATACCAAACAAGGTACTCACAAATTACCACATAGGTGGTAATCCATTACGTATGGAAGGAGTAATCAGGGACCTAGGGACACAAGTGGACAGTAACCTGTCATGTGACACTCACATTGCCAACGTGGCTAGGAAGACCTTCTATATTGGCCACCTTATCATGAAAGGATTCACATCTACGTCAACAGGGGTCATAGTGCCCCTATACTGTTCTCTTATCAAGCCCATAATTTAGTACAATGCCTCATTTGGGATGTACCTTACCTGACACCTGCAGCAGTTTGAAAGATGTCAAAGGTACCTCACCAAGAGGATAAAGGGTCTCAAATATATGTCATATGCTGCCTGGCTGTAGACACCCTAGCTGTATGCAGTCACATACTGCCTATGCAGAGGCGTTGTATGCCTGTTGTACAAGGCCATGTCCAACACAGGATTAATGGACATGGTCCGCCCCAGAAAACCGAAATCCATCAGAGCTGTGAAAGCGAGAGATGTCAACCTCAACACATAATGAAATAGGATGTGCTGGAGGGACAGATACATAACCCAGAGGCTCCCTACACCCTGGAACGGAATCCCACTCCATGTTAGGCAGAGCCCCTCACTGACTCTCTTCAACAGGAATCTTGCCAAGTGGATGGGTGATCGTAGATGTACACTGGGGGTCTTCACTGTGTCACGTCCAGACAGAGGCACAGTAAAGTAAATCCTAAATGGCCATAATATTCACATAGCAAGGGGTGGCGAAAGCCACACACACTCTGACTAGGCTTATAAATGCTCTAGGGCGGATAGCCTAGTATGAACCTATGAACCTATGAAGATACAAATTGTACAGGACACTAAGGATAATCACAAGGCTTTCTTAACCGATGGTAGGAACTTGTTGGGAATTCACAGATATGCTCTGAATCACTCAAATATTATAAACAATATACCAAACACACACACATTGCCAACATCCAACCTGATAGGTGCAGTGCAAACCCCCCCCCCCCCCAAAATGCCAAATATCTATCCCAGCAGAGTGCTGGCCCCCTGACATTGCAGATGCTGAGGTAACAGACAGCATCTACAAAGCAAAACACACAGCATCAATGGTATGAGATGGTGTCCTGGCCTGAGTCCAACATGGACTCCAAGAAGAATGGAACACCAAATAACACTACTGCTCAATGTCAGCCTTACCACAGGATATGTACCCAAAGAGCAGTGTACAACAACAGTGGTCCTTCTCCACAAAGGTGTTGCCTGAATGGATACTGCAAACTACCACCCCAGAATCCTGACAAGCTTGGTCTGCAAAGCTATGGAAAGGATCAGCATGTACCTCAGACATAAAGATATTGGGGACCTACTGAGACTGGACCCTACCCAGTGTGGCTTTCTTAAGTGGAGATCCAGCCCATTAAACATGTCTGACTCATTTGAAACAGTAATTAAGGCCATTGATGAGGGGAATGTGGTCCACACAGCCTAGCTGGACCTTGCAAAAGGATTCCATACAATACCCCACGTGTTCATTATAGATAAGCTCACCAGCTTAAATATAAACCCCTCTGTCAGTAGAAGGGTTGCAAACCAGACCAAGGACAGAACTGACATGGTCAGAAATGCTGCAGCCATGTCAGACTACAAACCAGATACAACTGGCATCCCACAAGGCTCGGTCCTGGGACCTCCCTTGTTTGGTATATATGGCCCATAGGTACAGGCCAACATGGAAGGACTGTGTCTGAACAAGTTTGCAGAGGACTACAAACTGGCCACCATATCTGACCCTCCAGCTGACACAAGCATCCCACAAAAGGGCCACATAGAAACAGACAACTGGTGCCATAGTCATGTCAGCAAGCTAATTGCAGAAAAGTGTATAGTCAACCCCTGTGGATATACAGTAAGTGCCACCAATTACCACATAGGTGTTAACCCATTAAGTACTTAAGATGTAATAGGAGACTTGGGGACACAAGTTGATAGATATCTTGCATTGGACAAGCATGTGGCTGTAGTGGTTACAGAAACATACCATATACCCACCTAATCATGAAGGTAGTCAGATCTAGATCAGGGGAGGTCATTGTGGCTCTGCAGTCATCCTTCATCAGCCTCACAATTGAGTACAATGGCCCCTGTGGGATGTACCTCAACAGACACCTCCATCAACCGGAAAGACCCCAAATGTACCTCACCAGGAATATCAAAGAGCTTGAACAGATGCCATGTGTTGCCTGATTAAACAAACTGAAGCTCCACACAGTGGCATACTGCCCTCCAAGAGGCAAGCTGTGCCTGATGTATAAAGCCATGTCCAAGCTGGAATCAATGAACATGCTGCACCTTGTAAAATCTGAATGGCAGTGAGCTATGCACATGTGAGATCTGAACCCCAGCACTGACATACATAGGACATGCTGTATTGATTGATCCATAACACAGAAGCCACCCCCACTCTTGAGTAAACTCCCAGTACAGGTTAGCCAGAGAGTCACTCATTGACTCTCCTCAAGAGGAATCTTGATGAGTGGATGGGAGATGGTAGGTTTACCCTGGGTATCACTGTTATGTCACGGGTAGACAGAGGCACAGTATACTAACCATGACATATGTCATGGCAAACTCCAGTTACAATGTGTGTCGAAGGACAAATACACTCTCTGACTAGCATTAGAAATGGTCTAGGGCACATCGCTAGTGTTTGCCAATGTCCACCTATGTTGTGGAATACACTACCAATGTTGGACAAGCCTAGTTTAAGTAGTCCATATCTGAATGTAATGCAACATGGTCATATGTTCACAACTGGCCCCTAACCAGTCTGTTGTGCTCACTATGAAAATTTAAAGCAGTGATAGGACTAAAGCCCAGGATACTGTCCACCACAGTGAAAGTACTGAACCAGTACACTATACGGTACTACAGTGTTTGGTCAGTATGAAAGGATAGTGATAACTGTATGCAAAGTATCCTATGCAAACCCTGCAGGTACAGTATAATCCCTGTTGTGTTCAGACACAAAGCAGTTGGCCAGTAAGTACACAACATGACACCCAACACACAACCATAAACGTGAGATATTGTTGAAGTTCACACTCATCCACAAATGTGGTGGACTGCAGATTTCAACATATGGAAAGCTCACACTGGGCATGCTCACACACTTTGATAAATGAGACATATGTCAGACAACATGCCATGGAAAGCCTGAACTGGGCATGGTCACACACTTAGGCCATATCTCAGTTTAGCAGTTGGCCACACATATCTGGTATTTGTACGTGTTATTCCAGGAACCAACCACATTACAGCAATCTGCCCAGTGCACACAGTTAAATGACTACAGAGACATAAGTGATATAGTGGATCCCTCTCATATTCAAACATCTTCCACAGATACACAAGTTGTTCATAGAAACAGGGAATGCTATGGCAATAAAGACCTGCAAACAGTCTATCAGGAACAAATATTGTGCATCTGACAATTAAACATATGGGTGTAGAGGTCAATACTAGGCTGTTTGCCCTAGGGAATGAAAGCTTAGCCAGAGTGTGCTTGGCGTCTGCCTCCCCAGTACAGTAGGCTACTGTGCCACTGTAAAGTAGGTCACATAAGGCACCGTTTGAGGCTAGTGTGCTGTGCCTCCATCAAGCAGGGACACAGTGGAGATCTCAGGTGTTGAATTTGCTATGCCACATCCATGTGGCTGGTGTTTGCTGGAAGAGGGTTGGTGAGGACCTCTAACAGTAAGTGGGCATCAATAACAGACTGAGGGGAGCCTTATCTGCAGTGTCTGGACAATTTCACTGTCAACACTTTGTCGTGATCATTATGAGAGATTGAAGTGTCATGTCAGTACTGTTCAGAGATGTCCTCCCTCTGTGGGCTACTGCTCTGCAATGTATTAGCTCACTCCGTCTGTTGGACAGCTCATATATGGCTGGTGTACACCTGACAGGTGTCCTGTTGTGGAGGAGTCATGGGTATATTTGGGATAGCATGATCAATGCAAACTTTCCACATGCTCATAGAATGCAATTGTCAAGGATTATGCAGAGTGGCCTGTATACTCCTCCAGCATGGGTCCTTTGAAGTCTTCCACCCCAGTCTTCACAAGTGCAAAGTCTGCTTTTGATAAATACACTTTGTTTGCAGTGACAACCTTGCCTGGGGGTGGGGATGGGATATGGATGTCCAGGGAAAGGTGGGTATGGTCAGATATCAACAATGGTGGCCTACCTCTGGTGTGGAACAGTGAGTACCCATGTTGCAGATGGTCAGGTGCAATATGTATTCCCCCTTGTGGCTGTGGTGAGTGGTCCTACCATAGCACATGGACACACAAATTGTAGTGGCTGTAGGGTAATGTTGTAGAGGCCTGAGTAGTTCCCACACACAATATACCTGTACCTGACATCAACAACTGGAATGGTGTATGTGAACACCTTCATATCTTGGCACTGTTCCCAGGGAAGCAAAGTGTGTGTCCTGGATGTGGGAGGGGTGGTCTGAACTGGTTGTGTTGTGTGTTACAGGTCCTGTGGTCACGAAGCATGGTATAAAACATAACCTGCCAGTGCTGATGTGCATATCTGACCCTAAAGTATGTGGCTGCAAATGCATATATATGCTATCCCCTACCTGATAGGTAGTAATAGAAGTACATACCTCTGTAGAAATAATGATGTCAGCACCCTATAAATACTGCAGGTGCAGAACAGCTGTCCCACAATTCGGATAGTGCGCTCTGCTAATGCGTCTCCCTCAAGTGTCATAATATAGTTAGGTAGGGGTTTGAATCCTGCAAATGCTTAGTGTGTGTGGGTGAGCGGGGTTATTGTGTGTGAAATTCTGTGTGAGAGAAATGTCCCTTTTGGCAACTAGGAGAACACACTACAGGATGTGCATTCCCCTTTCCAAACACTGATGATGTCAGCACCCTATAAGTACAGCCGGAGAAGATAAACCACCCAGTAATGCAAATAGCGTGCTCTGCTAATGCGTCTGTCTCAAGTGTCATAACATAGTTAGGTAGGGGTTTGAATCCTACAAATGCTCAGTGTTTGGATGAGGGGAGTTAGTGTGTGTGTAATTCTGTGTGAAAAAAATGTCCCTTTTGGCAACTAGGAGAACACACTACAGGATGCACATTCCCCTTTCTAAACACTGATGATGTCAGCACCCTATAAGTATAGCCGGAGAAAGAAAATGTGCCAGTAATGCGAATAGTGCACTCTGCTAATGCGCCTGTCTCGAGTGTCATAACATAGTTAGGTAGGGGTTTGAATCCTGCAAATGCTCAGTGTGTGGGCGTGAATGAGTGGGGTTAGTGTGTGTGCAACTCTGTGTGAAAAAAATGTCCCTTTTGGCAGCTTGGAGTACACACTACAGGATGCACATTCCCCTTTCTAAACACTGAATGTCAGCACCCTATAAGTACAGCCAGAGAAAGAAAACCTCCCACTAATGCGAATAGCGTGCTCCACTACTGCATCCGTCTTGAGTGTCGTAACATAATTAGGTAGGGGTTTGAATCCTTCAAATGCTCAGTTTGGGTGAGGGGGGTTAGTGTGTGTGCAATTCTGTGTGAGAGAAATGTCCCTTTTGGCAACTAGGAGAACACACTACAGGATGCACATTCTCCTTTCTAAACACTGATGATGTCAGCACCCTATAAGTACAGCCAGAGAAAAAAGACCTCCCAGTAATGCAAATAGCACACTCCGCTAATGCGCCCATCTCAAGTATCATAAGTTAGGTAGGGATTTGAATCCTACAAATGCTCAGTGGGTGTGTTTGGATGAGGGGGGTTAGTGTGTGTGCAATTCTGTATGAAAAAATGTCCCTTTTGGTAACTAGGAGAACACAAGAGCTTAAGGCAAACAAACACTTCCAGGACACCACAAATTGAAGAACAAATTGTACCAAACTAAAGTGGTGGAGATTTTGGCTTTCAAAAACCAGTAATCCCAAAAGATAGAAAGTGGAATCCACCAACGTCATTGTATGCAAAAATCTTCTTTAATACAGAACCAACAGAATGCAAACAAGCGCTTTCACCCAGTGGTACTGGGCTTTCTCATGTGGTCAAATGCCAAGTAAGTCATATGCAAGTCATATGCAATGTGTCACAGGCAACGTACATGTGAACAGGACAAACAGTGACATTCTGTCAAGTGAGACATGGACATATGTATAGTAAGCTATGCAGATGTCACTAGGAATCCACAGAGGCTCCGTAAATCTGCATTGCAGATGGAATCAATGTTCCAGGGTAACTGCAAGCAAACATGCATGCAAACAGAGCTACAGTAAGCAGGGCTGCATGTAGTCCATTGTACAACAAACAAGCTGTACCACTTCCAGTAGGTAACAGTGCAAATATGCAGGCACTATACACATGTACATGGAAATACACAGGTCAGATGGCCAGGGTCCAGTCTCAGCACACACAAGTGTACAGACCATGTACCGTCAGGATGTACAATAACAGGACGGAAACCCAGGTGCTCATACCTGCACTAATACACATGTCAAATAACAGACCCTGAGCCTTCACTCAGTGGTTCCATACTTAGTAGGATGTATGCTACCTGTCCTGCCACCACAGTATCCCTGACATTTATGGGGACTCTCCCTCCTGTGAAAGTTAGTTTTGTGTGTTGGGGCTGTCTAGCATGGTATGAGGTGTGAGCTTACAGTGCTAGGGTGCTCCTGTGTGTCCTGTACCAGTTGTGTAGTACTGCACACATATCAACATCCTCAAACATCCACATTGCAGAGTCCAGTGTGGGCAACATGCCACTTTCAGTTTACATGTCCATCATTGCATATCAATACTTTCATTACCTGTCCCCTGTGCTACCTATGTATGTGGCCTTCTGTTGACATCCTTACCTCCAGTATGCAAACATGTGCAGATGATACACTATGGTACTTACCATGGGTGTAGAAAACAGTACAAGACAATCATACCCTTACTGCATCAGGCATGCTGGGATATACCCACAATTATATCAGCACACTGTACTGTTAACAACATGATACTATTACTACACGTCTATGTAGTCACCCTGTGCATCAGTAACATGTTAACCTGTACCTGCACTGATGTTACAGATTGCAGGAGGTGGCACAGTTTCATCATATGCACAGGGTGTGAACTTGGTGTGCCTGAGTCTGCCTCTGATACCACCAATTGACATTTATGTGTATGTGTGTTAGTGAGGGACAGCAGTACAAGGTGGGGCAATGTTGATGCAGTGTGTGCATGTATGCAGTAGCCCTGGGTGTTGTCAATTCGCATGTGTGTATGGATGCATACAGTTCCACCTCATGGCTGCCATATACCAGTGTTTGTGGACAGCCACTGACTGCACCTGCCTGGTCATACAGATCAGTGTCTCTGGCCACGGACATGGTACCTGTGCCTTGCAGGGGTGCTACAGACCGTATCCAGTACCAATCCAGACTGGGTACTGTCATCAGAAGCAGGTGTTCATTGACTGGACACAGATCCCTGTTGGGCCTGTCCAGAGCCACGTGCACATGGTCTCCTGGGGCGGTCTGATGACAGCACAGACCCAGCATTGCTGGGGCTGCTGCTGGCACTATGGGGGCGGCTGCGGCCCTGTTGTCATCCGTGATGACTGCCAGCTGCTGCTGTTGCTGGCATATGCCCACGTCGATGCCTCAACCATCCACCATTGCCCTGGCTCATGGACATGTAGTTGTGGAACTGATCTAATATGTCCCCACAACGTCTGTCTATGACATCGGTGAAATTACAGATGGCAGCCGCAATGTCACGCATACTGTCACTCATGGCTGTGCGACATGCTGTCAGCTCCCTCAGACCCTGTCTGGTGTACTGTTCCATACGTGACTGTGCCTTCATGACAGCCCGAAACATAGCTGAGGTTGTAAGACCTCTGTGGGCATGTCTGACAAGAGCAGTACGCCCACGGATGCTCCCACGAGAACCTCTGGACATCTGTCTGTGTGGTACCATCTCAGGGCCATGCCCATGGCTGCTGTGTGGGGAAGCATGTGCCACACATACCACATTACCCTGGTCAATGCCCACTGATCCTGTCCATCACGTAGGGACATTGGTGACAAAGGATGTATTGGCAGGATGACTGTGCACATTGATGGGGTTGACAGCTGTGTACTGTCAATTGGCTGACCAATGACAGACCCTGGCACACCTTCCTATACCATTACACAGATATCATCATTATCACTACTTGTGGCACCTGATTCAGGTTCCCTGCTGCATGACACCAGAGCAGCACCAGAACCTTTAGGAGGGAAACAGGAAACACAGTTTACAATGTCTACACAATGTTACCAGTGATGCACACATGCACATATGCACACATGCAGACATGCACACATGCACACATGCGCACATGTGCACATGCGCACATGCACACATGCACACGCACACAGGTGCACACATGCACACATGCACACGCACACAGGTATACACATGCACACAGGTGCACACATGCACACAGATGCACACATGCACACAGATGCATACTTGCACACTTGCACACTACTCAGTATGCGAGATATCAACACACAGACACAGACACACCTGCATGAATACACAGAGCACTACTGATTCAGCCTACTATTACTATTACTATCAAGACTATTAAAGGTATTGTTAATACACACTCACCAGCATGGATAGGCTGCATTGCTGTTACACCAGAGGGACCTGCAGAAGTGAGGAAATTAATGTCAGTGGGCACAACTGTGCCATTGTTACTGAGTATGATACAGGTCAGTAGTACAACAGTTGCCTTTCACAGGTCAGCTGCTGATATTGAGAATATCACACTTGCACATTAAATACTATGATGACAGCTACTGTGACTATCATTGGGGGGCCTATTGTACATGTTTATGACCCTGTTCACCCCTGACACATGCAGTGGTGGGCAGCCAATCACATATCTGGTGGTTACTGGTGTAGGTGATTTGAAATGGGGTCTGGTACTTCAGTTTCGACACTGGTGTTCACTCCATGCCTTTGTCACCAGGCACCTGTTGCAATACATCTGTACACATGTGCCTCACTCAGAATATCTCTCTCTCTCTCTCTCTATATATATATATATATATATATATATGTATATATATGTCTATATATATGACATATATATATTGATGTACATATATTGCTATAGATATGGAGAGGGGGGAGTGTGACAGAGAGGGGGTGAGAGTGACAGAGGGGGTGGGACAAGGGGAGTGTGAGATAGTCATATACAGTCATATCTGTAGATAGTCAGATCTGTCTGTCTATGTACATGTATCTACATATGTCTATATCTGTATGTGTGTATTACATATATATGCTTGTACATATTCTATCTATTTACATCTGTCTATGTATTCCTACATCCCTCTCTATCTATGTATACATATATGCATATATATATATATATATATATATATATATATATATATATATATACATACATACATATATTGACATACATACGTATCCATATGATAGACAGGTATATCAACGTTTGTTTACAAAACTGTATACACACACACTAACATACTGCTAAACATACATAACTGTGAATCCTACTTTGTACATTGCACTACAACCTACATTCAGCCTACATTGATATGTGCACATAGATGCCCTCACATACATATGTATGTACAGCCTTCACTGATAGTTGCTGTATGTCCCCTACCCTATGCACATCTTCATATACATATAGATACAGACCAATGACACATATGGAGGGTTCACAGTATGTAGACATTTAAAGTATTACTTTACATTACCTGTGTTTGTCACAGCTGCTTGCGTTGCCTTTTGGATCGGTGTCCTGCTACTGCTGCTCCAGTTGACAGATGACAGCTTTCTAGTAGGTTTTGTTAATAAGTGTTTTTGTTTGTGTTTTCTCTCTCTCTCTCTTTCTCTCTCCCTACCTCCACAGGGTGCAATGAAAGTATTGCATGTGTGGACTGGTAGTACAGCATGCTTTTGTAGGTATCTGCATATGTCCATGTGATGGCCTCTGCACCAATTGTTAGTCAGCATTTGCTAATTGCATGCAGCCAGTTGTGTACTGATTGCAGTTCTCACTGTGATTTCAGGACAGTGCTATAAAAAGGTATGTGAGATAGGCGTAGCCCTTTCAGATTTTAAGGGCAGGGACCATGCTGGTATGCTGTGGACACTGTTTTGTGAGTGTAAAGGTTAGTATCTCTCTCATATTTCCAGCTGTGTTGTAGATTAACATTTCTCCATTCATTTCTCCAGTTTCCTGAAATATGTGTGTATGTACACTGACACCTAAGACTACTACTACTGTTAATGTGGGTTTGTGTGCTTTCCTGTGGGACATGTGGTGTAACTGGTATATAGCAGTGGCTCTTGCACTTTGTTGCTATAGCTTCGTAATTTTCCCTTTACATTCACTACTTGTATGCCTGCTAGGTGTCTTGACTGTAGTGTGTTGCTGTGGCTTTCCTATCTTCCATGTACATTCACACCTTGGAATGCTTGCTATATCTGATAGGGTGTTACTGCATGCAGTGTGGTCTGGCCATGGTGTGGGCCTTGACATCTATTAGGGTATTTGAGTATGCTGTTGAGCCGGCCCCAGAGACTCTCAGGTGCATCTTTTATCTGCCTCATGGAATGGTACATATCAGTGGGGTACACCCATTAAATTGTCTGGTATTCTGCAGTTGTGACTGTGGGTTAGCATGAGCATATGTATTACTGCACTATTTCTGCCGTGCAAGTGGTGCATACTTTCAGTACTTCATAGTCACCATTGCATGTGTTGTAACACCTTTCTGCCTACTGTTTGTACATTTCACAGGGAGTCTGTGGGGCATCCCTGTAACTCAGTCACTGTTGTTATGTCTAGGCTCTTAACTATTCAAATATGGCAGTGTCATACCTCTCAAGTGTACAGATATTTGCAGGATGTCCACATTTTGCCTCATATTTTGGTCCATATCTCATAAAACAGCTTTTTCTGGCAAATCACTCAGGGCTCAAGTCAGACTATAGTGACAAACATTTCAGTTTCAGACTTCGTACCCTTCCAAAAATCCAAAATAATGCAAAACCTGTTACTCTCTCAACTGTCTACGTTTGTTGGAGCAATATTTGAAATGTGTCCCTGTTTTTGGGCCTTTGCTCCACATTTTTTATTACTTAGTCCAGATGTCTTGCTGTAAGAGGTTGTGGGGTATGGGCAGTGATTATCCTGCCGTGAGTATGTGTGTGGCTTGCAAGGTGCTACAGTGACATTATTACCTACTAGCTACCAACTAGCATGGCTGTTTCTGTTCACACACTACTATTATAGAAATCCACTACATTTGACAGTAAATATACATGACATGCTTTGTGTACTACACATCCTATATTCCCTTTACATTCATTCCTACTATTGCATGATATATTTATTGTAGAACAATGTTCGTACATAGCAGTCATGGCTTAGTGGTAAGTCATGCAGACTACTGTTTCCAAGGTCCTGGGGTCGGGACTGACAGTGGGATTTTATTTTGCTTTTGAGAAGACTACAGGCCTTGTCATTCAGAGTGACTAAGGCACTTTTAAGCAGTTGTAAGTGGGTTAGCGCTGGTTTGCGCAAAGCTCATGCATGCACACTGGCGTTTAGCTTCGCGCACACATGCGCATACCCGCTTACAACTGCTTAAAAGTGCTTACTCTTGTGCACACCCGTGCTAATTTCTTTGAAAGAAATGAAAATGGGGAGACAGGAAAGTGGTGAAAAAGGGGTCACAAAGAGGGTAGGACAGTAGGGAAACAAGCTCGGGTTTTGCAGGAGGGATGTAGGTAAGGCCCATAGCTGCCCATTTCTTCATCAGCAACAGCTGTGCATATGTTTGTAATTTGGTGTGACATTTGAAACCTTCCACCCCTGAGAGAGGTGTAAGGACACCACTAATACTTGTTGTACAGCCAATTGTAATTGACAGTTTCCATGTCCAGCAGACATGTGTGCAAAATGGGCAGCTATGTATGGAGTGTAATTTTTTTGTGGGTACAGAGAGCCCTTTTTTTTTTCAGGTGAGAGTGTTTTGTCAGGTACAGGAAGTCGGTATAGCTGGAGAGGTAGGTTGGGTAGGTTAACAGACAACACAAACAAGATGCATACAGGGGCGGTGTATGACACATGTGGGGGGGGTTACACAATTGACGGGGATGGATGTTTGGATATCTCGAGCCCATGAGCCCACAGATGGCAACAGTGGAACTGAGATCCCCACCTATGGGCAGTTGCCACTGTGCCTTCACTGCCCAGGATGGGGCTGTGCTGGGGGCTGTGTAGGTTGGGTAGCAGGCACGCCCGTGAGTTGTGCCACCCGTGCCTCAAACTGGCATAGGGGCCCAAGAACAGCTTCCCAGATCTCCCTACGCACCACAGTCCGAACACTACAGAGGGTGAGTGGATGTTCTCCTCCAGCCACACTTACAGAGGGGGGGACGAGCCCCATCCCCTGCAGCGCTTCCACCCACAGGTGGCACAGGGCCACCGGAGGAGGGTCCGGCCTGGGCACTACTGCCAGGTGCACTCGCCAGCTGAGGAGGGAGAGGTGGGTCCGCTGGAACCCGCCTTCCCTGTCGTCCTATGTTTTGCATTATGTTATGACAGTTTGGGTTAGTAACGTACAATACCATTCACAATTAGTTGTAACAGCATGCATTAGTATTCCCATTAACCAAACACCCAGATATTCAAACCATTGAACAGCAAGCATAACACATGCATAATTTGAACAGCAATACACAATCCAACAACATGCAGGGTTGACTGATGGCAACAGGCCATCAGGTTTGGATGTATGAACAGGGCAGATGCATCAACGTACATGCAAATATGTATGAACCAACAGGACAAATGTCCAGGGTGTTAATTGTGATTGCACATACCAATTTCACGTGGAATGGATTATATGTGGTTACAGGGTAGGGTGAAGAAAATTTAATTAACAACTTCAAATACCAATACATATGCTGTACATTTCTACTAGATGCAGATATATACACACTACAGTTCTGCCTACAGTTTCCTATGTGATAACTACTTCAGGTTGGTGATAGGAATGTTACTGCTACATCAATATACATTTTCATTTTTATTCATACACATTCATATCTGGCTCTGTTCAGCTACATCATCCTGCTACATTTGCTTTATATAGCTATAGACAACTGTGGATGTTTGGTATTTCAGACAACCATACTATCTGCATATTGCAGACTGAGAGCAACATATCCAGATTTTGGGACACACATTCCAGCTGCAGTACCATTTTCAACACATGTTACTGTTTGGTTCTGCCTGCCACATTCATTTCATTCTGTACTGACTGCAGTATACTTTATTCAGGAGTTATTACTACTTTATTGGTGGATTCATACCTCTTTCTCACACTCTCTCACTTGTTTTATTTTTACAATTCAGGATGGTACTTAATTCTAGGCTTTATTGCCATGGTTTACCTGTAGTTATAACAATCCTTTCCAACAGTCTCACTTCTGTCATGTTTCTGTATTTCAACAGGGATATATTTCACACGTGTTATACTCAGCTTCTGCAGCTGTACTTTTCAGCCTGCTGCAGGGTATGTACTATTATATTACAGGTGGGACATCTTTATTTCAGACTTGTTTCATTTTTATGTTTGGATTACAGGCTGCATCACACTTTTGTAATCAAGCAATACTTGCAAACCCTCTTACACTGTTACTTGCACATTTTATTAATTAGTGACTATACTGCACTCTTTTGCTAACTGTCATACTTATATATTTATTTACAGTTACAGGGAGAGAATTACTGACCTGCCTGGTGGCGCAACCACACCAGCCTATCGCCATAGGCTCGACAGTTTGCAGAACGGACATCTGCAGCTGTAATATAAATAAAGTAATATTGGAATACACATCTCCATAATATCAGCTAGGTTAATTTCTTACATAAATAATTACATGTAACTTACTCAGTAGTGGGGTGTTGGGCATTTGCCAGGCCTCCTGGATCCAACGGTTCAGTTGGTCCTGCTTCCATCTCTTCAGGTCCGCATGGTGGTGACAGACCTGCTCACCAGTCCTTGGTACTCCTGTGGCACTGGTGAGATCATGAGCCACCCGGTCCCACGCCTCAGCCCTATATGCTCCACACAGGACCTGGCCCTGCATGAGTTGGGCCTCATGATTATGGACGAGGAGCCAAACCATATATTTGGACTCCTCAACGCCCCACCTCTGTGCTCGGAAGCAACTACCTTCACCTACACCTGACATCCTGGCTGCAAGTTGGTTCTACAATCGGTTATGCTATGTATTCCCGCCTATGGGGCTTATATATGCCGTTTTTCCTGCACTTATGTGTAATTGGCCATTTTGGAATTGGATCAGCTTTACAAAACCTGCTTTGTCATGCTCCTCTTTCTATTCATTCCTATATATATGCTATTACTGCATTTCTAATTGCAACTGTCATGGCTTAGTGGTTCAGTACTTTGACTCTGGTGCATGGTATCCTGGGTTTGAACCTAGCAATTGCTTTTTATATTTTATGACTGTCTACACAGGCTAGGAGGTGTGTCTGTGTAAAGGCAGTTTTGATACAGCTTGCTCAACGTTGCCCGTCGGTTAGCTTGTTGGTGCGGTGCGCAGCTGCGCGCAAACGGGTTACGCCGGTTTATGCGTGGTTTGACTGTCAGCACACATATTATGCTCAGCTCAGCTACGGGCACACAGTTTCAGCATGTTAAAATGCTGCTCAACCCCGGGCACTCATTCTACACCTATTAAACCACTGCTCACCTACGGGCACTCATTCTACACCTGTTAGAACACTGCTCACCTACGGGCACTCATTTTACAACTGTTAAACCACTGCTCACCTACAGGCAGATATCCTCAACTTGTTAGACTGTAGCTCAGCTATGGGCACATCTCAAGCATTAAGCTCATAAATTATAGGTGTTATGTTAACTATTAAGGATTTGATGTAAATGAGTTAGGGAGAAAGAGAAAAAGGATGAACACACAAAGGAAGAAATGTGGGTAGTATTTTAATAGTTGGTTGAGAAGGAGTTATAACTAGAAGGTGAGAGTTAAGTATAGGGATACAAATAGTGATTATATAAATGGAGGTTGTGCAATAGAAAGGATTGGAGGTTTTTTGCATATGTACTTAAAGAGGCCTTCAATAACTCCCATTTTCAAAAAAACATATTTGGAACTGGACATGTTGAAAAATTGGTAACCATTTAAAATATCGTGGCTTGCAATGCTGAGTCCCAAAATGTGACAACTGAATGATTGAAAATCTTGGCTTGTATGCTAAGTCTCAGATTGTCATTTCAGGAATATTCCCTTTCTAATCAGTATGTTGATCTAAGACTTTTGGCAAATATAAGTTTGGAAGGTGTGGGAGGCTTGCCCCTCAGTTATGTGATTTTCAATATTTGCTTTTTTCCTCTATTTTCCTGTATTTTCAATCTTTCAAAAGGGAGTCTAAGAAACTATTTCCTTGCCTCTAATCTTCCTTTTATAGGCAAGGTTATTGGGAAAGTAATACACATACAAATGTACTCTTACTTCTCATCTCATGGCATCTTTGATCCGCAGTGATCTCATATTATTTATCAGCACAGCAACAAGACAGCCCATATTTGTGGTACAAGTATAACCCTTTGAGTGCACAATTTCAAAGGCCATATTGTGTTTTTGTCCTCGCTGGTCTGATGACAGCTTTTGAAACAATGGACCATGGTATTGTAATTGAGTACCTAAGATCCCACTTTGATCTTGGTTACACCATTCTCAAATGGTTGGCCTTTTACCTTTCCTTCTATAGACAGTGGGTAGTTTCAGAGGTTACCTCATCTGGAATGTGGGTTTTATAGTATTTGATTTTAACACCTTTGCTATTTATGGTACATGTGATGCCAGGATGAGAGGTCCTACTGGGGAGGAGAATCCAGTTTAATATTCAGTTACCTTCTCCTTTGCTCCATCATTAAATGGAAGTAGAAAGACAATTACAACATGGTCCATCACTTTTTCCTCTTTTCTCCACCCTTATTATTTATGGAGGTAAAAGATAAGACTTTGTATCATAGGTGTGTGATCTGAGTGTATTTCTTGATGAGAAAATTATAATCAAGGACCAATTATTTCTTGTCAGTTTTAGTTTTAGGGATATTGCTCAGATCAAGGGCATTATTCCTTTATTAAACTTGTGACATTGGTTTGCACAATAGCGTCACCCCATTTATATTATTTCAGTGTCTTTTTTATCTTAGACTAATGGATGTGGATGTAGTGAAACTACAGTGGTTTCAAAATTCTGAGTCTTTGGCTGAGGCTCCTCCTTCATACCATGTAATGCCTTTACTGTGGGACACACACTCTGGATATTAATCAATGTCAGCGCTTTTGTTAAGATTCTTCTTCTTCTTATCTTATTTGCTCTGCACACTCTGGGTCATGCTTTTCTAACAGAGCTGTTGGTGTGCTGTTCACTAGCATGGCCCCTCAAGTTGCATGTTGCTGGCTGTTCTGGGGGTCTACACTGAGACATTCAGCAGAGTGTCTTTTACCTGTCTTGCCCAAATCATCTGGAATCAGCCACCTTCACTAATTTGGGTATGTAATTTTGATGTCTACTTTATATGTCCCTAAATTCACATTTTTTATGAGCCTGTTTAAACTTACTCAGCAGTTTGTTTTGATAACTAATTTATTTTAATTGCTTAATTTAGCAATATTTTACTTTATTTTCTCTGGATCTGTTATTTAAATTAAACTGACATTTTGTTCTTCTTTATGTAGGACAGTCTTAGGCATGTGCATTTAAACATCTAAATAAAATAAAATAAAATTTAATAGAATAAGCTGTGCACTTTGGGGACTTCTTGTGAGACCAGTTTTAGACAGCAGCATGGTACTGAAATAATCTTACAGCAAATGAGTTGACATTTTATTTTGCCTTTGTGCTTATCGGTCTCAATGACATTTGAGGTTGTTAATAGTAAGATTATGATTAGTCATTTGGGATTTGTGTGGACAGTCTAAAACTCTCCTAGCTGGGTCAAACAATGCTGAATTTTATGAAGAAACCTAAGAACAGTAACAGTTGCTGAGATGTTGCATTCTTGAAAATATTGACATATCCCGTTCCCCTAGAAACACACACAGTGGTACTTGCATACATACTTACTTACATATTCAGTTCCCTTGCAAACCATCCTACATTTTGGAGTGGAATTCTTTACTCTCCTGTTCTGTTGCTTGCAAATATGTTATTGGTATGTCTTCTATAACTGTGACATACACGCGCACACACACATTTTTCATGGCTTATAAACGCTTTCTCTAAACAGCTATGCACATATGGAGTTGCATTCTTAGTTCTGTGTCTCAGCTATTGTCCACTTTGTAACATCTTCAGAAAGGCTCTCAAGTATCCATGATGCTGATGCATCTACCAGTCACCTGGTGCAGCTCAAGACTGGATGTAAAACACATGACTACATGTCTACTGATATTTCCCTGTCTAAAGCTATGAGTGACACGAGAGAATGTTAAGTGATGGATGCCACGATTACTCTAATAAATACCAGATGAACTACATGGAACAAATCTGAAACAATGACAGGATAGATATAACATTAAACACGAAAAACCTGAGTCCAGAGGTACCACCACAAGGCAAGGAGGATCTTTATCCAAATGGCATTTCACCTTTGGATGGTAGCTGATACGAACCACTGGCTATGGCCAATTAGATGAGGGCACACAGCACACAAAAAACTACTCTGCTTGATGGCTCTTGGTGATTACCCAGCCTCCTACAAGTTAAGGATACTAGGAATGTGAATTAATGCATGTATAGGAGTAGAAGTCCCTGGTATATGAAAGTCTCAGTAAAAAAAAAGGTAATACCTGAGGGGAAAATAAAACATATATAAATATCCATCAGAGAACACCAATGGTATAGTGGAATAATTCCATATATGACACAAGAATGAATACATTTATTTGTATGTATGTATTTATTTATTTATTTATAGGTATTTGTTTACCTGTGTAATGCCCTGATCTCAATGGACCATTTACAGGCACAGCCCTGGGAATAGGAACAGATAAGAAATTAAGAAAACATATTTACAGATACAATAATATGCTAAAAATATCTAAATATTTTCAGATGCAAGAATATACTAAAACATTTGGTTGAAAAAGCAATTTACAATGTCAAAACATGGATGGAAAAATTTGAATTATGTTTACCAGAGCTTTATGGATAAGATCGAGCTATAATGACTGAGATGGCTTACTACAGGGATAGCAGCATATCATTATATAGAGAAATATGAAGGCATTAGAAGAGGCAAGGCAAAGTAGTTGCAGGAAAGGATACCATGGGGAGAAGACAGAGAAATACAGAGGGAAAAGGATTACAAAGGAGAAGAAGTGAGAGAGTTGCAACATATTCATTTTGTTAATTAAAATATACAGAATAATTCATTATAGTCTTGAAGGACATGTGTAATTCTCTGACCTCATTATCAGCTGTACTATAAGGCTCAATGTACAAAAATGACTACATGGTTGTCCTTAATGTCTTTGGAAGAAAAAAATCTATACAATGTACTCAGAAGTGTGCATGATTAGTGGTACACCGGAAGAATACATTCAGGCTAATAATAAAAAAAAATCCATGAAATTGAAGAATGTCTGACTCCATCTGATAACAAGATTGCCCATATGGAAAAGGGTGAGATCGATGTGAAAGAGAGATTGGCCAAACAGGAGAGCTCTCAAGAAGAAATCCTAAGAAAGCTTGTTAAATTTGAAGATTGCTCGGGACGTGAGAACCTAAAATTTACTTTTATCCCAGAGAAAGTAGAAGGCTGTGACTGCAAAACAAATATGTTGAACTGAATTAACAACTAGACAGGGATCGCAGTGCAATGTATAAAGTTAAAAAGGTTTTATAGACTATATTCCATATATGCCCTACCCTATAATTATTACATTTATGTAATTTCAGCAGAAGGAACATGCCTTGTTTTTGCTGTGGAAATTGATATTTGCCTTCAAGATAAGATCAACAAGGGTATATGCAGATAATGACTATTTAGCTATCATGAGGCAACAAAATAATACGTATATACCTACTATTAAAAAATGTAAACAGCTGGGCAGTAAATTTAAACGTGTCTATCCTGCTATACTATACAGTTTTCTACCCAATGGGTCTTAAGACCAACAAAGCACCAGAATTTGTGACTTAGAATCTTTGCAGCGTCCACGAGTTTAAGGAAATGAGCAAAGAGGGCTGGAGTTAATTACAAAGCAAGGAGAAGGCACAAGATCAAAATTGCTCTTTCTTCGCCAGACCACCTCTCAAGCCCTTCCCCCTCTCACGCCCTTTCCCCTTTTCCAGAAAAAGCTTATTGAGATGCAAAAGCATAATCAGGGTCACACCAAGAGAATATCTGCTGCATTTCAGGGTGATAGTGAATAAGAATTTGAAGGAGACAATATGATACAGGAGGAATAAGCTTAGCTCATTGGACAAGATTTTAGACATGCTGTTTCCAGACTTATATAATATGCTATAGTGTCTTTAATTACAGTATATTTTGATTGTGTTTGCTAAAATTCTAAATGGTTAAAAATGTTGCAATCAGCCTAATCATATTAAATCCCTTATGGGTCTGAGATGAGGATGAGCTACATGGACTCACTGTGAAGGAATGGAATTGAGTCTGCTCAAAGGATGTGGCTAGTAGAAATCTGCGGTGGCTTTATTGTTTGATTGACATTTCAATGTTGTATGCCAGCAATGTGAAACAGAAGGGATCCAGATGGGCATGCTCACTAAGTTTAACATATTCAGTTAAATGCTTTATATTGATCAACTTAAGGGCTTCTCTTTGGATTTTTATCTAAAGTTTAATTGTCTTACAATTCCAAGGAATGGGTGCAAAGAACATACATCTTCAAAATTACAAATGGGTGATCCAAAGCATTAATGTATAACTTGGGAAGACATTTAATCTAACTGCTTTGCTTGAGAATAACAGATTTTTCATAGGTAGAACCTGAGCTGTGACTAATAAGACACTGGGGTCTCCTGGCTGCACTGTAGCAGCCTGCACCCCAAACCCCACCCATGTCAAGATATTGTCACCACCAATCATAGCCAGCAGGAGTACTTTGTAAATATTCATTGCACACTTAGGGACATATTCTGTCGGTGCTTACAGGGTACCCACAGAAGTTGGCAGTCATGGTGACAGAAAGTGCATGAAGTGAACATAAAAAGTGGGAAAATACTAATTAAGTTATATTGCAGGGATCCAACTGAGGATTATCACAAAGAGGATTCTGTGCAAATAAGCAACATTTATATGCTTAAATTATGGTTAACATAACATGTAATATTGCTTTATGCTGATTCTGACTGAAGGGTATGCCTCTTATGTGTTGCATACTGGAAGGTATGGCATACAGTGGTTTTGATTCTAAAAAAATTACTGCATACTGGAAGGTATGCCACACATTCCATAGATCTGAATATAATTCATACTAAGTAGAGAAGCCATTCCTGACACAAACAATGAATCCCTAATCATCCATCTACAACTATTAACTGTAGTACTCATAGTCTCATCATTACTTGGACATCTGGACAACATGTGCACAGGGCTCAGCTCAGAAGAGGCAACTGGAACTTTGGGGACTAGAGCTACTTAGTACTGCAATGACAGTACTCTAACATGGCTGCTCAGTGGCATATACCAAGAAGAAAGATGCACAGTGAAAAGATTCCTTCTGTTGGGGGAGGCCAGTAAGAGCTTGTTCTCATTGTACATTGTGTTTTTGAGCTCGATTTGTTTATGTTTGGGATTTCTAAGTTGTATTTTGTTGCTTAGCAGCTTAGTACCTTAAACAGGGTGTAACATGTGTTAGGGCCACTGTTGATGGATTGTTATTCCTGGGATGGTATTGACACATAAATATTATGGAAATGTATGGTAGAGGAGCCCAAAGGTATAAAGGAAAGGGTTGTATTAATTTAATATGGATATACATTTAATTCTGACCTGGAATGTAATTTGTCTGAGTGACCATAAAAAGATGGAAAAAAATTGTTATAAATTTGTAAAAGTCTAATATAGCTATGCTCCAAGAAATCCACCTGGGTAAAAAGGAGCATGAAGAGTTTATTAAAAAGAGTGGGATGGCAGGATATGGTGCTCAGATGAGGGATGAGAGACATAGAGGGGTCCTAACATTAGTCAGGTGAGAAGGTAAATGTGTGTATATAGCTATATGTGTTTTCAGGTGTTTTCTCTTGTCTACCTGATGAATCTGGGCATCCTGGGACAATGCAACAATTGCCTCATGTACACAGACAACCCTCTCCTCCTGCCACCCAACACAACGACCTGTGAGCGATGCACTTATATAGCCAAACTGGAAGAAAAGCTCTCTTCACCAAAGACTGGCCTAGACAGTCAAGAGGAGAAGGTAAACACTTGCACCGCACCACACTCATCACATAGTCCCTCAAAACCTACACCACCAAAACACACACACAGAAGCACAAAACACACACCTACATTCACTGAGGCTCTCAGTACAAATCTACCCAAACAACAGAGACCTCCAAAGCAGAAATGCAAGCAACCTCCACCCCCAACACAACCCAAATGACACATAGCCCACATACTCAGTGTGCCACTCAACTACAGCCCATAAGGCATAACGTACCCAACACTCTAGTCATAGCTGACTCTATAGTCAGGCACACTGATGTTCCACTCACCAGGCTAAACAAGGAAAAATTTACTGTCATCTGCCTGTCAGGTGCCAGGATCCGCCACATAACACACACACTCAGGTCACTCCACAACAAGTACAAATATGACTCTGTCATTGTCCATGTTGGTGTGAATGACCTGAGACGTACCTCCCTGGACTACATGAAAAGAGACATGGAGGAGCTCTCCGATCTTGTAGCCCAGGCAGGTATGACCCTAGCCCTGAGTAGCATCCTGCCATCACCCAGAATGATACTACAGTACAAGGACTAAATGATTGACTTTAACAATTGGCTAAACTTCTGGTGTCATTCTAAAGGAATCCAGTATCTGTCTTCCTGGGATGACATGATCGACAGACCATGCTGCTTAGTCAGAGATGGCCTGCACCATTCGCCCTTGGGATTCCAGATACTGGCAAAGGCTCTTGCCACCCCTATAGTGCCTTTTTTTAGGCAAGGTTCAAATGACAAATTCACCACCGTAACAGGTACAAGCAAGCAAAATCTGAGGGTAATACTACTCAATGCTAGAAGTCTAAACCTCAAAATGCACTCACTCGAGGCACTCCTTAAAATGGAGAACATTGACATCTGTGCAGGGACAGAGACCTGGTTCAAAGCTCCAGAGAGCACTCCTGCATTACCAGGTTATAATTCATACCACACCTTTCGGCCACCAAACCCGGACCGAAACACTAAAGGTGGAGGCATGTCCATATTCAATAAGGATATCCACACCTCCAAGCTAGTTGCTTAGCATAATGCATCCAAGATTATCCAAGTTCAGCTAACTCTGGGCAAAACTGCAATCCAGATTGTAGCTTGCTACAGACCCCCCCCCCACCATGCCCCAGGATTCCCACTCTTCTTTTCTTGATACACTGGAAAATATTAAGGTTCAACCCAAGACTCTAATAATGGGTGATTTCAACTACCCTACAATTAACTGGGAAAACTACTCATGTACCAACTCTTTTGCTCAACGTTTTCTGGAAATCATCAATTCCAACACCTTGGATCAACTTATCCACACCCCCACCAGGGGCAGCAATATCCTAGACCTGGTCATCACCAACATGGATGGCTAGTGTTCTACACCAGAGGTCAGCTCCTCGTTGGACAGATCCAACCACAAGCTAATCACCCTAGACATCCACATCCTGCTCCCACCCCCCATTAGGGAAACAACCATAAAAAATTTCTCCAAAGCCAACTTCACACTTCTTAAGACAGAAGTGGCAAACATCAGGACACTCATGCAAATGGACAATAGAGGTACAACTGCTGAATCCTACACAAATGCACTTTATAAGCACTTACATGAGTGCATGGATCATGCTATCCCTAACAGAACCAAGATGCTATCCTCCAAAAAAAGGAAGCCAATTTGGTGGTCTTCTGCCATAAACAAACTCTACAACAAAAGAAAGAAACTGTTGCAAAAAGAGTAAAATCCCACGATTGGAGGAACTCCCTGGTCAGCCTCAGTAAGAAGCTGAGATCCCTCATAAAATCCTCCAAAGCTAGTTATGAAAAAAAAATTGCTACTGATTCTAAAGACAACCGCAAAGTATAGTATAGCTATGTCAAGAATCTCAATGGCAACACTCAGATTTACAATGAGTTACAGCACAATGGCACTAAATATACAGAACCAACTGATATTGCCAACATCCTGGCAGATAGGTTCAGTGCTAACTTTACCCCCCTCTCACCCCCTAAAAGACCCATCTTTATACCGGAAGAATGCAAAGTTCCGGTAATCATGGCTGCACAGGTAAAAACCTCACTCTCCAAAGACAAAAACAAGAACAGAGCATCCATGGGACCTGACAACATCCCAGGCTGCTTTCTACATGACCTACAGAATGAACTGGCACCCCACCTAGGTACCATGTTCAATCACAGCCTCACCTCAGGCTTTGTGCCCATTGAATGGTGCACCGCAACAGTTATCCCACTCCACAAAGGGAAGGGGCCACAACAGACCCCGGGAACTACCGCCCCATTAGCCTGACGAGCCTAGTCTGCAAGGCCATGGAACGTATCATCATGGAACTCATAAACAAAGACATTGGAGATCTCCAAACTCTGGACCCCACTCAGTTTGGGTTTGTAAAAGGCAGATCATGTCTCCTAAACCTGATATACTTCTTTGAAGCAGTCACCAAAGCCATAGATGAGGATAAGTGGTTCACGCAGCCTATCTAGATCTTGCCAAGGCTTTTGACACCACCCCCCACTCTGGAATTATAGATAAACTCACTAAACTAGGTATAAATGCCTATGTCAGAAGATGGGTTACCAACTGGCTTACTGACAGAACCCACACTGTGAAAGTAGCAGACTCCAAATCAGACTTCAGACCAGTGACAAGTGGAGTACCACAGGGTTCAGTCCTGGGTCCTCTGGGACCTGTTTGGTATTTACTTCTCTGAAGTACAGGCTAACACAGAAGGTCTTTGGCTAACTAAATTCACAGATGACTGCAAACTAGGAGCCATAATCGAAACTCCTAATGATGTGGACATCCTACAAAAGGGCCTCATTGAGACAGATGCCTGGTGTCAAAGACATTGTCTCAAGCTCAATGCCAAAAAGTGCATTGTCATCCCCTTTGGTAAAAACTCTGTACCCATGAACTACCACATAGGCGGTAGTCTACTTAACACCAAAAGTATGATGAGACCTTGGGACACAGGTGGACAGTAGTCTCTACTTTGATAATCACATTGCCACAGTGGTCAGGAAATCCTTCTGTGTGGCACACCTCATCACAAAAGGTTTCTCATCCAGAAAAAAAGAGGTCATTGTTCCCCTCTACTCATCACTCATTAGACCCATTATAGAGTACAACAACCCTTTTGGTATGTACCTCATAAGACATCTACAATAACTGGAAAGGCCACAAAAATACCTCACAAAGAGGATTACTGGCCTCAAACAGATGCCTTACGCAGACCGTCTCAAAAAACTCCAGCTTTACTCCATCGCATATCGCCTACTCAGAGGCAATCTCTGCCTAACATACAAAGCTATGTCAAACCCAGAGCTGTTGGACATGCTCCACTTAAAGAAATCCCAATCCCTCTGAGCTACACACTCTAGGGACCTAAACCTTGTCACCACAATAAACAGAACATGCTCGAGGGATAGATTCCTGTCCCAGAGACTTCCCATACTCTGGACCAGACTACCTGTCTATGTCAAACGGAGCTCCTCATTAGCACTCTTCAAGAAAAATCTTGATGACTGGATGGGAAATAGGAAATTCACCCCGGGGATCACTTCTGTGGTTCTGGTTGACAGGGGCACAGGAAAATTATTTTCTTGGGTGGCGAAAGCCAGGGTACCTTTTTGGCTAGGCTTGTACAGGCCCTAGGGCCATTAGCCTAGTACCAACCTATGAACCTATGAACCTATGCTCCAAGAAACCCACCTGGGTAAAAAGGAAAATGAAGAGTTTATTAAAAAGAGTGGGATGGCAGGATATGGTGTTCAGATGGGGGATGAGAGACATAGAGGGGTCCTAACATTAGTTATGTGAGAAGGTAAATGTGTATACAAAGAAAATTTTCCCAGTGCACAGGGCAGATATATAATACTATGTTTTTTGGGAAGGGAAAGAGTTAGACTGTCAAACATCTATATTCCCACTAAGGTGCAGCAGAATGACATAAAGACAATGTTAAGAAGGACAATAGCACAGCACTCAATTATATTCCTAATGGGAGATGACTTGGACTTGTTTTTGTGACATGACGGTGTCTCTGGGGGAGATTTCAGGATACTGAGGAAGCAAGATACCTAAAGAAATATTTGAAGGTCTTTGGTCTTAATGATGTATGTAATATACTAATATAATAAAAAGAACAAGTGAATATACTTTCTTTTTCTACCAATATAATTCCTGTGCAAGTTAGATAAGATTTATATAGCAGCGGATCATGTTCACTCAGTACAGACAGTAGGATTGCTAGAATAGGTCGATGGGTGCAGCTGCCCAGCCCACAAAGTACTAGGGGGCATGATTAGCAGATGCCATTTGGTCTTCAGTGCAGTAGATTACCAGCAGTGATATGATGGTACTGCATTTGTGGTCAGAACTGAAGTGCTTAGCTCTCTGTGTGTGGTATAAACTGTAGCAATCAATCTGCTACAGTTTAGATGTAAATTTTTTTTTTTGAGAACTGAAGCACTTTAGTGCTTTGTGTGGTATAAACTGTCGCAGCTGTTTGCCACATTGTAGTAAGCAAGATTTTTTTTTATAAAATAGAAGTGATTTAGTCTACGATACAAACTATAGCAGGTGCGGTTTGCTACAGTTTATAAGGGATGCAGAGCATTGCTTTCTTTGTAGGACTGACGTGCTTTAGCAGTCTGTGTGTGGAATAAACTGTAGCAGCTGCTTAATACAAATGTAGCAAGCGGCTGATACAGTTTAAAAATAAAAGAATAATATCCTGAATTCTGGTCAAGCATGTAACCTTTTCTTCCTTTTTGCTTCTCACCTTAGTGTTGGAGGGCACCAGATCAGGGGATTTCTAGCTACACCTCTGGGTATAGAGTTGTCTATCTCACCCTTTTTCTCTGCTTGAGCATGCCATAAATATTCTTAAACTTAAGAAGGCAGAGGACATGAATAATACTAAGTACTAACATTTTCCAACTTACTTGATGAAAAGGATGAGTGTTAATCAATGGGTTGGGATCCTGTTCTGACAGTTATTGTTGCAGGTTACTGGCAACATAACCACTCTGTGCCAGAAAAAGGATTATATGAATTCCGGAATACAACATTTGATAGGAACTTAGGCAAAAGAGGAATTGGAGAATAGTAACAGGCGGTACAAACTGTACTTTGAAAAATTAAAGGTGTAGCAGAGTAAACTAGATAGACTAACAGGCCATGTAAATGGAAAAAACATAATAAGAAAAAGTAGATATTGCAGAGTATATGGATAGTCTTATTCAATATACAAAAACAACCTGAGCCCAGTCTGTCTTTGGTAACAATCTTAGAAGTACTAAGCCAATACTGAAACTGAGGAATCATCAAATGGGGAAAGTGGAAACTGAGCAAGAAAGAATTTTGGAAAACTTGAGGCAGTATTTATGAAGCGTGATATAAAGAAGAAACATGGGCCTCAGAGATATAGCTACAGGTAAATGAGTTTCTGGAGGGACTAGAACTGCCAATGCTGGATGAGACAGAAAGGAGGATTTTCATTAACAACAGAGGCAGTAGGACAGGCCCTGCTGCAAATAACTTTTGTGAAATTCACAGGTTTAGATGGCATCCCAGGTGAAATTTGGAAGCTAACTAAAGAGAGTGTTATAAACTCATGATATGATATGTTTAATATTATCACGGATGTGTGGATATTTCAAAGTTCTGGAATGAGTCAAAAGTAGCAATTGTATCTCTCAACTTCTTATTGTAAAAAAAATCTGGACTAAGCTAAAAATAATGAGGAGACAAAGGATCAAAATAGGGGCAGGTTTAAAATATTGCTGCCATCAACTTAGAAGTTTTCTGAATGATATGAAGTCTGAAACTCACACATCTGTCATTATTTAGAGACTTCAATGCAGCGATTTCCAGAAAACTACAAATTTTATGATGAGCAAACAAAAACATTTGAGGCAAAAATCTGGACATACTGCAAACATCTGGACTGTTGAGAGGTATGGTAGCCATCATTCCAGAAGAGAGGAAACAGACCCATTAACCATGTATCCTATAAGCCAATATCAGTTTTGAATCATGACTACAAAGTCTTAATGATAATTATTGCTAAAAGACTTGCTAAATTGCTGTTATATCTGATACATTTGGATGAATGTGACTTTGTGGGGGAAGGCCGGCATTTGATAACATAAACAGAACTGCATTTATCCATTAATATTTGAAACAAAGTAGGGATAGCTTAATGTTGATTGGGTTAGATGCAGGAAAAGCATTTGATAGAGCTAGCTGGTAATTCCTCCAGAAAGTCCCATACAGATTTGATGTAACACACCAGTTTTGGCTAACTGGATAATGAATAAATAACACTTACACCCACTCATGTCTATCTATCTATCTATCTATCTATCTATCTATCTATCTATCTATCTATCTATCTATCTTTCTATCTATCTATTTATCTGTCTATCTATTTATATGAGCTTTATAGCTTATATTAAGATAGTGGGTAAGATGTTTAGGTCCTTCAGAATTACCATGGGCACTAAACAAGGGTAGCCCCTCTCATTGTTTTATTTGCCTTCTGGCAGAACTGCTTACAATACAGATTAGGAACTCCACAATTCATGGATAAAACTGGTTTGGCAAACAGGATACATTGGCAATGTTTGTGGATTACTTAGTCATTAATGTAACGGATCCAGACAGGAGTGTGCCTAGATTATTTACTATTGTACATCATTTTAAGGTAATTTTAGCATACATATCAATGAGGCTTAAACAATGCTATAATTCATAGCTATGTACCAATGCATGATTAACACAAACCTATCCATTTCTTTGGGGACATCATAGGATGAGATATGGCTAGAAAAGGATGTTGATAAACCAGCTAATGGTATGTGGGCAGATTTAATGAGACAAACAAGATCCATATTTAAAAAATGGAAACTGATGTTTATGGATATAGACAGTAAAGTCCAAGATCTAAGAATTTCCAATGTAATGTATCCATGTCAAGCACACTTTGTAGAACAAGTGAAAACTATTTAGAACAAAATATTTAAGGATATTAAAAACTTTTTATGGTAAGGCAGGAAACCTAGAATATATAGGGATATATTGATCTTGTCAATTGTGTAAAGTGGAATAGAACTTCCTGATCTTGAAAGTTACTGTATGGTTGATCAAGCAAAATGTGTATACCTCAGACAAAATGAGATGCATCTACCTGTGAGGCATGGGTTGTGGTGTTGTGTGTAAGAGAGGATATGCATCAGATTTTGGGCACTGCACTTACAAATAGATCATAGTAAGCAAACTGAGTAACAGAGTATTATATTTACAATGCAGTAGTTGATATGTTAAAATGAATGAATGAAGGAGTTAGCCTTAATAGGCATGACAGTACAGGGGAGGAGACCCAGCGTGAGAATCACAGCTGCACCAGGCTGGCTGACTGGTTATGGGGACAGAATTTAGATATTGGGAGCTGATGTTACAATAGTGTGTACTGAAATCCTGGCAGAAAATAAAAAAGGAGCATGGACTGGAACAGAAGGATAGGTTCAGATACATAAGATTAGTAAGGGAGTACAAGAGAGATTGCATCCTTTTGGTACACAGGAATAATTCATATTTTATTGATGTTTTGGTTGAACTGAGAACAGAAAGGGTTTCTAATAAAGGACTGATAGTAGGCCTTACAGTAACAAATAACTTAGGGAGGTGAGCTGACATATTATGGTAAAACTGGATGGTAAGACCGGGAAAAGTTTTAATTCCTCAGCAATGAAGAAACATATGCCTCGCACCTCATGATGCAACCAAGTCTAGGAAATTCAGGACATTTGCCTGGAAATGCCTCCATTGCTATTTGTATACCCCTACCAATTTCCACAAGCTGCTCTCTCATATCATGCCTCAATGATATGATGTTTCCTCATATCAGTGAGATGTGTTGGAGGTGTGATCTGCAGATGACAGAAGAAGTCTGGGAGCATGTTAATGGGGATGTTGCAGGCTAGAAAGCTTTAAGGATAAATTGCAGGCATAATGAATGATATATGGGGATCCAGACTAAAACTGACAAGGGAGGTAATGTTACTAAGGTGGTACACAGAGTGTAGTGCACCCTTTCGGAGTCAAACATAAACTCTTATAATACTGGTCACTAAAAGGAAGTGACCAGGAAATGGAAAAAAGTAGATCACTCTACTATAGCAAAGTCGGGAGATATAATATCGGATATTAGCAAAAAAAGAAGAGAAGCTCATACTAAGGACTGGCAGTCAGGTAAACAACAACATGTGAGATTTGTGGTTTAAGTGTATGTTAGAAAAATATGTATTAATGTATATGTTTAGTGCTTATTAAGAAATAAGAAAGATATAATGCATTTTATTCTATTAATGTTATGACAAGAAAAATGAATTCATATGAAACTGCAAGAAGCTTTTGGAAACTGCAGTGTGCTTTTTGCAAGTTGGCCTCTGACCCCAGCAGCTGCTAGCTCAGTAAGAATTAATGTTTATGCTTCTCACAAGTGATTATGTGCTGGGTCAGGAAATTAAATGTGCGAAATAATGAGAATCTTCTGCTCTTTTCCACTTGAGCAATCGACCTTGTATATGTTACTAGATAACGCACCAGTTGCAAGGAGGAAGTGATAACATGTAACAAGGAAAATGTATTGAGGACTGTATCTACTATTATGTTCGAATTAATTTAGAACCTTGAGTGGAAACTTTTGTAAAAGGGTATTGTAACTAACCAGGTGGCTAGCAAGGCCACGTTGTTTACTAGAAAATTTTTTAAGCAAAATGTAGTATCAGCATTTTAGATGAATAGAATATTGTAAGCTAAAGTGATGTAAAACCCCTTGTGACTGACTACGTCAGCCTGGTGGGTTAATACTATTAAGAAATACTATAAAAGTTGTGTTCTTCCTGTTTCATTCAGACAAAATTCTGTACTTGTACATTTTTTGCCTCCTGGTGTACACTAGTAAAGAACCTGAACCTGAACCTCCTAAGTATTGATCTTTTTATTACAGTATTTTTTTCATTTAACAGTGTGGGATGAGATTTTCCAGCAAGGGGACTTGATACAGTCTAGCATCAGGATGTGTGTGTCCTAACTGTATTAATTAAGCACTTTGATTTTTTTCTGCTGAAGATTAGATATGGTCTGCTACTGATAGCATTTTTTTTAACTCTGAGTTATACCTGAGGATTACTCATCAAATATTGTACTGTATCTGTATCAAGCCTGCTGAATAAAATGTGTTCAGTTTAACTCGGCCATTACAATCATGGAGCAATACACTAAGGATAGACTTTCAACACAAAATTAGACAACAGCCATAATAGCTGTACTATTACTTTTGTGTACATACTCCTACAAACTGGAATTCATGAAAAATGCTTTTATAAAAGTAGCATGTTCCTTCATTTATCAGATGTAAGCTTTCTAGAATTGTACTTTGATCTGCACTGAGATATTTTCTTTTTATGCATCTCTAGTGCTCACCACTCTCTTTAAAATAATATTTCTTAAGTTACATTTTTTCCTGAAGTTACTTCAGTTGTCCTTTTTTCTAGCTGTCATCTGTGTCACCTTCTTCCACTGCAGTCTTTTGCCCTTCATTTCACCCCTTGCCAATATGGTACATTCATATTAAAACATACCTTTTTGATTCTTCTGCAAAGGTAAGGCTGTCCTTGTATAAGACCTTCCCCGGGATTCAATAAACTCCATGCAGGAATAGTGCTATTCCTGCATGGGGTGGTTCATGTCCATATAGCCTTAGCTTTAACAGCAGTGTGCCTTGCATATTCATGAAGGCATGTTGCTGTTAAGGATAAATAGACATGAACAGTGAATGAGTGCAGGGTGGCATATCTAAGCAGTGCACGCACATCCAACATGCTTCCTGCACTCAGAAACTGCCATATGGCACTTTTTAAAAGTATTTCAGTGTCCGCGGGCATTGAAATGAAATAAAATGAGTATTTCAGTGTCTGCAGACACTGAAATAGCTAGGGGAGCAAGAAACAATGCATGGGGTGTGTGACAGCTTCTGTCACACACCCCCTACACTGTAAAAGTGCCATATGGCCATAGCCATCAACTGTACAGGTTTCTGCAGAATGCCCAGATGCATGCCTCGCATACATCTCACCCTCCAAGAGCAACAAAGCAGTACAAAGCCATAAATAATTCACCCCAGGGATCATGTCAGTCGCCCTGCTAGACAGGGGTCCAGGAAAGTAAATATTGTGGGAAGAAATAGCCAGGGAATTGTTATGGCTAGGCTTGCATAGGTCCTAGGGCCGATAGCCTAGTACCAACCTATGAACCTATGAACCTATAATGGGGGAACAAAGCTACAAAAATAGGGACACGTTTTAAATATTGCACTGACAAACCTAAAAGCTGATAGAATAAAACCTTTGCAGTAGCACAGACTTCCTGCAGGGTATGAAGACTGAAACACAAATGTCTGCATTTGAAAGCACTGTACAGCCATAGCTGTTAAGTATACCAGTGTCTGCAGAAAGCCTAGATGCCTGCCTCACATACTTCTCACCCTCCAAGAGCAATAAAGCAGTATAAAGCCATAAATAATGGGGGGGACAAAGCCACAAAAATAGGGACACGTGTTAACATTGCACTGCAAACCTGAAAACTGCTAGAATGAAAGGTTTGCAGTAGCACAGACTTCTTACAGGGTATGAAGACTGAAACACAAATGTCTGCCATGTGAAAGCACCGTATGGAAATAGCTGTGAACTGTACAGGTGTCTGCAGAATGCCCAGATGACTGCATCACATACTTCTCACTTTCCTAGAGCAATAAAACAGTACAAAGCCATAAATAATGGGGAAACAAAGCCACAAAAATAGGGACACGTTGTAAATATTGCAATGACAAACCCAAAAGCTGATAGAATAAAAGTTTAACATTAGCACAGACCTCCTGAAGGGTATGAAGACTGAAACACAAATGTCTGCCAACTGAAAGTGCCGTAAGGGCAAAGCCCTCAACTGTACAGATGTCTGCAGAATGCCCAGATGCCTGACTGACATACTTGTCAACCTCCTAGAGTAACAAAGTTGGACAAGGCCATAAATAAATAAAAATATTTTTTTCCATACTAAGGTATGTTTAAGCATAGCTGAGCAGGTGTGTGCATTATGGCCCTCTGCCCAGCATTGCTTAAACACCCCAGAGGAGATAAATAAAAATATACAACTAAAACCCTAATGCTGGGATAGAATAGGGATTAGAGTCCTGTTTTGTATGCAGGCATTTATGGTTCGAGTACCAAGACAGGCACTTTATGCCATGGTGGTACGGCGGTAGCGTTGTTACCTCCCAGCAAGAGGTTCTCCCGTTCGATTCTCGACGTGGCTTGGAAGTGCCTTCTGTGTGGAGTCTGCATGTCCTCCCCGCAGTTGGGTAGTGTTCGAAAGACATGCGTGCATAAATGGGCATGCCTTCGTTGAAGGTTGGGCGTCAAGCTGGCACCTCGGCGTTTCGTAAAAATCTACTGCCAATCATTAGCGGACCGGAGCTCCGCTGTGGTGACCCCTTACTGGGAAAAATCCGAAAGACAAACAACAACACCCAAGACAGGCACTTTATTTTCAGATAGGAAAGCAGTGTTAAAATGTTTTTTTCGTAAATGATGTAGTAAGTGATATTTGTCAACCAGGGTAGTGTAGCTGGTCTAAAATGGATGTGTGAGTGCATATAACATGTGAAACCACCCATGTATAGACAAGTGTCCCATAAAGTATAGTCACACCCCTTAGTAATGTAACGAAAGCACATAGAGGGACATTGTGTAAAGTAAATCATATACACTTACTAAGTGAAGTCATTATTCTAATATATCTAAAAATAAAAAGTGAGCAGTGATTAGCAGTGCTCAGCTATGATAGGCTGGTTTAAGCAATGCTTAGACATGAATGCTAAGCAACAGTCAGCTCATCTAAGTGGATTTGCATACTATTATGCAGTGCCAAACAATGTCCCCTTTAAGCATTGCTAAAATCGGCTTACCAGGTTTGCGCACCGCTAAGCTGTGCTCAACATTTTCAAACTCAACCAATGATGGCAAAGGGTGGAGATATGGCCTTATTTAAATCACACAAGTCAGAACACAGCCAGTACCTGTTATAGTTCAATTTGTGCAGGAACCATGGCTGGCGTAGGTGAGGGTTCGCGCTTTAGGTTGCAGTGCTGGGGCATCATGGAGTCCAGGGTCATGGCTAGACTCCTCATAAGTAACCATGATGAGTGACTGCTGCAGGGTGAGTACCAGGGCTCACAATATAAAGCGGAAGCCAGGGACTGTCTCACCTCTGATCTCACCAGTGCTACTGGCATCCCCCAAACTGGTGAGCATGTCTGGCACCACTATGCCAACCTAAAGTGGAGGAAGGGGCACTCTTGGACCAGTGGATCCAAGATGACAGGGACAATCGTGCCCAAGCAGTTTGTAAGTATCACAGATGTAGGTGTACCAAATTCTAGCTTGAGGATGTGATAGACAAGTATGCATAATGTTTGTTTTTCTCCCTTACAGCTACAGCAGAGAGGGTTAGTAACATCGAAGCCCATGCCGACAGACTGCTGAAGATGTGTCGACAGGCTGGTGAGTAAAAATCTATTTTGCAGTATATTGTGCAAATAACTAAGAAGGAGTACATTGTGTACTGCTAGTAGATATACTGTTACTGTGTTAACTGAATAAATAGTTTATCCGACTAATATTGATCTGAAATAAACATCTATATCACAAACTGTTGTGTTTACTCTGGTATGTTGTTGTAGACTTAGAATGGAGCTGTAAAATAAGATATAAATGCCCTGTGTTAACCTTTGCTTTCCAGATTGTACTAATTCAAAGGATTAATGCACAGTACAATAACTATCTGTCATGCATGCATCACAGGATTACAAGTTCAGACTGTCTAACCAAGAGACTAATAGGCAGAAACCAGTGAAACAAAAAACAGCATATCCCAGTAGCTCAATGTGATGAAAAATAGCTTAGTTGTTATTTTGCACACCCAGACACAGTTCGAATCCAGGGAGTGGTTCTACACACAAGGAATCAGGAATATGTGTAAAAACAGTCAGGTAGTGCTAACAAATATTTTCTCTACAGGTAAGGAAATGTTGGCAGTAGCTGTATAAGGGTATACTAATAAACTGTGTACAACTGTTCAACTGTCTCATCACATGCCTACAAATGACAGCAGGATAGATGCATACAACATGCACACTTCCTGATACATGTCTCTCAAGTGTCATGCTGTCAGAGCTAGTGGTCACTGTTGCCAATAACCCTGGACACAGATAAGAAACCAGTTAAAGTATGCCAGTAGCACAGTCACATAACAGCAGTTCAGGGTACCCCTTTTGTGCCATATATGTAACCCTGACATGTACGAGTCCTTTTTGTCATGTATCCAGAATTGTCACAGTTTGCCCCATACCATTGCAGGTTGACAGTTTAATAGGTATGTTTGTGCTACAGAAGCTATGGGCCATAGGTAGATGTAAAGTGAGGGCAGACCCATAGAGTGTTGAGCAGTACTGTTGTAGAAAATAGAAGCATAAACAGTTGTTAATGGACATTTTGTCTCTCCCCTTAGCCCTAATCTCCATCAATAATTATTATTCATATACCACTGGTATGTTGTTCTCCAAACCTAATGTTGGGACTTGTATTCTATCATTGTTCATATATTTGATTGGTTGCATGTTACCATACCTTGTTCAAATACCAATGTTGGTGGCCTGTTGCTGTCAATGTTACTGGCACGCTGTTACGATGCATACTGTTGTTTCATTTATACATGTGTTCTGTTTGCTCTGCAACTGTTTCAAATCTGTTTTATGGGGCTAATTGGAACACCCATGCATGCTGTTATAAATAACCTTCATATGTGTTGTTCATGACTAACCAACATATTTTGTAAAACCTCAACACCATAGCACATTTGGGAAGGCAGATCCTGGTGGATCCACCTGTCCCACCTCATCTGGCAGTGGCAACAGGCCCCAGCACATCGGGGACCTAACCCAGGACTTCCTCGTCCATTAGTCCTGCACCACCTTTGGGTGGAACTGCATCAGGGGACAGGGCCCATCCCCCCTGGAAGTAGGCATCGACAGGAGCCTGTCACCCACAGTCAGTTCTGGGGTATAGTTCTCAGCGTCATCCAAACAGAGTTGGGTGACCAGCTGCACCAAATGGAGGGCTGCTTGGTGCACTTAAAGACACCTTTGGGGCCATGAAGGTGCAGTGGTGATTGCCCATGGGTGGG